>NC_037340.1:22016511-22329606 GCF_002263795.3 Bos taurus
GAGCCTGGTGGGCTGCAGTCCATGGGGTCGGAAAGAGTCAGACACAACTAAGCAACTAAACAACAGCAAAAGAGTGGCCTCGCATTGAAAAGGGCCATCCCAAGCACAGTAAAGTTCCCTTATGTATGAGCCTTCCAGCCTCTCACCCATGGATTCATGGGCAAAAGTATAAAACAATAAAATGTTTTATAAATATAAATATAAATCAAAGTATAAAACAATAAAGTATAAAACAGGAATGCAAATCAAAACATCGATGGCACCGAAAGTTCAAGTCCCAACAGCATCAGTGCCCAGCAGTCAGGCATGAGATCCCACACTCCTTGGAGGAGACAGCATCCTGACACTGGACACAGAGAGCATTCTGAAGTCTTCTAGAAGCTGTATCTGCAGCAACCAGTTAGCTACACCCCCCGGAAGCATCAGGGGATCCCACAATGAAGGGCAGACCACAGTGCCACAGAGCAAGAGGAATCGTGCTCATAACACATCTGAAACATCATTTAGGAACTAACTCAGCTTCTCTGGAGGAACTTAAGGAGGGGCTATGGGCAGGGCAGGGCTATAAGGGAGGAACCAGAAAAAATATATGTATTTATGATTCTTCTTGCGGTCCTGATTTTATTCCCAGAAAAGGGCTACAGCTTTCTTTTTCATCACTGCTGACATTAATGGAGAGGCAGATCTGAGCACGTGTCAGTCACAATAAACCCAGACTGAACTGGGAGGACTCGTGAGAGCTCTGATGATCTGGGACACTTTACCTAGTGAGTTCATACCATTATTATTTAAAAATCAATTTCATGAATGAGTGCCTATTTGCTAACACTCTTACCTAACCAAGGTAGAAAAGATATGAATGTATGATTGATATGCTTCAGTTCAAATTATTGCAGGAAAAAATAGCACAGAAGAGGAGAGATGCAACTGGAAAGAAATGGAAAGAAAGTTACAGGTAGTTCTGAGACGAAAAATGGTGAGATGCCATCAAGACCAATAGACCTAACCAGTAAAATCAGTAAAAAAAAAAATAAAAATAAAAAATAAAAAACTTAAAAAAAAAGTCTAAAAGCCACATGAGAGACTTCCAATTTCTCTAACAAAGAGAGCAATTTCCCTTTTTATTAAGAAGTGCTCCAGCTATGATTCTGGGAGAATTGAATCTCAAAGGAAGTTGTACAAGATCAAATAAATTATTTTAAAAAACCATAAAAAGATGCAAAAACTCTGAAATTCCATCTGGTCCCTCACTCTTGTCAAAACACTAAGCTTTTGATTTTGTTTGCAATACTCCCCCTGACCCTGAACCATAAAAATGCTCTAAAAGCATGACAAGGGCATCAAATAGCCCTCCCTCCTATGTGAAGGAATCTTCCTTCCTTAGCCCCAAGGACTTTGAATTTTCCCTCATATTACCCGTCATAAATTCTGTCGCTATCTGTCATGGATGCCCTACTTATGACGCTAAATGCTGAACTGTTGGCTTAAGGTCTTCTGACTGAAAAATGGGTGTGTGCTTCTCACTTCTGACCCGCTGGGTTTGGACACAGCTTCCCTATGAGGAAATGCTGGCCACCATACTTTCACAGCTGCTAAGGGTGTGGGACCCAGGCTGGCCACGGGCAGAAAGGAGCCGGGGAAGGAATGTCACCTGGAGCAAGCATGGGGATGTTCCCAGTTCCATGTGAGGTGCAGGTGGAAGGGGAAATGCTGCTCAGGAAAGCATAGAACACTTGAAACAATGCATATGGAGGGTGAACAGAACCCTGAGGATTACATTAGGGTCAAATCTACACCGACCAATCAGAACATCAGTCCACGAGATGGGATACAGAGAAGGAATGTGTGACAAACTAACCATTCTGTCTTCCTTAAACAAGAAAGGAAGGAAGGAAGGAAGGAAGGGGGAAAGAAAGAAGAAAGGAAGAAAAGAAGTATAGAAGGAAGGAGGGAAGGAGGAAGAAAAGAGGAGGAAAGAAAAGAAAAAAAAGAGCCCTTACTGTGTATCTTCTCTTTACCAGCCTAAAGCTTTGTGTCACATTTTACTTTCTGTAGTGGGTATTATTAAAACACAGGCATATAAAAAAATCCACTACGAATACCACCTCCTCCTCCATGCCAGCATATTCTTCTCTGTTGGGAATCTCACTCTCATATTTAGAGAAGAAAAGAGTAGGCATTTCTGGGGTGTGATGTTGCTCACTTAGCGTAGGTATGAAATGAGTGAGAGGGGGAAGCATCTTCACCAAGTGCTATATCGCATGGGAGGTGGGGAATGCAAAATGACTTCCTGCATCACAGAGAATGTTTTCAGCTCATTTTCAGAGTCCCAAAGTTCAAGTTACTCTTCCCAACAGAAGAAGAAAAACTAAGAACACAGTTCCCATCTCTGCTAAGTGCCTGGATCAAAGATGCCATGGAGCAAGAGACCAAGATAAAGAGAGAAAAGCTGTGGTACCAGGACATCAGGGGCCACACCATCGCTGGGGTGATAAGTAACAGCAGTGGGTGTTTTTGCAGAATTCTGGATGGAGAAGAAACCACCTGGAAAGCAATGGTCAAATCTTTCTGTTTTGGGTGATCTTCGAGATTTTTGGCGTAAGTTCAGACTAAAGCTTCTGAATTTTTTAAAGCTTAAATATAGTTAGTTATATCTCTCTGCATATGTCCATTCAGATCAGATCAGATCAGATCAGTTGCTCAGTCGTGTCCGACTCTTTGCGACCCCATGAATCTCAGCACACCAGGCCTCCCTGTCCATCACCAACTCCTGGAGTTCACTGAGACTCATGTCCATCGAGTCAGTGATGCCATCCAGCCATCTCATCCTCTGGCTTCCCCTTCTCCTCTTGCCCCCAATCCCTCCCAGCATCAGAGTCTTTTCCAATGAGTCAACTCTTCGCATGAGGTGGCCAAAGTACTGGAGTTTCAGCTTTAGCATCATTCCTTCCAAAGAAATCCCAGGGCTGATCTCCTTCAGAATGGACTGGTTGGATCTCCTTGCAGTCCAAGGGACTCTCAAGAGTCTTCTCCAACACCACACTTCAAAAGCATCAATTCTTCAGTGCTCAGCCTTCTTCACAGTCCAACTCTCACATCCATACATGACCACTGGAAAAACCATAGCCTTGACTAGACGGACCTTTGTTGGCAAAGTAATGTCTCTGCTTTTCAATATGCTATCTAGGTTGGGCATAACTTTCCTTCCAAGGAGTAAGCATCTTTTAATTTCATGGCTGCAGTCACCATCTGCAGTGATTTTGGAGCCCAGAAAAATAAAGTCTGACACTGTTTCCACTGTTTCCCCATCTATTTCCCATGAAGTGATGGGACCGGATGCCATGATCTTCGTTTTCTGAATGTTGAGCTTTAAGCCAACTTTTTCACTCTCTACTTTCACTTTCATCAAGAGGCTTTTGAGTTCCTCTTCACTTTCTGCCATAAGGGTGGTGTCATCTGCATATCTGAGGTTACTGATATTTCTCCCGGCAATCTTGATTCCAGCTTGTGTTTCTTCCAGTCCAGCGTTTCTCATGATATACTCTGCATGTAAGTTAAATAAGCAGGGTGACAATACACAGCCTTGACGTACTCCTTTTCCTATTTGGAACCAGTCTGTTGTTCCATGTCCAGTTCTAACTGTTGCTTCCTGACCTGCATACAAATTTCTCAAGAGGCAGATCAGGTGGTCTGGTATTCCCATCTCTTTCAGAATTCTCCACAGTTTATTGTGATCCACACAGTCCATCAGTCAGTTTCAATTCAGAATGACACAAGTCGAGTCTGGTGCAGGACTTTCCAAACAGAATCAGCAGAACATGAATCATATAAGTTGAAATAAGAGAATTCCCCAGATCTACTTGGCTGCTGATGCCATCAATTTCTATTGAGGAAGAATGGAAAGCTTAGAAGATTTTATCAGAACACCAATGTGTATTACATCTGGTTCACAGCATAATTGTACTTCAGTTAACTGTATGGTGAACCATTATTCTCATTCCATAGTTAATTCTGTTTCAAATAAGTTCATTGGAAACTTTTTATGGACCATTAAGTATGTTAGGTAGGCCTTGGAGATATGAAAAGTCTGAGTCCAATCATTCTCAAAATCCTTTTATCTTTGTACAATTCCTAGTTAAATCCTCCTCCAAATATTGCCATAACAAGCCAGATGAAGCCCAAAAGGCCAGTCACAACTCCAGTGGGCAGAGAGGGTGTATAAAGTAGGTCATCATCCCAGCTGAAGAATTCTGCCTTGAATCTTTTATCCAAGTTGGGGTACTACATGTCAAAAATGCATTTGCTTTATTCCTGATTGAATATTTCTATGAACTACTTTTCTGGCTGTTTGTGGTAACCATACAATCCACTAAAAGGGAATTTTAAAAGTTCAAAGGAACTTTTGAAATCAGATACTTCAAGTACATTTTGGACCTTCTGAAATTTTCAGGTGGATATTTTTGAATTGTACTCACTAATGCACGCTCCTCCACTAAAAACAGAGCAGCCGTGATTGAACTAATGTTTAAATGATCTAACGACCCGGAAACCTAGAGTTTTCTAACACCTTGCTTTCATCTCTGGGCAAAATGATAAGCATTCATTAAAATAAAAATCTAACTTAAATAGCTCGGACAATTTCAAGCTGTGAACATCAGCCATATGTGCAAACCTGGGCAAGTTTCATCTATGTGGGATTTTGTGAGTGGGAGGAGGAAATGGATTATCAGACGACCAGACAGATGTTCAAAAAGATCCTGACATGGCAAGGCAGCCTGCATCCATTCCAGCTTCCTTAGAGACAAACAGAAAGAACAAACAAAAGCTTAGAGGTAAGGCAAAGAAAGCAAATTGCAGGCTGAATGGTATATCAACTCAAAGACAAGATTCAGTTAATAGCAAAACACATTTTTTCCCCCTTAGGAACAAAAACACTCATTGAGAAAAGAAGTAAAAGTATGGTGTTGGTACCTCGTAAATATGTAACCACCACAAAGGGTTTGAACCCAGGACAATTTCTCACATTTATACATTGCAGTTGATACGAAAACAAAAGGATAAGACAATCCACATGGATCAGGGGTAACTTTTCCTTTGTCTTTGGCCTCCAAAGAAATGTTTCAGATAACGTTTACTTCTGCTTTCAATGACTCACAAACACCAACATAGGAATTGATCTATGAAAAGGGGCTGAGGAAGGCTGCATGGAAACTTCAGAAGAAAGTGACAGAAAATCTTAGAGTCTTATTATGTGTTACTCGTAGGGAATCTTGTTCACTGGGTTTCCTTACTCTGGGCATGAGAATCATGACTGTACAAAACCCATAGGGCTCACAATGGGTTTAATTCATTAGAAAAGTGGCTTCCATGACACTTTCAGTAACATCATTAAACAACTCACCTGGGTACCAAGTGGATACAACTGTTTCCACCTGTCTTCTTGGGGTCCACACTTCTAGCTCTTCAAACCCAATCAACTAACTTTTCTGAGTTATACAGTGATAGATATTGATAGAGGAAAAGCCGAAGCTGCTTTGAATAATCCGCATCACTGACTGGTGAGAAATCTTTTTTTTTTTTTAATGTATTTTACCAAACTGTGTGGTTGCTTTCTTTATACAAGGTATCTCGTTCTAGGACCTCCCTTAAAGGTGTTGGCCAAACACCTTTCTTTGCTTTGACTTGAATCTACTTCCAAATATATGTTTTGCCAAAATAAATGCTTATAAAGTCAGTTGTCAGCTAAGAAATACAGGCTGAATTAATGAGGTTTTCCTGTTTCCCTGCTTCCCCGGTTGAGTGTTTATCTGTTTCTCAATTTCCTAAAAGGCGTCATTATAGATTCTTCAATAAGTTAGAGATTCTCTGCAGCTTTTCATTGACCTAAGTGCATTTCACATTAAAAGTAATGAAATAACATGAATACTTACGTTCACACAAAAATCTGCACATGAATGTTTAGAGAAGTTTCATTCATAATTGCTAAAAACTAAGGACTATCACAAAGGTCTTTCACCTGCTGAGTGGATAAACACATACATACAATGGAGTACTACTCAGCAGGAACCTTTTATCACTACTGAACCCTGTGAAAACATGGATAAGCCTACTATGCATTATGCTATGAGAAACAATCAGACTCAAAAGGCTATATACTCTATGATTCAACTTCCTCTGAAAACGCAAAATCACAGGCACAGAAAACAAAATCAGTGATTGCCAGAGGCTGGAAAAGGGTTGAATACAAAGAAACAAAGGAACCCGGGGGAATTTAAGGGATAGGCAATGGCACCCCACTCCAGTACTCTTGCCTGGAAAATCCCATGGATGGAGGAGCCTGGTAGGCTGCAGTCCATGGGGTCGCTAAGAGTCGGACACGACTGAGCGACTTCCCTTTCACTTTTCACTTTCATGTATTGGAGAAGGAAATGGCAACCCACTCCAGTGTTCTTGCCTGGAGAATCCCAGGGACGGGGGAGCCTGGTGGCTGCCATCTATGGGGTCACACAGAGTCGGACACGACTGAAGTGACTTAGCAGCAGCAGCAGCAGAGCTATTCTTTGATTATGTTGATTATACAACTGTATGCAATTGTCAAAGGATGAGATTTTACTATATGTAAATTATATGCATCCCTCAATGTTTGCTCCCCATCAGCACCTGCTCATGGCTTGTCTTCTTAAGATAGGACTTGTACAGGGACATGAGTTGCTCCAGAGACCCCTTCCAAAAACTGTTGTAAATGGAAGGTATGGTGCCATACAAAGTGTTACAACTAGAAAGCGAATTTCTAGGCAGGCCTTCAAACTTTGCCTACCTACAAAGTAGGTCAATAATGGAACTCTGGGTTCCATTCTTCATTCCATATGCTAGTCAGAATATGGAAATAAGTGGCCAAGAAGCATGTGCAAAAGGAGATGGTAGATCTGGATCAACTCATTCCTTCCTCGCTGCAGGGCCAGTCCTGGACCAATTTTTGAAATTGATGACTTGAGTCTCTGGCCTGCTACTCTTTCCATATTTCTTTCCCCAGTCTCCTTTCCCCTTGTCTCAGGTAACTATTGTCTTCAAGAGATAGAGGGACCATGCTCAGGTCTGCCCTCCTTGCCAGCTCTACCAGCTGGGTTTTAGGAGAGAAAAGACTTCGTAAAATTGCTTCACATTAAAGTATAAACAACAAAAAGAATCTTTTGATCCTTACAAGTGATTTATAATTAAAAAGAAATGCATCACTGAGTCACAAGGCAAACTGGTAATTTATCTAGCTTAACATAGCTTATTTTACATAAATAAATTTTAGCCTAATATAAAGTTTCTCACCCAAGACAGGAATCTTTTTAGCTCAAGTAAATCACAAATTTATAACAAAGTAAAAGAAAAAGCTAGTAAAAGAAGCAAGATTTTATGTTCTACATATGTAAACAAAATTAACTATTTGAACCTAATTAATTCTTGTTGTCGCAAGTTGAATCATTTGTAATTTTTTCTATTCTTGTTATCCATCCTACTATCTTGGCATAAAACTGTGGTAGGGTTTACATATATAAATTCTTAACACTTACACATGAACCCATGAGACAAAAATCCAGCTTTGCTGCAACAAGTCCAGTCTAAGTGCAGTCCTATCCAAATACCTATGCTAATGGCATAGCGTAAGGGTTAGAGTGTATAACCAAACCACAAAACCACATAACCAGCATTCAGTTGGAAACACTTCTGTCTATTAGCTGGAAGTTAGAGATTCTTTCTAAACCCCAGTAATATTATATATAAAATAAGGGTATAATAGCATTTACCTCATTTGTGGTGACGATTATATGAAGTAATAATGCATACAAAGTGCTCATTCTGCACAGCCTGAGCACACACTAATTATTCAATTAATGTTGGCAATAATCATGATGATCGATAGTGATGTCAGTTACTAGACTATAATTGTTGGGAGAATATCAGAAACATTAATTTTTGGAATACCCCAGAATCCAAAAATTTCAAAATGATAATGCAGATCGTTCCATAAAGATCCTTGCCCAAGTTCCTCATCTGATGGAGGAAGAAGTTGAGTGCTTGATGGACTGGGTGTCACGGAAGACCACCTTGAAGTGTCTGTGGTTCTCACTGTCAATGGCACTCAAAATCAAAGAGCTTTGCTGAACTCTTAAATTAGATACAACCTCATAGAAGTCCTCTTTCCCAAAAACAAAGCACAAGCGAATGAATGGTTTCCTATCTGATTCTAGTTTTCCATCAGTCCCTTCAAATGTCAAAGTTAAATCCTCAGCAGGAGGATTTAATCACACTGAGGGTGGAAACAGAGAATGTGGCAACAATCCTGCTTCTATTAAGCATAATAAAGTCATTTTTAGAAGTGAATTCTATTGAAATGCCACTGATTTTTACTCCCCCACCTGGCCAAGTAAATAAATGAAATTAAGTTTTATAACTAGCTTTATAAGTCCTAGCACAGAGTTCTTCTGATTTTCAAAATTTAGACACATTCCAAAAATCCAGAGGAAATAGTCAGAATAAATACCCTTAAAGAAAAGGAGAAAACTAAAAATTATAAAATATATCTACTGCTTTAAATTGTATTAACTCTCTCTTCTTAAAATAATCATTTATAAACTATAAGGTAATTCTTAGTGCTTCCCTTTTCTCCCCGGCTTCAGGAAGTCAGAATTGATCCCAGCACTAAATGTGACACAAAGGTTTAGAAACATCATGACCCTGGGTTTCTGGTCTGATTTGTTACACATACACTTCTTCTCTTTCCCTCCTTCTTTCTGACCACCTTATTCTCCATGACCTTTGATCTTGTACTGTTTCATTTATTCAAATATTAATTGAGAGTCTACTTAAGAACGAGATGTTGGTGAAGTGAAATGGAAAGCTGTTATCGGCTGAACTGTGCCTTCCCCAAATTCACACACGCAAGTCCTAACCCCAAGGGCCTCAGAATGTGACCCCATTTGGAGACAGAGACTCTACAGTGGTCATTAAGGTAAAACAGCACCATTCAGTTGGGTCCTAATCCAATACGGCTGGTGTCCTTACAAGAAGAGATCAGGATACAGAGAAGATGGCTATCTACAAGAGACCTAGAAGAAACCAAATCCACCAACACTTTGATCTTGGACTTCTAGCCACCACAACTGTGAGGAGAATAAATTTCTGTGTTTAAGTCACCCAGTCTGTGGCATTTTGCTACATCAGTTGTAACAGGCTAATACAAAGGCACAATTCTGACATCAGCGAGCTCACGATTTAGAGAGAGGGACAGGTAAGAAACAGCAAACTGCAGTGTGGTAATTGCTGTGACGCAAGGAAGCATGAGAGAAAAAAGTGATGCCCATATTGAAGGTGGAGGACATCAGAGACTTCTTGGAGGAGGAGAAAAGGAGCTACCAGGCATTCTAGAACAAAGGAACAGCATGCGCTAAGACAGTGACAGTTATAACAGAGAAAGTTTGAGAAAATGAACACTCTGTTATACTAAAAGGTGGGTAGAAAATGGGTGAGGAAAGTAATGGGAGAGACTGAAGACATAGGAAAGGGTCAGATCAGAAGAGGCATGATTGCCTCGCTGAGGAGGTTAACCTTGTGAGAGCAGAGGACAGCCACTGAGGAACTGAAGCAGGCAAGACAGTGGATTATAGAGAAGTGATCCTGAAGACAAAACAATCTGCTAAAGGGTAGTTCAACAAATCTAGGGGCCAAATAATGAAGATCTGTTCACTAAATGGACAAGATGCCTCCATCAGTTGAAGGTCATCAGAGAGAGTCTTCAGGTTTATGGCCTGGGTGATGGGGCACCATTGACAGAACAGGAATAGTCTAGAAGGTAAGGGTCAGTTATCCAGACCAGCAGGGGAAGGCATAGGTTAGGCAATGAAGCAGATGGTTGGAAAAGCAGGTCTTGAGTTGAGAGCACACATTGAAAAGATCGGGCTAAGTGCTAAGCCAGATGCAAAAAAACCCACTTAGGCCACTCAGGCTGCTATTACAGAAATACCATAAGCTTGGCAGCTTATAAGAAATAAACATTTACTTCTCAGAGTTCTGGGAAGTCCAAGATCAAGGCGCTGGCAGATTCAGTGTGTGGTGAGAGCCCACTTCCTAGATGGTAGCCTTGTGACTATAACCTCACGTGGCAGCAGGAATGTGCGAGGTCTGTGGGATTTCTGAGGGCTCCATTCTTGTGACCTAATCACTCCCAAAGTCTCCACCTCCAAATACCATCACATTAGGATTTCAGCATATGAATTCTGAGGGGACACAAACACTCAGACCATAGTAGTCACATTGTATTATTCCATTTTAATGAAATTTCCAAAACAGGCAAATCTATCAAGACACAAAGTAGTTAGTGACTGCTAAGGATTTGGGGAGAAGAGATTGATTGTTAATATGTACAGGACTTCTTTTAGGGGTGATAAAAATGTTTTGAAGTTAAATCGTGGTAAAATGGCAACCCACTTCAGTATTCTTGCCTGGAATATTCCATGGACAGAGGAGCCTGGTGGGCTATTGTCCCTGGGGTCCCAAAGAGTCAGACATAACTGAGTGACTGAGCACAATGGTTACACAGGGCTTCCCAGGTAGCTAATTGGTAAAGAATCCACCTGCCAATGCAGGAAACATGGGTTCAGTCCCTGGGTGGGGAAGATCTCCTGGAGAAGGAAATGGCAACCCACTCCAACTTGCCTTCGGAAATCCCATGGACAGCGGAGCCTTGAGGGCTACCTTCCTGAGATCTCGAATGAGTCCAGACACAACTCTGAGACTAAGAACAAACAAAAACAACAGTTATACAACCTTGTAAATAAAATATACTAGAAACTACTGAATGATACTTGTTTAAAGTGTACAATTTGTGTTTGTGAACTTACATAGAATTTATACTGTGTGAATATACTTCAATAAAAAAAAATTGGGACATAGGAAAAAAAAGTATCCATCATAACATATACGTGATCGTTGAAGTCATGGGTATGAATGAGTTTTCCCAGAAAGAGTAGGAGAAGAACAAGTTATAAATTATGCTTTTATTATAAAAATGCTAAGTCTTTTTTGAAAGTGGCCAAAACAAACAAGTAAGCATGAGGCTTCCCTTATCTTTGGGGGAAGCTGAACTCTTTCAAAGTATATGTGAATTCTTCATGCTGCTAAGTCACTTCAGTCCTGTCCGACTCTGTGCGGCCCCATAGACGGCAGCCCACCAGGCTCCCCCGTCCCTGGGATTCTCCAGGCAAGAACACTGGAGTGGGTTGCCATTTCCTTCTCCAATGCATGAAAGTGAAAAGTGAAAGGGAAGTCGCTCAGTTGTGTCCGACTCTTAGCAACCCCATGGACTGCAGCGTACCAGGCTCCTCCATCCATGGGATTTTCCAGGCAAGAGTACTGGAGTGGGGTGCCATTGCCTTCTCCGTGAATTCTTCATAATTTACTTTAAAACTTGGGATAAAATGTGAGTGACAGCAGCATACAAAACCAAGGCTTGGGGTGTCCAATCCCTGCCTGGCCATGAGCTTTGTCCCAATATTTGCTGAAATGTGCTGTTCATTTCATGGCAAATGTCCTCTCCAAGTGACAAATCTGAATACAAAGCTACAGTCTAATTTTAATATAATATTTTATTCATTTAGCTACTGGTCTGTATCCCCACTAGTGGTGGGTTAGTCACTCAGTGGTGTCCTACTCTTTGCGATCCCATGGTCTGTAACCCATCAGGTTCCTCTGTCCATGGGATTTCTCAGGCAAGAATACTGGAGTGGATTGCTATTTCCTTCTCCAGAGGATCTTCCTGACACAGGGACTGAATTCGCCTCTCCTGCTTTGCAGACAGATTCTTTACCAACTGAGCTGCCAGGGAAGCAGAGAGCCTTCAAAACCGTGATTGTTGAGTATTATTTGTTGTTTTGAATTAGCTTCTAGATAAACGTTTGCTATGTAAAGAAAGATGGTGGATGATGGTTAATTGCACAGCTATGTAACCTGTGGAGGTAAATTTCTTAATGTCTTTAGGGCTGTAATTCTATTTAGTGAATGTTTGTTGAGGGCAGTATGTTTTAAAGCTGTGGATTTTGCTCACCTGCCACCCATGATATTTGGCAGTGTCCAGAGACATATTTGATTGTCAAGTCTTGACCAGGGGTGGAGATGGGAGTTCCTATTCTGTTTCGTGCTAGAGGCTAGAGATGCTGCTAAATATCCCATAATGCACAGGACAGTCCTGATAATAACAATTATCCAGCCCAATATGTCAGTAGCTCCCAAGTTGAGACACTCTGCCTTAAAGTAACACGGACATATCATGGCCATAAAATTAACAGGAGACTATCTATGTTCCAGGATCACATGAGTCAATTCAGTATAATAATTTGTTGTAATGAGACCAGATTGAGGCAGAACTTTTGTAAACTCTTACCAATATTTTTAAAACTTCTGCATAAAAAAGCAATGTCCACAGGGCATTTCAGAACACACATATTATACATTTCATCCTCACCTTATTTCTATCCATATCACAGGCTGCAAATCAGTGAGAAACTATACAGGCATGACAGTATCACCTTCTCATAGACCTACAGATCCTCTAGTTGGGCAGACTAATTTGCACTGAGCACACAGAAGTTTGATCTTTTTCTCCATTCATTTAAATTAGCAAATAAAGAAGCTGGTAAAACAAGTTTATGCCCTGCTCAAAGTTCAGCACTGTTTTGAAAGTTTCACCTCCTTATGAGGGCTTCATAAAAACATGAAATCAGCTTAATTAATCTTGACCATGAGAACTATAAAAATTATTCCCAGCAGGAGTTCCCATAAGCCCTGAGGGATATGCAAGGTTAATTTAACTATTTAACTACCTTCCTCCTGGTCCAGAACCCTGAGACTTTCTAGCTATTTCCTCTTTCCTAATAATGAAGAAAACAATGAGCACTGCAGATAATGTGTGAGTATAAATAGACAGGTGACAGAAACTTTTCCTGTTTTATGTTTGACACAGATAATTCATCACTCACAGTTTCAGCTCCTTGGGAATGAAGCGATCTGTCTGCTTTCCAGTCTCAGGGCCCAGGAGGATGTGAAAATATTTCTCCTCCAATTTTCTGTCAACTGAGATAAGCCCGAGTGTGAATGTTGACAGTTTGGAGAATGAAGACGAAGCCTTTTTCCATGAAGGAACTACTTCCCTTAGTCTCCCTTCCCCTCTAGAATCCATTAGGCTGGAGTCTGCTAGCCTTCAGGACAGAGAGACAGGATTATCTGAGGTTCAGTTTACAGTAAATTCCCTACAGGCAAACCCTCAAAGATAGGAAAGTGCATTCATCTGTCCAATCCCTTGTTGGTTCATGTGTCTATAAGATTACTTAGTGTAAGATTAAAAATGGTTTCTTTATTTTTTGTGTTTGTTTTATGCTTTATTTCTGTGAATTTTTACAGTACAGTTCTATATAGCCAACTGTGTTTGTTGGGTCCCTGGGCTAACGTTGTTGAATAAATTGGACTCATGGACACACTCTTGGAATAGAACTCATTTGTATAAAATGGACTTACTGTATTTCCAAAGAAAAAAAAAGGATTTTATGGGTCTTAGACCCAAATTTTTAATCACTCTATTTTTTTATTTCTGATTTATCATGCCCAGATGATCACTGACTATAGGACACACTTTATGTGTTTTATGAATATAAACATGAATAATAGAACAAAGAATTGATGATTCAACTCACAACTGACTATGACAACTGCCCAAAGTAACTGGAAGCCAACCGCTTACACAAAGAAAAAAAAGTTACTTGATAAATGAGCTTAAAGGTAAATCCAAACTGCCTCTGTCAGTCTATTAAAATGAAACAAATGACTAAGCATTCTATAGATGAGAAAAAAATGATACGATTTCATTCACTGATTAATTTAAAACAATCCTAGGAAATTTGCTCTCTGCAAAATGTTTTTGTAAACTGTAGTGAACACAAAGATGAAACAAAGGTAGGCTCTGTCCATGAGGAAGATATAGTCCAGTTTGGATATTACACATATAAATATGTAATTATGAAGTAAGGTAGAGAAAGATGAAAAGTGAGACAAAATCTTTCAACTACATTCAGACCTTGCAGAATGAAGTCCAAACTCCACTGTTCATCTAACAAAACCCTCTATGGTTTGGCTTCTGGTTACACTTCTTGCCTCTTTTCCTGATGTTTCTCTATATGCTATGGTTACTTCCGCCAGAATGAACTGCTAGCACCAGGCCTTCACACATGACTTTTGTCTCTAGCTGGAATATGCCTGCCACTTCCCTTTTTGTCTAATCAACACTTTGCCTTCAAAATCCAAAGCAAGCATCATCTGGCAGAAAATCTTTCATGAAGGCTTTTCTACATGACCCCTGAGGTCTATGCTTCCCTCGCTGAACTCACCCCCGCAACACAGTAAACACGCTATTTGTCTCTCCAGCTAAGTCCTGGAGTGCCAAACGCAGACCCTGAGCAGGGAGAGAACTTAAGATAAGGAGATTAAGAGAGATTTTCTATATCACATAAGTTGTACCTAAAAGAAGGTATAGGGTTCAGATATTCATAGGTCAGAAATGTATATTACACCCAGAATGATGTAATGAAGATAAGAGAAAACTTGTGCACGAGACACATGCAAGTGTGGAAGCCATCCTGCCTTTACAGAGCCTTCACTAGGTGCAAAGAGTATACAAGTTGCTTTGTTAATCTCATTTCATCTTTACAGTGGCAAGTAGCAAACACTATGTCTAGGGCATAGTATTCACCTATTGGAATAATGGGAAATAAGTAGGAAAGGTAGACCCGGGCCATTCTCTGAAAACGTCATTCTGAGCAGGAATATTATCAACTCCTGAGGGGCATGGGGACCTGTCTGGTTGTCAGAGTAACAGGAAGACCATGCATGCTGAACATCCTGTGATGCATAGGGCAGCCCCTCCCAATGAAGGATGGTCTTGTTGAAATGTCACTATGGACCAGTGGAACAAGCTCAGAGATTTTATAAGCCAGACTAAGGAGTTGGGACATTATTGGTAGCTAAGGGGAAGTGGCTGAAGGCCTTCTAGCAGCACAGAAATTCTGAAAATAAGACTTTGACCACTTGCACCTCCCTATGAAGCTCTGGTCACATCCCAGAGGAAACCCAACGAGGACTGACCGTGAAAACAGAAATACTCACTTCTCCTTCTCAAGTGTAGGTGGAGATCAAAGCCTCCTGGCCAAGAGTTCCCTTGGAAATCTGCACCATGATATTCCTCCTGTTCCAGATGTGCTGCATGAAAAAACTGAAACCCCCCAGGAATAGTTCTGGAGCCTATGCAAGCTTTTCAGAGAGATTTAAGCTTGGTTTTGGGAGAAAAAAAAAAAAAAAAAGTTTGATTCTGAGTTGAGATCGAAAGGGAAAGATGTTTTTATAGTTTTTGGAAGAGACTTCAAATGAGCAACTTTTCAAAAAGAATGCATCACTAAACAGATCTTAGAAGTCAAACCCCGATCCAGAGGTGTCACAACAACGATGGTTTAATTCTACCATTGGTCCCAAGAGGCCCTTCCAGGAGAGATAGTTATTAGCCTTTAAGTACAAAACATATCACCATCCCAGGCCTCTCATATGAGAAGCACAGGGCCTGAGCAGTGTTTCTAAAGTAATTAGGGACTGCATTTTGGAAGGAGATACAGTCCTGAGTGCCTAAGGTCTGGACGCTTAACAGTGGAGAGTTCAAAAATAATAGCTGTGCTCTCCTAACTTAGGACTCAGAAAATGGGGCTGAATATGGGAATCAGGAGGATAATTTAGTAATCTGACATCTTGGTAGACAAATTTACATCTCTGAGTGGCCCTGATGGCCCATTTACAAAGACACTCTGAGCTAGTACAAACCTCACCTATCTGTACTCTGCAGATATAAAACACCCCGCCTGAGGGTCAACAATGTATGGACTATGTTCTAGAATTTCATGCTACAGTCTAGATTTTGCATTTTGTATCTGCCAGAATGATGAGGTTCTGTCTGTTTTCAACTCTTTTCCTTAGTTCTTTGCATCACCTGCTGCTACATATTTACTTACCTGGGCTTACAAAAGCACTCTGATACAAAAATTGAAATGTCACTCTCTTCCCACCCAAATCCTGGGAACAACAGCTGGCTCAGTCAGCTGCAAAATACCAGGTGCTAATGACTGTAGTGAAGATGAACAGAAAATTATGGATGTGAACTGCTGTGGCTAAGAAGTCAGATTTCCTTTTTTGTGTATTTTTTAAGAGTTCTACTTCTATCTGCAAGTGCTGTTGTTATTGTTGTTGTTCAGTCACTAAGTCATGTCTGACTCTTTGTGACTCCAAGGACTGCAGCACACCAGGCTTCTCTGTCCCTCACCATCTTCCAGATGACTTTGTTCAAACTCACACTCATTGAGTCAGTGATGCCATCCAGCCATCTTGTCCTCTGTTGCCCTCTTGTCCTCTGTTGAGGGACTTTCCTGGTGGTCCAGTGGTTAACACTCCGCCTTCTAATGCAGGGGGTGCGGGTTTGATCCCTGGTCAAGAAGCTAAGATCCCATATGCCCTATGGCCAAAAAAACAAAACATAAAACAGAAGCAGTATTGTAAAAAATTCAATAAAGACTTTAAAAATGGTCCACATTTAAAAAAAAAAAAAAAAAAACACCTTTAAAATATAAGGAAAATTGTTTAGCAGAAACATTCATTCAATTCCCAAAATTCAAAATGTTGAAAGGGAGCAGTGATGCCCTTCTTAACCACAAAGGTATAATGTTTCTAAATGTGTATTTAGCTTTGAGGTAAGTTGGGGTGTCTGTATTTGAACAATAGTGCGCTCTGATGTTCTACGAATTCACGTCACTAAAAGCTGTTGTAGGGCCACTGGAGGAACTAAATGGTTATCCATCTTCCTCCAATCTCTGCTTCCTTCCCCATTCAGTCATCCCTGCAACAAGAACAGGCTTTTTCTCAGACTAATGGAAAGTAGAGATCAAAGCAGGAGGATACATGTTCTCCAGTCTTTCCAGAATTACAGTTGTTCTTAAGCTTCAAATAGGAGTCTTTCCTTATTAGACTCTGCACTCAAAGTAGATCATATACAGTTTGCCTTCAACCAGGACACAGTGCAAAAATCATTGGTATGAATTTGTAAGGAAAACAATTTTAATGGTACACTATGGGTACATTGAAATGTCAGTATATTGTGAAAATGAAGTGTTAATTTTGATCTTAGTGGTAAACCAAGTAGCTGTGTGCCACTAAAAAGAGCATAGGAAAAAATTCCATCATCTGCCAGAAACTTGATGTGTCTCCCATCTCATGTGTGCTCACTGGGTCATGAAGATAAGACAAGACAGCATGTGTGAAAACCAGCCAAGGTAGGGAAGCAAGATGTGCCACCTGGACTGTCTCTTTGGCATGTGGATTATTTCAAGCTGAAAACAATCCAGACCCAAAAGACTCTGGGAGAAATTTTGACCTTACCCCTAACTGCCTAAAAGAATTTAGATTGAGAACCTGTTCCTAGAATACAGCTATCACCAGACATGTCTGCAAAGATTCTGGGCTGACACTTTCACCTTTACTATTCAACATAGTTTTGGAAGTTTTGGCCACAGCAATCAGAGCAGAAAAAGAAATAAAAGGAATCCAAATTGGAAAAGAAGAAGTAAAGCTCTCACTGTTTGCAGATGACATGATCCTCTACATAGAAAACCCTAAAGACTCCACCAGAAAATTACTAGAACTAATCAATGAATACAGTAAAGTTGCAGGATATAAAATCAACACACAGAAATCCCTTGCATTCCTATACACTAATAATGAGAAAACAGAAAGAGAAATTAAGGAAACAATTCCGTTCACCATTGCAACAAAAAGAATAAAATACTTAGGAATATATCTACCTAAAGAAACTAAAGACCTATATATAGAAAACTATAAAACACTGGTGAAAGAAATCAAAGAGGACACTAATAGATGGAGAAATATGCCATGTTCATGGATTGGAAGAATCAACATAGTGAAAATGAGTATACTACCCAAAGCAATTTATAGATTCAATGCAATCCCTATCAAGCCACCAACGGTATTCTTCACAGAGCTAGAACAAATAATTTCACAATTTGTATGGAAATACAAAAAACCTCGAATAGCCAAAGCAATCTTGAGAAAGAAGAATGGAACTGGAGGAATCAACCTGCCTGACTTCAGGCTCTACTACAAAGCCACAGTTATCAAGACAGTATGGTACTGGCACAAAGACAGAAATATAGATCAATGGAACAAAATAGAAACCCAGAGATAATCCCATGCACCTATGGTCACCTTATCTTTGACAAAGGAGGCAAGAATATACAATGGATTAAAGACAATCTCTTTAACAAGTGGTGCTGGGAAAATTGGTCAACCACCTGTAAAAGAATGAAACTAGAACACTTTCTAACACCATACACAAAAATAAACTCAAAATGGATTAAAGATCTAAACGTAAGACCAGAAACTATAAAACTCCTAGAGGAGAACATAGGCAAAACACTGTCCGACATACATCACAGCAGGATCCTCTATGACCCACCTCCCAGAATATTGGAAATAAAAGCGAAAATAAACAAATGGGACCTAATTAAACTTAAAAGCTTCTGCACAACAAAGGAAACTATAAACAAGGTGAAAAGACAGCCTTCAGAATGGGAGAAAATAATAGCAAATGAAGCAACTGACAACTAATCTCAAAAATATACAAGCAACTCCTACAGCTCAACTCCAGAAAAATAAAAGACCCAATCAAAAAATGGGCCAAACAACTAAACAGACATTTCTCCAAAGAAGACATACAGATGGCTAACAAACACATGAAAAGATGCTCAACATCACTCATTATCAGAGAAATGCAAATCAAAACCACTATGAGGTACCATTTCACACCAGTCAGAATGGCTGCGATCCAAAAGTCTACAAGTAATAAATGCTGGAGAGGGTGTGGAGAAAAGGGAACCCTCTTACACTGTTGGTGGGAATGCAAACTAGTACAGCCACTATGGAGAACAGTGTGGAGATTCCTTAAAAAACTGGAAATAGAACTGCCTTATGATCCAGCAATCCCACTGCTGGGCATACACACTGAGGAAACCAGAAGGGAAAGAGACACGTGTACCCCAGTGTTCATCGCAGCACTGTTTATAATAGCCAGGACATGGAAGCAACCTAGATGTCCATCAGCAGATGAATGGATAAGAAAGCTGTGGTACATATACATAATGGAGTATTACTCAGCCATTAAAAAGAATACATTTGAATGACTTCTAATGAGGTGGATGAAACTGGAGCCGATTATACAGAGTGAAGTAAGCCAGAAAGAAAAACACCAATACAGTATACTAACGCATATATATGGAATTTAGAAAGATGGTAACAATAACCCTGTATACGAGACAGCAAAAGAGACACTGATGTATAGAACAGTCTTTTGGACTCTGTGGGAGAGGGAGAGGGTGGGATGATTTAGGAGAATGGCATCGAAACATGTATAATATCATATATGAAACGAGTCGCCAATCCAGGTTCGATGCCTAATACTGGATGCTTGGGGCTGGTGCACTGAGACGACCCAGAGGGATGGTACGGGGAGGGAGGAGGGTTTAGGATGGGGAACACGTGTATACATGTGGCGGATTCATGTTGATGTGTGGCAGAGCCAATACAATAAAATTGAATTTAATAAAAAAAATAATAAAATAAAAGAGTGACATGTTTCTGGAAAAAAAAAAAATGATTCTGGGCTGAGTGTGGTGGGGGAAACTTGGCAGGGCCTAGAAATCAGAGTCCTCTCTGTGTCCCATTGTCTCTGCAGGCTCTGCAAACATTTGTTTACCAAACATTTGTTTTTCTATCTCCATAGTGAAAAAGAACCCACTTGCCAATGCAAGAGACACAGAAGACATGGGTTTGATCCCTGGGTCAGGAAGATTCCCTGGAGGTGGGCATGGCAACCCACTCCAGCATTCTTGCCTGGACAATACCATGGACAGAGGAACCTGGCGGGCTACAGTCCATAGGGTCACAATGGAAGGAACTTAGCACATATGCATGCACGCTCCATTTCCTTCCTCCCCCTTGAAGTCCCAAACCACTACCCCCAACATCCTCTTTTGTCTTTAACTGAAGATGGTATTTAAGGGAGGGCTTCAGCCATTTTGGCGAGTTACTCAGTTTACCTGGGTCTCTCTCATGTGTACATTATTAAACTTTTGTTTGACTTTCTCCTGTTCATCTGGCTCAAGTCAATTTAATTTTTAGACCACTCAGAAACCTACAAGGATAGAGGAAAATTTCTTCCTCCCCAACACAAGCATTGTTGTTAACATTCCCCTGAAAATCCTAAAGATGGGGCAGAAATCCTGAGATAACACTATCTTCATGAAACAAAGATCAGTGACACAAAGGAAAACCATGGTGTAACAGATCCTGCCTCTCAAGGTGGAGAAAAGTTAAGCATGTGAAATGCAAAATGACATAAATTGTTGAAACTTCTGCGGGGCTTGCCTAACATACAATCCAGCCAAATAAACACAAGGAGATAAAGGAGGCTGTGTAAACAGTGTTTACCAACCATGTCTCCTCAAGAGGTTGTGGAAACAAGTTACAGCTGTGGCTTTGGAGGGAAGAAATTTGCAGCCTGGAGATTTCAAAGCCGACTTATTTGATGTACAAATCTGGGTTCAAAGAACTTCCATGAAGTGGGAGAAGGTGCCAGGGATGCACCTTCTGGAAACAATTGAAGACCAGACATGAACCTATAGAGTGAGAGATATGACCTGATGAGAAGAATAAACTAAAAAGATTCAAGGACAAGAACATGATCCCAGAACTTTGACTGTCACATTACTTGGTAGAGATGTGACTGAGAAAACCCTATAGTTTCAAAAATCACAAAAACAGAGTGGGCATAAAAGTCATATTATAATTTCTCAAATACAGACCTCAGTTCAACCCAGTTCAATCCAGTGAGCATTTAGGATGATGAGTGAGTTAGTGTAGCAATTATTAAAGATTCTTCACTGAGCTGTGGCACAAAATGCAAGGAATTCCTCCCTTTTTACCTCTCTCCTTTTGAAAAAAAAAAAAAAGTATTGCCATCTTTGGGCTTTAAAACATACATTTGAAATGGATTGAAAAAGAATCCAGTCAGAAAGTGTCAACTTGTGAATTAGATTTAGAAACATTTGCTAATCTTAGCTTTGATCTGGAAAAGTAAAGATAAACCTAACCTCAAGATGGGAGAAGGCAATGGCACCCCACTCCAGTACTCTTGCCTGGAAAATCCCATAGACAGAGGAACCTGGTGCCTACCAGTTCAATGGTAGTCAGTGCAGTCAATGGGGTCGCTAAGAGTCAGGCACAACTGAGCGACTTCACTTTCACTTTTCACTTTCATGCATTGGAGAAGGAAATGGCAACCCACTCCAGTGTTCTTGCCTGGAGAATCCCAGGGACGGGGAAGCCTGGTGGGCTGCCGTCTATGGGGTCACACAGAGTCGGACATGACTGAAGCGACTTAGCAGCAGCAACCTCAAGATGAAAACTTAGGATCCATCTGCGGGAGAATTTTGCTGATCTTCAGTGGCCTCCTGGTATAGGAGGCTAAACAAAAAGTCCAAGTTAAAGTGATTTAAACCTATGACTCTTTTAATTAAGTAAAACATTTTAAGTATAACCAACAAATATATAAGAAATTATTGCAACTTACAAATTCTGGTACATTGAGACTGTGATAAGGTTCTGCTACCAAGAATAGCTCCCAAGTAGCCAAAATCTTAGACAGCATATAGAACATATAGGGCTTCCCTGGTGGCTCAGAGGTTAAAGCATCTGCCTGGAATGCGGGAGACCCAGGTTCAATCCCTGGGTCAGGAAGATCCCCTGGAGAAGGAAATGGCAACCCACTCCAGTACTCTTGCCTGGAGAATCCCATGGAGGGAGGAGCCTGGTAGGCTACAGTCCATGGGGTTGCAAAGAGTCGGACACAACTGAGTGACTTCACTCAGAATATATAGACTCCGTGGTGGCTCAGACAGTAAAGAATCTGCCTGCCATGCAGGAAACCTGGGTTTGAGCCCCTGGATCAGGAAGATCCCCTGGAGAAAGGAATGGCTACCCACTCTAGTATTGCCTAGAGAATGGAGAATTCCATGGACAGAAGAGCCTGGCAGGCTACAGTCCAAGGGGTCGCAAAGAGTCAGACATGACTAAGCACTTGTATCTAAATATTAAGATTTCCTGGCTACAGGTAAGAATTTTATCTGGGAGAACCATTCATAAATTTATGTTCACTAACATCACAGTGTCTCATTGGCAGGTGATGAAATAAGGTTTTCAGAGGGAACAGGGTACAAAGCAGGGTTGATGGACCAAATGAGGCCTCAAGCAGCAAGAAAAGAAAGAAGAGAGAGCTTGGAAGTAAGAGGAAAGATGTTCAACAGCAGAATGAAAAGCCGCGAATAACTAACTTTCCACCAAATGGATCCTAGGCTCATTGGAGACCAGAGGCATGCTTCCCAGAGCTCAGCTAGCATGCGATAATATATCCCCACCTGCGAGTCTAGGAAAGAAAACTGAGCCGCTCCATAGGCAATGAAAGTAAAAAGCAGCAACTAAAAGAGAATAGAGTGGGTAGTAAAATACAACAGCGATTTAGGGGAGAAAAGCTACAATTCGGTATGGTTGTGCCATTTGTGAGTAATATGATACTGAAGCACATGCAATAAGAACCTCACCACTTCCAACATGTTCCTTCTCCCAGGATATTGCGATACTGGAGATAGAGACCCATCAGCCATCCTTATTTACCACTTGAATAAATATTCATGAAGCACTTTAAAGTAATACTTTCAGGCTTCCACACAGGGGTGCTACAATTAAGCCATCCCGCAAGTCGTCTTCCATAGACAATGCTGTACTGAACATCTGTTTATACTCTGGATGTTTTGCAGTTGAATTTTCATACCTGGAATATTTACGGCTTGGCTCTAAAAGGAAATGCCCCTCCACTTGAGATCAGGATTCAGTACTGAGTTCTGAAGAAGAAAACTTCTCAGTAAGCTTCAGAGAATCCAGTACTGTTCATTTTGCCTTCTGTAGCCTGTTGCCTAGAGTTGAGAACTGCCTAGCTGACTTCTCCTTGTGGCTACAAAAACAAACTATCAATCAAACACAGGTTGATGTAATCATTTGCTTAAATTGACCAAGCCATGGGACAACAGACTTGCATCTGTAAGGGGTAAACATGTTTGCAAGAACTTGAAATCTTAAAGAATTTTGCCATCAGCTAGAGTTTTGACAGGAAGTGGGGTGCAACTGCCAAGTATTCAAAATCGACACCTCAGCTGTTCATCTTTCCTTTTTTTTTTTTTGCTTTCTGAATCATTGTTCCCAGCACTGGGTACTTTTTCTGATGTCTAGTTTTTCGTTCACATTAGAGTGGTTTTGTTCTGTTGATTTGTCTGGGGTGGAGAGTCTCCCCTGATCTCTCTCTTTTTCACACTGCTTTCAGGCACACTTCTTTGAGTTTGAGTTGGGTGTGTATTCACAATTTCCCATGGTACCTGGCACCTACTTTTTCTTAGCACATAAAGAGGATTTTCTCTCTCTTGCAATCTACATCATGCCTGTTCTCACTTCAGCTAATACCATGTCAGCTTCAGGACTACAGAAAATGAAGGATAAGTCAATGATTTCTACTCAACGGCATGGCTTTAAATTGGGACCTTTTACTTTATTTTTATTCCATTTCTCTGCTTCAGTCTCAAAGCTTTCTGAGTAGCTCAGCAAAGATGCAGTAGTCGCCATTTTTATTCAACTTAATTCTTATTTTGTGAAGATATTCCACCCCCCCCCACAAAAAAAGCAAAATTAATCAATCAAAATAAAATTCTGACTTCAAAAGTTTGCTTCTTTTCCTATTTCTTTTTTTAAAAATTTTTTTCCATCACCTTTTCACTTTCCATCATGTAGTGGTTTCTTGTTCTCCCTACTCCATCTCCTACTTCATCCACCTCAACCCCCAGCTGTCCATTTGGAAAGGTTCAGATAAATGACTATCTTAACTCTCTGAGGATTTTCTCTTAATAGAAAATACTTCTTAGTCCAAAGGAAAAAATCTCTAATGGAGGAAATTCCTGAGAATAGGGGTTGGGAGGGATGGGAGGGACTTTGAAGGAGCAGAAGAAAATTGTGGGGAATTATGGGTAGGTTCCTTATCTTGATTGTGGTGATGGTTTCACAGGTATATGCCAAAATGTACCACATCACGCATTTTAAATATATGCAGCTTATTGTATGTCAATTATACTTCAGGAAAACCGTTTAAAAATAAACATGATGCTGGAGAGGATTATGGACTATTACTCAGCCATAAAAAAAAGTTATAATAATGCCATTTGCAGTATGGATACACTTGGAGATTATCACACTAAGTTAAGTCAGATAGAGAAAAACAAATACCACATGGTATCACTATATATGGAATCTAAAAGAAAAGAAAGAAAGATACAAATGAATGTATTTACAAAATGGAAACAGACTCAGAGACTTGGAAAACAAACTTATGGTTACCAAAGGGGACATGTTGTGGGGGGTAGAAGGGATACATCCGGAGTTTGGGATTAACATATATACACTACCATATATAAAATATATAACCAACAAAGACCTACTGTAGAGGAAAGGGAACTCTACTCAATATTCTGATAACCTATATGGGGAAAGAATTTGAAAAAGAATAGATATATATATATGTATAACTGACTCACTTTGCTATACACTTGAAACTAACATAACATTGTAAATCAGCTAGACCTCAATATAAAATAAAAATATTTTTAAAGAAAAAAAAACAGAACAAAACCTCTCGAGTGTCTCTCTTCTATGCATAGTTCTCTGGCTCCACCACTGGCGGTAAGCTCTCACAGAGGACATGGGTTTAGCTGTGCATTTCCCAGTGTGTTGTCTGGTTCACTGATGGTGTTCATTCAGTATCTACTGAATTGTACTGTGACGTCTGATCGTAATGGTTACTATTTCTGGTGTCTATTGTCTGCCACCACTTTTTACTGATTAACTCTTTAATCCTCACAATAGTTCTCTAAGTTGAGTCCTGTTACGATTCCACTTTGCACTTGAAGAAACCCAGGGACCCACTCCAGGGCCCTTGCTCTCTTTAATATGACACAGATACTGCCTTTATAGACTACACTTAAAATAAATGAGAATCTTCAGAGATCTGAAGCGAAGACCATAGAGCCTGTGGTATGGAGAAGCCAGAAAGTTCAGGAATAAGGTAATGAATACAAAAGACCAAAGGAACAGTACTAAACTTGGAATTAGAAATTTTGGTGTTAAGACCCAACAGGGCCACTTCAGAATTACTGCAAGGATTAGGTGAGAAAATGACTAGAGAATTACCAACATCAACTGAACAGCATCATGACCATGCTCTAGGATAAACCCTTTTGTAGGAGACAAGTTTCTTAACAATACCTAGTTCTCACTGCAGCACATTTCCTTTTTATTACAAAGATAAATTTAGTTTTCATGTACCAAGCAGTGTAATCTAGAGGATGACCCTTTCTCTGAAGGCATGACCAAAATATCCATGAAAAGTTGTGCTTCTCAGAGAGACATCTAAATAGACCTTCTGCAGTCCCTGTGATAACTTGTTAGCTTAAAACAACTGATTTTTTAAAAGATAAAGATGCTTCCTTGATAGACTTGTGTCCTTTGGTCTTCATATGGTCGCTGATATTACTATCATCTGCCTCACAGATGAGAAATGTTTAAGTTACACATTCAACGTCAACTTGTCTGAGAAAATTAAAAATCAGTATTTAGTTTTTCAGAAAACATGTATATCTTTTCCTGACATTATTTTTTAAATATTTTTTTCCATTACAGTTTACCACAGGATTCTTTCTCTTTTTTAAGTCATTTTAAGTCAGTTCTGGATGGTTTGTTGTAAAAAAAAAAAAAATTAATTGCCAAATAATGAAAGAAATAAATAGTGGTAGATTTATCCTATAGAATGAATGAGTTACTGGAGTAAGAACACGCAGACCAATTCTCTGAGAATTAAGAACACTCAATTCTCTGTGGTGGAAATGTTTAGCCTCTAGCTCTCACTCAAATATAATTTCCCATTTTCCACTAATTTCATTGACCAGCAGCCTGATGATTTTATACACCTTGAAGGTTATAGCAAAGCTAAAGGACAACTAGCTGATACACCAAGTAACAATAGGTAACAGGCAGCAAATACTTCTATCATTATCTGAAACAAGAAGGAATTGAGTTATTTACCCTTTGTGTGTCCAAGAGCACTTGGCTTTATCACTAGATGTCCTGAAAAATTAATGTCCTTAAAAGGATATTATTAGTTATCTTGAGTCTGGAAAGACTCATATAAAAAGAGAGATTGGTTACTGTTCGTGATCTTTCATGTTTAACCATGCTTTCAGGCTATTAATGGGAAAACTATTCATAGTTAGTTTAACTATTAACATAACGTGGGATGAGACCATAGCAGAAGATGAAAGGATAAAATGAAGGTCTATCAACCTCCACCCTTACTACAAATGCAGCTATTAATAGTAAGATTAATCATATACCATATCAATGAATCTATTAATAATCTTTAAAATATATTTGAAAGAATTTGGACACAACTTGGAAGAATCCCAGGGCAACTGATACAATTCAGGATTGATTGTGCCTGGCAAACTAGGTTGTGTGATCATCCTGCTAGATAAGCTATTTAAAGAACAGTGAAATTCTTAAAAAATGAAGAGGAAGGAGGAGGGTATAATGGAGGGGGAGACTATGACTATATGAGGAAGAAATGATATTTCCAAGTCAACTTGGAAAAATGAGGCTGTTTTTTGACACTAAAACATGCTGTTTTTGTTCTGGTTTAGGCTGGAACCGTGTGGTGGTGTTCCTTCCTATCCCTTTCCAAAAATGATTTGTGCTTACTTTACTGCCAAAAGGGAGGAACAAAATATTATATAAAATCCCTCTGGCTTTCACATATTGTGGTCTCTTTCCAGCCTTTTAAGCCTAACATATTTAAAAAAAAATCAGAAACATTTCTGTGCTTTACAACAGGGGTTCAAAGCTAATTTAATATTTTTCATCATCATTCTATTTTTATGTTGATAGTTCATCACATACAATAGATGGAAATGTTGCATAATTCCACTGCCATGTAACAATATTCATAAGTAAAGGTTTTATTTTCAACTGTGAATTTTAAACTTAATTACTCCATGTGTGAGAAGTAATATTTCTTTTTTCTTCACATATTACTTGTCATTCCCAAAGTTATTTCTAATGAAGGAAAACTCCCCTAATCCTGAAAAAAACACAGAAGTCACCTTCTTCACCTCTTTCTCTTTTACTTTCACATATTCAGCATTTATAACCTACACTAATTAATTTGTGTGTCCTTCATTAAATGTGCACTGATCGGAGGTAGCAGTTAAGTGCTAAGAAGATCAGGGAATTTCTTCCGTTTCACTGCAATGCATCCACCAGGAACAACAGCCATTTCCTGATCTGTGGAGTTCTCAGCTGACAATGATCACCCTTGGCTCCACACTGAGGACAGTCATTGAACTGGACCACATGGTTATCTCTGCCCCTCCGCCTGGCTCCTAACCCAAGGGCAATGATTGTACCCTTGGAATTGGAAGTGTGGGAATGGTGCTTATGAGAAGAGGAGATGTGTGGTTCTTAAACTGTGGGTTTCTCAGACTATAACTACCACCCTTGAGCACAAGTTCAAAACTCGGAGCTGCTACTTTGAGTTCTCCTTCTGTTTCTGAGTAGCATCTGTTTGGTTCAACTCTGCCGTTGGTAATCTTGTGTTTTTGAATGGACCCTTTTTCACCAAGCCCTTTAAGATATCAGTAAAATATAAAATATACAAACAGCTCATACAACTCAACATGAAAACAAATAAACCAATCAAAAAACGGGCAGAAGATCTAAAGGGACATTTCTCTGAAGAAGAAAGATAGGTAGCCAGCAGACGCATGAAAATGTGTTCAATGTCACTAGTTATTTGAGAAATGCAAATCAAAACTACAATGAGGTATCACCTCATGCTAGTTAGAAAGGCTATCATTAGAAACTCCACAAATAAAAAATGCTGGAGGAGGGGTAGGGAAAAGAGAACCCTCTACACTGTTGTAAGTTGGTACAGGCACTGTGGAAACAGTATGGAAGTTCCTCAGAAAATTAAAAATAGAATTACCAGACAATCCAGCATTCCCACTCCTGGACATATATCCAGACAAAAATCATAATTCAAAAAGATACCTTCACCCCTATGTTCATAGCAGCACTACTCACAATAGCCAAGACGCATAAACAACCTAAATGTCCATCAGCAGATGAATGGATAAAGATATGGTACATAAATACAATGAAATGCTACTCAGCCATATAAAAGGATGAAATAGTACCATTCACAGCAACATGGAAGCAGCTCGAGATGAGCATACTAAGTGAAGTAAGTAAAAAAGGAAAAGACAAATACCATATGATATCATTATATGCGGAATCTAAAACACGGCACAAGTGAAACAACCATGAAATCAAAGCAAAATCAAGGACATAGAGAATAGATGGCTGGTTGCCAAGGGGGAGTGGTTAGGAGAGGGGAGGAGCAGGAGTTTGGGATTAGCAGATGCAAACTGGTACGTATAGATAAACAACAAGGTCCCACTGTGTAGCACAGGGAACTATATTCAATATCCTGTGATAAACCATCAAGGAAAAGAATATGAAAAAAATTATAATCATGACACACATATACATATGTACATATATATATACATGTATATGATGGGTTATAATGTAAAATATAATTTTTTCTACTCTGAGTATGAATCAAAACAAGTAGGAGGAATACCACCTCCTTGGTTAACTCAGGATATTTACTAAGAAAGAATTTATTTGAAGGCCCAGGTGAGAAGAAGAATGAGGACTTACGCTATAGGAAGGAGGAGAACTAAGGGCGAAAGTATACATTGTAAAGGACAAACATCAGCTTAGCCAGTGGGAGAACAATTCCTTCCCAGTAATGAAACACCCAATCTCTCCAAACTCATGGGGACATGGGTTTCTATCGAAAAAATAGTTGGTTGGTCACTTGGATGAGCTGTAGAAATAGTGATTCCTGGATTTAGTAAGTAGTAACTCTGTATAGCTCAGTTGGTAAAGAATCTGCCTGCAATGCAGGAGACCCAGGTTTGATTTCTGGGTTGGGAAGATCCCCTGGAGAAGGAAATGGCAACCCATTCCAGTATTCTTGCCTAGAGAATCCCATAGACAGAGGATCCTGGCAGGCTACAGTCCATGGGATCACAAGAGTCAGACATGACTTGGCAATTAAACAGAGAGAGAGATAGCTCTGTATAATTTCTATCCACTCCTTTGGATGTCTTCATTTTTCTACAATGATCACCAATTCCCAAGTTGCTGATTTTACTATTGAACTCTAAGTTTTTAAGCTATTAAAGATGTTTTTTAAAACTTTTTTTTTTCTTATATAACTTGACCCTTTTTCTGCCTTTTGATATATGCCCTTATCTTTAAAATAGCACTTTTAAGGTTTGGGACTGAGAAATTTCAAAACGGTAAAAAGCAATTGCCATAGCTGAAAAGTAGTCCAGGTTATGTTTCATTTTATTTCTTTTTCCTTTATGTTACCAAAAAAAAAAAAAAAAAATCACGTGTCACAAAATAGGCAAGAACAAATAAAATAATATCAGTTGCAGTGGGAACACTTCGAAATTAGTAGTTATAAAAATAACCTTATTTTTTACTGAAGATTAGAAAGTTAGAAAGTTAAGTCACTCAGTCATGTCCAACTCTTTGCAACCCCATGGACTGTAGCCCACCAGGCTCCTCCATCCATGGGATTGTCCAGGCAAGAATACTGGAGATTACAGCATATTTTAAAATGAGAAACTCTGTAAAGTGGTCAGTATTAGTAGGCTTGTGTTTCTCAATGGGGAAGGCATATAAATTCAGCACAGGATGTTATGTTGGACAAAGAAGCCATAAAATAAAATAAAATGAGTACTTGTGTGGGTTTTGATTTCTACTTTCAAAATCCAACATGCTGAATTTATGGCTTCTCAGATACAGGCCTGGACCCTAGTATCTGGTTATAAAAGATTTAAACATTTTGGATAGGGATAATCACCAATAAGTAGGATGAAATGCCAGTCTGGGTTTTACAAGGATCATTTTGGTAAAGAAAATTTACAAGTAGAGTTCACTTAAACTACACATGCCTTCACAGTGGAGGAGAGAGACTGTAGGGTGTGTGGCTTGCTTGCCAGAGAGAAGGTAACCTTGGAACACCAGTCTTCTGTTCTTTCATTCTCTTTATTCCATTCTGTTCTACTTAAGTTAATGTCCCTAATTGCCAAGAGGAATCAACTAATTCAAAATCCCCAGAGAACTATACCCTACATGGGCCTTCAGGGTCCCCCATGGGTGAACATAAAGCCCATGGAAATAAGAAATGACTTCCTGAGACTAACTGGCCATTCACCCCAGAATGACAAGACTTGGAAGATGTGTGTAGGATCACAAGCTTTAAAAGTTCAAAATTCATTTTAAAGTTGATTCACTCAGTAATTTAAGTGCAGTTAAGTAAGCTATGCTGATAAATTCAATTTCATTAAGCACGCAAAACAGATATTCTTCTATATAGTTAATCACAGGGGTTGGAGTATGTACTAAATTATTTCACAAACCTAGAAATCATATTCTAGTGTGGAAGCCCAAATTGCTCACCCCATCAAGCTTTCCATTAGCAACAAAATTTCCAATATAGCTTAAAAACTTAGGTGGCATAATGCATAAAATGTATGAGACTTAGAACATTCTCAATTTCTTTTTGCTTTCTCCGTAATGTAGCTGCCAGTGCTCCTATTATGTAGAAGAAAGAGACTGAGTTGGTGCAGGCGCCAGTGGTCTAGAATGGCTAGATTTTAAAAACTCTAGTAATTAATTTAGGCTAATTATACCTTAGGAATGCAGTGTCAACCACTTGTCATTGGCTAACAGGCTCCAGAGCTTTCACCCCCACAGACAACCGCTCCCTCCTGTCATGCTGCTGCTCAGTCACTTCAGTCGTGTCCGACTCTGTGCAACCCCAGACAGCAGCCCACCAGGCTCCCCAGTCCCTGGGATTCTCCAGGTAAGAACACTGGAGTGGGTTGCCATTTCCTTCTCCAATGCATGAAAGTGAAAAGTGAAAGGTGAAAGTGAAGTCACTCAGTCATGTCGGACTCGTAGCAACCCCATGGACTACAGCCTACCAGGCTCCTCCGTCCATGGGATTTTCCAGGCAAGAGTACTGGAGTGGGGTGCCATTGCCTTCTCCGCCCTCCTGTCATAGGATCGCATTATAGTAATGATTTTTATAAGACATCGCCCCATCTATGACCCTGGCCTTTGCCATTGGTAGGAAAGATATCCTTAGTTAGGCAGGGTTTTCATATGTTCCACACTTTTCTCATTCATTAAAACCCCTGCTAACAGAGAAGCATATAGTTTTCTCTGATGTCTCTCTGTAGTCATCATCCCTTTGATGGCATGTCTCATTTGCAGCTTCTATATCATATTCCTTAAATTTTCTAATATCATTTCATAAAAATTCCTTTTTATTTCCTTTCAGTTCCACTGCCTGCTTCTCAGTTCACGAGCACTTCTTACTCCAGTTGCTCCCTAACGAAGGAATCTTTTCAGTCAGACTACTCTCTAATCTCTTAGGCCTCAACAAGATTTTCAGAAGTTCAGGCTTAAGTGATGCAGGCCATTCCAGCTTACTTTTTTGCTTAAAGCAAGGAAGTCTGCTGTGTTTGATTATGCTCCCAAGTTTCTACTGCACTTGTGAGTTTTAACTCTTCTTTCTAGTGCACCAAGATGACCCAGTTTCTAAATTCACTTCCAAAAGAACTAGTACTAACTATAACAACCCTATTTTGATTTCATACCTCAAATCTATTCTTCTTTTAAATTGAAGTATAGTTGATATACAAAATTGTATTAGCTTAAGGTGTACAGCATAGTGATTCAATATTTTTATATATTTCATTTAAAGTTGTTATAAAATATTGACTATATTTCCTCTGCTGTACACTAAATCCTTGTAGCTTATTTATTTTATATATACTAGTTTGTGCTTCTTAATCCCTCACTGCAATTTTGCCCTTCCTCTCTTCCCTCTTCACCACTGGGAACCACTAGCTTATTCTCTATAACTGTAAGCTGTTTTGTTATATGCATTTGTTTGTTTCATATTTAAGAGTCCATATACTAGTGACAATATACAGTATTTGTCTATCTCTATCTGATGTATTTCACTAAGCATCATACCCTCTAGGTCCATCCATCTTGTTGAGAATGGCAGGATTTCATTATTTTTTATGGTTGAGTAATATTCTATTCAGAGAAGGCAATGGCACCCCACTCCAGTACTCTCACCTGGAAAATTCCATGGATGGAGGAGCCTGGTGGGCTGCAGTCCATGGGGTCACTAAGAGTTGGACACGACTGAGCAACTTCACTTTCACTTTTCACTTTCACCCATTGGAGAAGGAAATGGCAACCCACTCCAGTGTTCTTGCCTGGAGAATCCCAGGGACGGGGGAGCCTGGTAGGCTGTCCTCTATGGGGTCGTACAGAGTCGGACACGACTGAAGCGACTTAGCAGCAGCAAGATTCCATTGTAGAGACATATATGGACCCTTAGGTTGCTTCCATATCTTGGCTATTATAAAAATTTTGCTATGAAAATTGTGATGCAAGTATCTTTTCAAATAAGTGTTTTTATTTTCTTCAAGTAGGTACCCAAGAGTGGAATTGTTAGAGCATACGGTAGGTCTATCTATTTTAGTGTTTTGAGGAACCTCCATACTGGTTCCTATAGTGTCTACATTAATTTACAACAGTGTGTTGGGGCTCCTTTTCTCCACACCCTCGCCAACATTTGTTATTTGTAGATTTTTTTTTTTTGATGACAGTCATTCTGACAAGTGTGAGGTGATATCTCACTGTGGTATTGATTTGCATTTCTCTGATGATTAGTGATGTTGAGCATCTTTTCATGTGCTTGTTGGCCATCTGTATATCCTCTTTGGAAAAATGTCTATTCGGGCCTTCTGCCCATTTTTAATGTTTTTTAAATATTAAGTCATATGAGTGAAGAACCTACTTATTGGAAAAGACCCTGATGCTGGGAAAGATTGAAGGCAAAAGGAGATGGGGGCAGCAGAGGATGAGATGGTTAGATAGCATCACTGACTCTATGGCCATGAATTTGAGCAAACTCCAGGAGATAGTGAAGGACAGAGGAGCCTGATGTGCTGCAGTCCATGGGGTCACAAAGATTTGGACACAACTTAGCAACTGAACAACAAACATAAGCTGTTTTCTCTCAATTCTATCAATAGTTATTGTGGGCAGTACAAGCTACACCCTTTGGAAAAATCAAGAGAAGAGATAACCAGTCTCTGACTCACAGACATTACAAGGTGATTCAGGAAACCAGACTCATGCACGTGAATGGTATCTATATACAATGGAATGTAATTAAATGCCAGCAGGTTTGAGCTGAAAATTAAGAGGGCCTGGTTGAGTGCTCTAAAGACAAGCTGATATTCAAGCAAAGCTCATTAACTAATACCAGTAATAATTTATAGCCAATCTCATTAGAAAGTGTATGTCTGGCATTCCAAGATAATGATTTTTAGAACATAAAAATATATTGTCCTGGCCACTAATACCAATAGAGGCTATAAATGTTGACTTCCTCTTTTTATCTTTTTTGGTCATTTGTTTTTATCTTAATAAATAAAACAAAATCAAGAAACAAAAAAATTTAAGACACACTGCATGATAGGAGAGCTGCATAGAGAGCAGGAGGAAGTTGAGCAAAGTGAGGGTCATTTCCCCTCCTGGGCCCTCGCAATTGCTGTAATTCATAACTATTTGAGATCCTGTGATACTCCGACTTTATGTTTCCATGAAACAAGCTTATCAGCAAGCTTCCCTTCAGTGTTCACCTCTACAAAGGCACTTTCTTTCCCTAGATTCTTGTCATTGTTCCTGTCAACTGCTGGTGAGAGATCAACAGCCCCAACATAACCTGCAGGCTATCTGCCAGGAGCACAGGACCAGCTGGAAGCGAAGAGAACAGGATTTTTTCTTCTCGGATAAGCACCTCTCCTTTGTTACTTTATCCTTAGGTCTATGAACTCCTCTGGCTTGGAAAAAATAAAAAAGAAACCCTCTTAAGGACCTTAATATGAAAAGAGGCCAAGAAAATATTACCATTCACCCACCTGAAGTAATATCCAGTTATTATAGTACAAAGACAGAGAAAATCTGCATCGGGTAGAAATTTCATTATCCTACAGGATATTAAAATCCTGATATCAAGGTTGTCAACAATGTGATAACAAATGCAGCTCTAAAACTGATTGCTTCTTGAAATGTATCTTTAAAGATCATTTATAATTCAGTAATATCTTTACTACTCTGGCTGCTAATATTGATTAGCAGTCAACTGCATTCATCAACTGCACACAATGAAAAACTCCAGGAGGAAGAAACACAAAAATGAAGAGAAGCCAGAAGGAACTTTTGCAGGACATTTTTTAAAAATAGAAAAATCACTTGGCTTTTCTTCAACTTCTGGTTCCTCTGTGATAATAATAACCAAAAGGAAGGTACAGTTTCAGCAGAGCAGTAAAAAAAGATACAGAGAATATACCAGAAACATCCTATAATACTAAACTTGACTTCTATATTCTAAGTTTAAAAATATAATAAAACCAAAGTTTATAAAGAGATCTTCTGGCACCTTTAAGAAGACACCCCTTATGGTAAAAGACAGACTTGTTAGGCAGAGCTTTCTTAAAAGATTCCTACAGGCATTTCCCATACTATAAGAGCTGAAAGCCAGTATTATTGAAGCCTGTAGGACAAAATTGTAGGAAAGGCCAGTATGCAACATTCAAGCAAATAACTCAAGAGAAAGACCTAAAAATGCTCTGCACTATTGATGCAGAAGTGCCAGCTATGTCCACCAGAATGCCTGTTTCTAGATGATTTCTACCCCACTTTGCTTTGGATACACTGGTTGCCAGACAGCACTTTAGCAAACCCCAGGATATGGATACGTGGAAAACTGGGGAGATGATAATGACTAGGTCACCCAGTCAACTATAGCTCCAGTTCAAATCCCCCATTGCACCCTTAGGCCAAGAATGAATCCTTTTAAGTCCCCATATCAATAACAATTGACTCACCTAAACTTAAGGATGATTAGTGCTTGAGCATCACTTGCCTATGTGTTCCTATTAACAGGTCCCATTTTTTACATTCCTGTCCAGAAACAATTCTTGGGAATTCCAGATAACTCTGTGTCCACCTGGGTCATGGGAATGCTACTTAAACTTGAACAATCGAGTAAGAGGGTCTAATTGAAGAGAGCTTATGGAATGTAAGAAATCATACAATTAATTTTCATTTAGTTTAAGGATATCCATATGTGCCCATATAATCAATCCAACCTGCCATGGTGTGGAAGTGAAGAAGTAGAATATTTGCCATTTTTCCTCCTGCTTGTTCTTAATCTTAGCTCTCAGGGATTCCTCTCATCTTTTCTGACCTCCAGATCCCAGTGACTATTTTGGGATTTTTCTAATCCTTTTGTCCAATGCTCTCTCAAGACCCTATGCTCAGCAATTTAGATGAGCTATTTCTGTTTTCTCTGTGTTTTTAAAATGAAGTTAATAGCCTCTGTGAAAGAGGTTAAAAGGAAGACTACTCCCTCGGCAATAATAGGTTACTTGTTTACATTCTTTTCCTTTTTCAAAATAACACTTCCGGGTCCTCTGCTCATACTACAATGATGCAAGGGAAAGATGAACATTTATAACACACATAAAATTTTAAAAATGAAGACTCTATCAAGGTGTTACGTTTGTCTTGTCATCACAGAATTTTGGCTGAAGCTTCAGAGTTGAGAATATAAAGTATTTGGTGTTCACATATTCTCAAGAAAGGGGATGATCAATATAAAACATGGTAACAGGTGATTAAAAAAAAAAAAAAACAAGAGACTTTGCTGGTGGCCCAGTGGCTAAGACTCCATGCTCCCAAGGTAGGGGGTCCAGATTCAATCCCTGATTGGGAACTAGATCCCATATGCCACAACTAAGACCCAGAGCAGCCAAATAAATAAATACAATAGAATAAAAAACAGAGAAGTGACCTCAGCTCCCCTACCCCAACCTCAAGCCAAGTAAAGAAGGCTTCCAGAGAACTGCTCAAAGAATGTGGGAACGTTTTCTAGAACACAACGTCTCCCGACTGTATGCTTGCCAAGCTATGTAAATACATGGGTCCCTCTCTACTAAGGGACCTAGAAGACTGTGACGACAGATATCTTGAAAGAACCCAATATGTGTCCCTTTGAGTTCAAGCAACACAGAGACTTCTGCCTGACACTTGGAGAAATTCTAAAGATCAGAAGTTGTCCTGGCTGGATTGTCCTGCTAGCAGAGTAAGTAGAGAAGCTGTCATGAAAGCAAAATGCCTTTCCAGTGATGAATTTACCCGTGGAAAAGAGTAGACCTCACAGAATTTAGCTGGACTTGATTTATCTTGAAAGACACACTGCCCAAGATGTGTGCCAAGGAATTAGGTGAGCCCAACAGAAAGAGGCTGTGAGGGATGAGCCTTAGAAGGTTAAGTAAGAAGATATTAGTCAGAGTATGACAGGAAACCTCAGGAGGGAGGATGTATGGAGAAATCTGTTTGAGTTATTAGTTACCTGTGGTTGTAAAAAAACAAGAATGTAAACTTTGGAAACAAGGCACAGTTTCCATGGGTCACAAGTCCAGACATGGCTGAACTGTGTGTTCTGCAAGGCTGCAGTTGAGAAGCTGGTTGGGACTGTGGTCTCATCTGGGACTCAACTCGGGGAGGATCCACTTCCAATCTCACGTGGAGGTGGGCAGCTTCAAGTTCCTCATGAGAGTCCTGTTGAGGGCTTCAGTATCTTGCTTACTATTAACTGGGAGCTGCCCTCAGCTCATTGTTAAATTGCCTTCTCCACAGGCAGCTCACAACATAGCAACCAGTTTCAAAGCCAATAGGGGAAAGAGTGTTTTCTCACACAAAAAGGAAATGTTTGTTATGAGAGAAAGAGTCGGTCTTGAATGTTTACCACGACCAAGGGCATTTGGGAACCAAGGGAGAGATGCAGACAATAGCAGCCAACTGAGATTTTAGCTTTCCCCTCTTTCTTCCCATTCATCCAGTCCTGGAGAAGTCAGGACCAGCAGCACAATGGACAGGAAATGAAAAACCCAGGATAATAGTTTAAATGTCAAGCCATAGTCCCTTCCCCACTGTAGACTTCTAATCCTATGTCAAACTGGGAGCTGAGAGAATGGGGAAAAAGTCATGATCAATAAGGCTACATTTCATTTTTTTTTCTATTATGGCTAAATAAACATTACAAATCTGAACCTAAGACTCTACATGAACACACAGAAGTGAAGGAAAAATCTGTAAGATCATCAAAGATACCATCCTGGGAATGTCATTGAGGAAAACAATCAATGTGCTCTATAACTTCACTTCTATTAAGTCCAGGTTGTTCATTAAACTGTTTTTCACGAGCTTATCATATAGGAGGTTTCAAGAAACAGTAAGAAATGTTGATGTGCACTGGACTCACCTAACAAAGAAAAAGGAAGAGAAGTAGTAATAGAAGAATGAGGAGATAAATAGGAAGAGGAAGAGGTTGAGGAGGAGAGAAGAAAGGAAAGAAGGGAGGAAGGAGAGAGAGGGAGGGAGGATGGAAAAAAAAAGAGATCGTCTTTCCTTTAAAAAACCAGAGGAAACTGGTTTCTATGAGACATCAGCTCAGACATCAGTCGGGCAGGAGAAAGACTAGTGAAAGACAAGTCATTTACTGACTTGTACCCAAACAAGTCTAGCTTGTTCCTAAAACAAATTGCTACTTCCTTCAAAGAGTTGATACTTCAGTAGCAAGTGAAACTGATTACTATTAAATCACTGAATTATTCCCTGATCTCTCTCTTTTGGATTATATTTACTCCTATCTTAAAATGCTATTCAAAAGCCAATCAGATAACAGCTCTAAGTAGCCTTGTTCATCTGAAGGATACCCTATCATTCTTTTTCAATTTACATAAATAAATTTATTTTTCATTTACATAATTTAATTTCATTAATCAAAGGGGAAAAGAATAAAAAGTATCAGATGTCTCAGAATGACTTCTGTGTATCTCTCATCACCTCTAGGCCCAGTTCCCAGTCCTGATTTTTTTTTCAACTCACTAAGCTCTGACTTCTGTTGGTAACCTCTGTTTTTCTAAATTATCATGCTTTATTATTTTTGCATCTTAATTTTCTAAATGTTAGACATTATGGTAAAGAATTATCTTTCTTACAATATTCTAACAACACCATCCTTCACTCATCTTTCCATTATATCACTAAGTTAAGTAAATCATTATTTGCTATTGATTTATGTGAATAAATATATATGTAATATTTTTTCCTGAAACACTAAGTGTAAATCCATGATTACAATGTTTTCCCTTTTTTCTAGTTTATAGTTGCCTTAAAAAAACACCCTTGGTCTAATTATTTTTTGTGTTTTTTCTCAATACAGTGGATCCTTTGGGACTTCACTGGCTGTCCAGTGGTTAAGATTTTCTGCTTCCACTGCAGGAGCCATGGGTTCAATCCCTGGTTGGGGAACTAAGAATCCTGCATTCTATAAATAAAAAAAATAAAATTAAAACAATTTGACCACTAATATATTTTAAATAAATAAATATAAACAAAATGGAGCCTTGGATAACAGATTTGAACTGTATGAGCCAATTTACATGTGGATTTTTTCACTAAACACTTATGGTACCACTTGATAGTGGTGGATTGCAATTGGTTGAGAGGCTCAGCTGTAAAGTTACAGCTGTAAAGCTGTAAACGAAGATTCGCAACTGCACAGAGGGTTGGTGCCCCTAGTCTGTTAAGCACCAATGCCTTTGATCTCCTGTTGCATCAACAAATACCCTTCTTAGGAGCAAAATAACCCAAGTAACTAACTGCTGGCTACTTAACTTTCCAATCAATGAGGAGTTTTTCATGAATCATACTGTGTATCACAGACGGAGACCTAATGATTGCTGTATATTTTATACCAAAAATATTTTAATGCCAAAGGAAGATTTGGGAAGCAAAAGTAATACCAAACGAGTTTCTAATTTTAAAATTCACTCTAGAAATTATTCAAATAAATGAATAATCCAACAAGACTTTTGCAAATAAGTTAATTTACCCTTGAGTTTCTAATCTAATGTATAAATGTACCTGCTAGAAGAGAAACATTTAAGAAAAATATCAAAGGATAAAAGGATGACCGTAAGCAGTAGCTTAGGCATGATCAATAACCTAAGAATATTTTCAGAGTGTTGTGAAATATTGATAGCTTGGGGAAGAATTTTCCAGGCACAGTTCTAAGGGTAGAAAGACAAATTCTCTCAACCTCATGTGACCTTCAGAAAGCTTCTTCACATTATTTGGACCCCTGGACTGGAAAACTGAGTTCATCCAGAATCAGCTGTCTCATTGCATGCTGAGAAAACACTGTGGTTTTCAGCAGGCTTGGCATCCAAAATATGAAGTGGTTTGTTTTCAGTGAAGTCATTCTCCCTGCCTACCTCTCCCATACACACAAATAAGCAGTTAATCATCATAGAAAGAGCTCGTGTGTGTGTGTGTGTGTGTGTGTGTGTGTGTGTGTGTGTTCAGTGCATGAGGCAGAGTATGCCAAACCTTTCAAATGCTGCATTTGTTCAATCATCTGGAAAAAAAACAAAAAAATTTCCATTTTCAGTTTAAATAACGCAAACTCTCTCATGAGAAGACGACAAATCGTTTATGAAACACTGTCTCTGACAAACACTACCAAATCACTCCCTGTTTGAGAATAAAAATACATGCTGGACACAGGTCAATCATCTTTCCAGCATGAGCAAGGAATGAGCTGAACTAATTTCCACACCACAGTCCGTGCCTCTCCCGACAGTAACTGGGTAACAGCCACGTGCTGACTGTGTGGATTTTGCAGCTAGCTCTCCCCCACAAATGGCAAAGCATCCCATTTCCAGAGACACATTTGATTTCACATTATTTATGCTCAGCCTGATTTCCCTTTCATTCTCTGCTCAGATGCCTTCATTTTAATCTGGAGAGTTCTTTATGATCTTTCAGCACACATCTATCTATCACTACAGCCTCTCAAATATCACAGGACCTCTGCTGAAGGGGATGTTTTTGAAGAATTAACTCATTCAATCACTCAACGTTTTCCAAGCCAGTTATCTTGCATCCTAATGCCAATGAGCATATGCCATTGATGTGAGGTGTGCTTTCATTATCAGGTACATTCATGTCCCCCAGTACCTCCCACACCATGACTTCTCCTGTCACTCAGCATCATAGTGACGGAGACTGAGCAGCCAGTCTCTCGCTGTCTGTTATCCCCACCCTCGGGAGCCCACATTCTTCCATGCCATTCTCCACATTCAGGATCAAGGCAGAAAACCGAGAGGACAGGAAGATAACGCCTTATTACTTTGGAGAGCCTGAGATCTATCCTGAATGGTACCTCAGTGTTGGAGCTGGCAAGAAGCTAGACCCCCATGGAACTTCCCTGGCTGTCCAGTGGTTGGAACTTCACCTTCCAATGAGAGGACACAAGTTTGATCCCTGGTCATGGAGCTAAAATCCCACAATACTCACAACCAAAAACCAAAGCATAAGACAGAAGCAATATTGTAACAAATTCAATAAAGACTTTAAAAATAGTCCACATTAAAAAAAAAAAACAAACCTTAAAAAAAAAAAGAAGCAGCAGCTAGACCCTAAATCCTTGTGTTTGAGTCAGAGTTCTCCATAGATTCAATAGGATGTGTAGATAGATGATAGATAGATAGTTAGATAGACATATAGATAGATAGAGAATTTACTTACAAAACTTACTTATGCGATAGAGGTTGAAAATTTCCAAGACTGGGGGTTAGCAGGCCAAGGACCCAGGAGAACCAATGGTATTGATTTCAGTCTGAGAGCCAGCAGGCTCAAGACTTGAGAGGAGCTGACATTTCCATTCAAATATGAAGGCAGGAAAAATACTGATGTCCCAGCTAAAGCATCCAAGCAGGAGGAGTCTCCTCTTTTTTGAGGGAAGGTGTCAGGCTCTTTGTTCAAATGAATGGATGAGGGCCACCCGCAGTAGGGAGGGCAATATGTTTCACTCAATTTACCCACTCTGTTCAAATGTTCAGTTCAGTTCAACTGCTCAGTTGTGTCCGACTCTTTGAGATCCCATGAATCTCAGCACTCCAGGCCTCCCTGTCCATCACCAACTCCCGGAGTTCACCCAAACTCATGTCCATAGAGTCGGTGATGCCATCCAGCCATCTCATCCTCTGTCGTCCCCTCTCCTCCTGCCCCCAATCCCTCTCAGCATCAGAGTCTTTTCCAATGAGTCAACTCTTCGCATGAGGTGGCCAAAGTACTAGAGTTTCAGCCTCAGCATCAGTCCTTCCAATCACACTCAGGACTGGTCTCCTTTAGGATGGACTGGTTGGATCTCCTTGCAGTCCAAGGGACTCTCAAGAGTCTTCTCCAACACCACAGTTCAAAAGCATCAATTCTTCAGTGCTCAGCTTTCTTCACAGTCCAACTCTCACATCCATACATGACCACTGGAAAAACCATAGCCTTGACTAGATGGACCTTTGTTGGCAAAGGTCCTCTGCTTTTGAATATGCTATCTAGGTTGGTCATAACTTTCCTTCCAAGGAGTAGGCGTCTTTTAATTTCATGGCTGCAGTCACCATCCAGCTTCCATCCAGCTTCATCCAGCCTAGCATTTCTCATGATGTACTCTGCATAAAGTTAAATAAGCAGGGTGACAATATGTAGCCTTGACGTACTCCTTTTCCTATTTGGAACCAGTCTGTTGTTCCATGTCCAGTTCTAACTGTTGCTTCCTGACCTGCATACAGGTTTCTCAAGAGGCAGGTAGGTGGTCTGGTATTCCCATCTCTTTCAGAATTTCCCACAGTTTATTGTGATCCACACAGTCAAAGGCTTTGGCATAGTCAATAAAACCTCATTTGATGAGGTTCAAATGTTAACTTCATCCAGAAATCTCTCACAGACACACTCCGTATAACATTTGACCAAATATCTAGGCACCCTAGGGCCCAGTCAAGTTGACACACAAAATTAATCATTACACCTTGGTTTACAATCTCAACTGTAAACTAGCATCAATTGAGAGCTAATCCCACACTGTAAAATATGGGGAAGTAGCCAAACCATAGCAGGAGGCCATGGGAAAACCATGCCACAGGGTCTTGGCATGCATCCCTCATTCCCGCAGAGCAGAGATGGAGCAGGCTGTGTTTTCCAAAGATGCCCATGGTATCTTCCATAGATTTGGCCCTCTTTCAGTGACATTTTGACACTCTTCCCATTGAGAGATGGGTATATGCTGCCTCCACTTAATTTGGGCAGGCTTGTAACAAGGGCTCCCATGACCTAATGTGACCTCTGAGGCCAGATCATGAAAGATGATCCATCTACTGCCTGGCTCCCACAGGGCACTTGCTGTTGGACCCAAGCCCCATGCTGTGAGGATGCTCAAACAGCCACATGGAGAATCAATGTCTGGGTGTTCTAGTCACTGGCCCCAGATGAGATCCCAGCTGAAACCAGCGCTAGCTGCCAGTCATGTGAGGAAATCAGCCTTCAGATAATGCCAGTTCCCCAGTCATCAAGTCTTCCCAACTGAAGTCCCAAATATCATACAACAGAGACAACCTATTCCCAGAGGCTCTTTCCAAATACCAAGCCAACAATATACACTAGCTTAATAAAATGGTGGCTTTCTGTCTTTAAGTTTCCAGTAAGTTGTTCAGATCAGATCAGATCCGATCAGTCGCTCAGTTGTGTCCGACTCTTTGCGACCCCATGAATCGCAGCACGCCAAGCCTCCCTGTCCATCACCAACTCCCGGAGTTCACTCAGACTCACATCCATCCAGTCAGTGATGCCATCCAGCCATCTCATCCTCTGGCGTCCCCTTCTCCTCTTGCCCCCAATCCCTCCCAGCATCAGAGTCTTTTCCAATGAGTCAACTCTTCACATGAGGTGGCCAAAGTACTGGAATTTCAGCTTTAGCATCATTCCTTCCAAAGAAATCCCAGGGCTGATCTCCTTCAGAATGGACTGGTTGGATCTCCTTGCAGTCCAAGGGACTCTCAAGAGTCTTCTCCAACACCACAGTTCAAAAGCATCAATTCTATGGCGCTCAGCCTTCTTCACAGTCCAACTCTCACATCCATACATGACCACAGGAAAAACCATAGCCCTAACTAGACAAACCTTTGTTGGCAAAGTAATGTCTCTGCTTTTGAATATGCTATCTAGGTTGGTCATAACTTTCCTTCCAAGGAGTAAGCGTCTTTTAATTTCATGGCTGCAATCACCATCTGCAGTGATTTTGGAGCCCAGAAAAATAAAGTCTGACACTGTTTCCACTGTTTCCCCATCTATTTCCCATGAAGTGATGGGACCAGATGCCATGATCTTCGTTTTCTGAATGTTGAGCTTTAAGCCAACTTTTTCACTCTCCACTTTCACTTTCATCAAGAAAGTTGTTGTTCATCATGAAAGTTCACCAGTAAGTTGTTACAGTACAAGAGCAACTAGGGGCTTCCCAGGCGGCACTAGTGGTAAAGACTCCACCTGCCAATGCAGGAAATGTAACAGACATGGGATTGATCCCCAGGTCAGGAAGACCCTCAGGAGGAGGGCATGGCAACCCACTCCAGTATTCCTGCCTGGAGAATCCAACGGACAAAGAAGCCTGGCAGGCTACAGTCCATGGGGTTGCAAAGAGTCAGACATGACTGAAACTACCTAGCAATAGTAACTAGACAGGAGGCCAGGCCATCATTTTCTTCAGTGATTTCCATCCACAGGAATCTGTAATTATTGCTATTATTCTCAAAATTACTGTGAGGATACTTTCATTAGGAGGAAAACTCAAAACACATTCTACAGCAAGTTTCTGAAGAGGTCATGACCATGAAATGCATTGACAAGAGTGTGATTTCAATATATTGATGCCATGGCAATGAATAACAAAAAACCAAACTGGATGCTTTCCATTGCAAATTCAAAACCACACAATCTTTTAATGAGGAATACCTAAAGTGAATTAATTAGTGAAGCTAATATTTGTGGACCCATACGAACATTTTTTATCCGTACCCTCAATTTATTAATTACCATAGAATTAGAAACAGAGGAAACAAAATATCAACATTCTTAGCTTTGGTCAAGTATAACATTTTATGGGGCTTCCTGGTAGCTCAGCTAGTAAAGAATCCACCTGCAATGCAGAAGGCCCTGGTTCGATTTCTGGGTCAGGAAGATCTGCTGGAAAAGGGATAGGCTACCCACCCCAGTATTCCTGGGCTTCTCTGGTGGCTCAGCTGGTAAAGAATCTGCCTGCAAGGTGGGAGACCTGGGTTCGATCCCTGGGTTGAGAAGATCCCCTGGAGAAGGGAATGGCTACCTATTCTGGCCTGGAGAATTCCATGGACTATATAGTCCATGGGGTCTCAAAGAGTTGGACATGACTGAGTAATCTTCACATAACATTTTATAGTAAATTTAACTTTATTTTGCTTAAAGTATTTTCTTTATATTTCATTTCAATTTCAAAATAATAATACTTTCACCAGCAGAGGCACAGCTTGGTTGAAAGCATATGGATGTCACTTTGGTTTTCCAGCTCAGTGAGAAAATCACATATTCAGAAAGTGAAGCCACAATTCTCCAGCTTAGTTCAATAAAAGTTTATTCAGTACCCACTAGAAGACATCAGTGGGATGGCTCCATTTTCTCCGGCCATGTTCACTTGACCACAGACAGCCTAACAGTGTTTCCCTGCACTGATAGATCTGACTGGCTATGTTGGAATTACAGAAATTCATTACTCTCTATACCTATCATGCCATAAGATGAATAGTTTCATTTTCATTTATGCAGCTCTCCTAAGCTAACACGAAGAGCATCACAGTTCTTAAAACTGTCTATGCCAAGAAGCATAAATGAATTTTTCAATATCATTTTTTTCTGGCAAAAAGAAAAAAAATAGCCATGTGCTAAAAAGAACACTTTAACGAGACAGTTAACATCTGGCTGAGTCATGTCATGGTCACTAACGAGCTCTATGACTGAAGAGAAGTCTACCTCTTCTTCGTTTTTGTTGTGAATCCATGATTCTAATATACTTAACGGTGCCACTTTGGCTCAATAAATGAGCCATTGCCTAAGTTTTAACAAATATTAGAAAATATCAAGTTACAGTTAAGATTTTTGTTAGGAGAATCTGAGTCCCAGGATTTTAATTCCTGATCCAAGTAATAGAATATCTGGGCTAAACAAATGTGTTTTTAGACTTTCCAGCTCCCAGAGAAGCTGCTTACATTTGGGAAATCATGGAAGCTGCATTAGAGAGCTAATTAAACACCCAGAGCTAGTTTTAGCTTTACTGCTATGACTACTAAGACCCTTACCCTTTTGTCTCTGTGATTCTTCATTGATTTGGGTCACATTTCTTGGCTTTTATGATTTTGTTTGAAAGAATAGAGAGGAAATAAGCTAATATTTACCGAATGAATAACATTTGTTGAGCACCTAATCTGTTTTTGGAGAGAAAAAAGTTAGAGCAAGTTTTCAAAATAATTCTGTGGGACAGAGATCATTTCCCCACAGTCGTTTGAGTCATAACTGGCAGAACTGGGACCTCAGCATAGGTGTCTCTGGCCAGAGAGTTCATTTTCTACCTTCAATGCAAAAGGACATTGGAAAATACTGAAACTGGTATTGATTTCAATGTCATTTCCTCTCTTCAAAATATCTCACCAACAAGCTTATTTCTGGAGCCCAAAATTCCACCATTGATTGATCATATCAACTCATTGATATGATACACTGATGCCCATTAAAATAATAATAGCTATAGATGGCTCAGCAGTAATGAAACTGTCTGCAATGACTCCATCTGCAATGCAAGAGACATGAGAGACATGGGTTCAATCCTTGGGTCCAGAAGATATCCTCTGGAGGAGAAAATGGCAACCCACTCCAGTATTTTTGCCAGAATGACCCATGGATAGAGGAGCCTGGCAGGCTACAGACCATGAGGTCACAAGGAGTTGGATACTGAATTTATATGTTGAATACCCAAATTTTACATAATACTATAAATCAACTATATTTCAATAAAAGTCAAAATAAAATTTAAATAAAAGAAAGTATTCAGGAAGGGGAATAGGAACATAATTTGTCTACATCCTGCATAAAGAGGAAACAGGACAGAGCCTTAGGTAGCAAAGTTTGGCCCTAACCCTAGGTTGACAGCTGTTGAGGGCAACATGTTGATTGAAAACACAATGAGCCAAGATATGGCACTTTTGACAGTACGCTTGAAACCAACCATCTTATCTGCACAGCTCATGAACAAGACTTCATCTTTTTGAGGATACAGTGAAGTGGAAATAATGACCCACTTGTATTTGGAGACAGAACAAGAATATATTTTAAAGTCCTTTATCGAATGGAAAAAAAGAACAATTCATCAGAAAGTTATGTTCCCACCATCTACATACACATAGACAGAACAACTGCCAACCGAATTACAGGGCTGAAAAGAATTTGTGCAATCATTACATTTTTTCAAAGCTAAAAATACACTTTCCCCAGAAACAAAAATAATAATTGAGTAAAAACTTAAAGCAAAGAATCAGACTTTAGAGATTGTACCAGTTTCAGATGATGTCAGATTTAAAGATTTTACAGTTTCAGGGAATTAATTAGAATCATTCAATTTTATATGCAATCTGAAGCTCTTACATAATGTTTCACTCTTGAGGGGTCTTCTTGCTTGTTATTTTTAAAATTTTTCCATATTAATGTCCTTGTAGAAATTTTGATGATTTAAGAAACTACTAGAGTTCTGCATTTACAGAATTTGAAAAGTGTAATTCTTAGACAACAGATAGCATCTCTTCCTATTTAGGGCCACACCACCTAATCAGTGACCAATATTATGGGAGCTCAATTGCCTAGGAAGGAAACTTCACTTATGTCTCAGAAGATAGAGTCAGAAATTCATTTTCTTTCATAGAAGCCTGATCAGTCATTCTGCAACAGGTATCAGTTCCGTTCAGTTCAGTCACTCAGTAGTGTCCAACTCTTTGCAAGCCCAAGGACTGCAGCACACCAGGCTTCCATCTCCATCACCAACTCCCAGAGCTTGCTCAAACTCATGTCCATCAAGTTGGTGGTGCCATCCAACCATCTCATCCTTCATCATCCCCTTCTCCTCCTGCCTTCAGTTTTTCCCAGCATCAGGGTCTTTTCCAAGGAGTCAGTTCTTTGCATCAGGTGGCCAAAGTATTGGAGCTTCAGCTTCAGCATCAGTCCTTCCAATGAATATTCAGGACTGACTTCCTTTAGGATTGACTGGTTGGATCTCCTTGCAGTCCAAGGGACTCTCATGAGTCTTCTCCAACACCACAGTTCAAAAGCATCAACTCTTTGGCACTCAGCTTTCTTTGTGGTCCAACTCTCACATCTATACATGACTACTGGAAAAACCATAGCTTTGACTAGACGGACCTTTGTCAGCAAAGTAATGTCTCTGCTTTTTAATACTCTGTCTAGGTTTGTCATAGCTTTTCTTCCAAGGAGCAAGCATCTTTTAATTTCATGACTGCAGGTATAGCCCCATGTGATCTCCAAGAAGATAGATTAGACTATTCCCCCAACCCCAAACTCAGCTGAATCAGGAAGTCCCCCTCCAGTAAAGTATGAGTCAGATAAGACTACAGATGCTTCATGAGTGTGAAAAGAACCAGAAGAGTTTAGCCAGTGTCATGGGATAGCGGGGCTCACTTAACTCACAAACAGGAAACAACTTGATTTCTCTTCTTCACTCTAAGATGCTCTGGTGGCTCTCCCTTCCCCACCATGATGTGGGAAGAATCTATAATTTCTTCTAGATACCCTAGGTCCTAATAAACAAATGAATGTTAACAAATAGTCTATAACCACATATTACAATTTTCCATTTGTCATCCCACCTATAGCTCCTTCCATTACCCATAGCTCAGAGCTTATCCACATTCAAAAACCTGGAGTAGGAGTATTTTTCCTCCGCCCTCAACACCCTCCCCAATCAAGAGCTGTTAGTGGTTTCTCTAAGGTTGGGGTGAGAGGAATCCAAAAGAGTTAAGGGGACAAAAGGTCTTTGCAGAATGGTCCTGGAGTGGTAGATGTTAGTGTTCTCCGTGTGTAGGATGCTCAAGTGGCAACTCTTCACCCACATGGCTGCAGGTGGCTGTGGGGCTATGACTATGTCTCAGCCACCTATTAGCAAGCCCTGCCCATGGAGATGCCAACACTGTTCTTTAGAATGTGTTCTTCTCAACTAAAAATCCAAAACCAGAAAAGTCTCACTTAATATTCTTTAATATCTTTAAAACTGCCTGGATGCTGGGGGTAGGGGGAAGGTATGGAAGTTGTCAGGTGACAGGATGCAAAGACAGCAGCCTTTCCCTTGGCATCAGAACACCTGGACTCCTTCTCTGGAAGAGTCAGTGGCTGCATCAGCCTGACCAAGTCAGAATAATTAACTTATCTTGGCCTCAGTTGCTTCCTCTATGTTCTGTATTTGGTTGGATAAGGAGATCTCAAAGTCCTTTCCCATATCTACCTTCCTATGGAATTGCTGCTGCAAATACTATATAGCCCCCAAATATCAGAAATTTTCCAAGACATACAAGAGATTTCCACAGAGTATCTATATCTCTAGCATGTCAGAACCCTTGTCCAGGTGAATGTAGGCCACTGGAATCCAGATTTCTTGTTGTTTTCTGAAACCTGTCTACCTACCCCATTCTGCTTCACCTTCATGAACATCTTTAATCATCAGTATTCTCTTTGCCCATGCTCTGCCATATTTACATAACTTTCTACATGATATTCTTTTTTAAAGCATGTTTAAAAACTATCCAACTGGATTCAGAGAATAAAAATCTCCTGCGGATTCAGGCTGTCAGAAAACATAAAACTTTGCAATGCTCAGACCCCAGGGTTTTCTGACCTGAAACTGTCGATCAATCCATTTCCCTCTGCCTTCATCCAATTCTACCTTTATCCTACTGTAATTCATTAATTATCAAAATAGGAGAAACTGACAATAGGAGAAACTAGTGCTCATTCTTTTTAATTGCTTATCTGAAGAGTTTCATATAAGAAGCCAAGAACTCAAAAAAAAGAAAATGAAAACAGATACTCTTCAATGGCATTTAAGATAGTGCTAGGTAAAAACAACCCTTGAGAGACAAGATTCTCACTGTTAGGATTTTTTATTAAATCAGACTATATGTAATATAGCCAGCTGGGTATGTACCATCCTGGGAGGACACCTATTGCTAAATCTCAGTAATCCTAAGTAATGAACTAGATATCAGAAAACATACTGGAGATATTACCTAGCCACATAAATTCAGGTTATATTTTATACAAACTAAAAACAAGTGTACCAAGCTATTTTCAAAACATCTGTTGTAGGCAATAGAAACTACCCCAAGCCATCAAATTAGGAGTTATGACCCATCTGCATCATACTGAGTAATTTATTTAACTTTTCTGCCGCCTTTTTCCAGTTTTCTCAACAGTTCATCCAGTTTATCCAATAGGTCCAGCACTGGTTGGTCCCTGTTGAAGTGCTGCAGCGCATTTGTCAAAATCAGTTGACCATGTAAGTGTAGGGCTAATCTCTAAACTTTATTCTATTCCATTTGTCCATAGAATGCCATTATTATGTCTTTGTTGCCATAATTTTAAGTCTTGAAATCAAGTAGTATAAGTCTTCCAGCTTTATTATTTTGCAATATTGTTTTGACTATTCTAGGTCCTTTGCATTTCCATGCAAATTTAGAATCAGCTTGTCAGTTTTGCCCATCAAATGCTGTATTTTGAAGAAGTGGCATGTCTAGATGAAATTGGGGAGAATTGATGCCTCAACATATATTGAGTTTTCCAATTCATGAACAACAATATTTCATGGTTTTCAGTAAAGTAAACTTGCGTGTCTTTTGTTAAATTTATCCCTAAGAATTTTAAGATTCATGCTATTGCAAATAATTTTTAAAAATTTTCCCATGTATTTGTTATTATTTATAGAAATATGTCTGATTTTTTGTATATTGACCTTGTTTCTGAGAACTTTTTCATTCTAGTTGTTCTTTTGCATCTTCCTGAGGGTTTTTGTCATATGTAAACATCATCTGCAAATAAAGGTAGTTTCATTTCTTCTTTTCTAATATTTATGCCTTTTATACATTTTTCTTACTTTATTGGACTATAATCTTCAAAACAACATAAAATAGAAGTGGTGACAGCAAGCATCCTTGTCCCATTCTAGATCTTAGAAGAAAGTATTCGTTTCCCTTTTAAGTTTTCGGTGGATGCCTTTTTCCAGATTGAGAACATTTCTTTGTATTTCTACTTTGCTGAAAGTTTTTAATTTTAAATAGGTTTTGATTTTTTCAAGTGCCTTCTCTAACCCTATTTGAAATCCTATGACTTTTTTCTTTATTCTGCTATTTTTGGTTTTGATGCATAGGGGTTTTTCCAGGGTGGACATAACAGTGCCATAGACTAGCTGGCTAATGCAACAGAAATTTATTTCCTCAAGCTCTGGAGACTTCAAGGCCCAGATCAATGTGTCAGCCCAGTAGGTGTGGTTTCTTCTGAAGTTCACGAGGTAAGGATCTGCTCCAGGATTATCTTCTTGGCTTATAGATGGTCATCTTCTTCTTGTGTCATGACAAGGTCTTCCCTCTGTGTCTGAATTTTATCTTCGTACCAGGACCCCAGTCATACTGGATTAGGGTCCCCCTAATGACTGCATTGTAATTTAATTCCCAGAGTTCCACCCTGAGGTCCTGGGTATTCAAATTTTAGAACTACAGCATATGATTTTGGCAGGGAGACATAACCAGCTCCTAGACATGATGCATTATCCTTTTGCATGTTGCCAAATTCTATTCACTAATATTTTGTTAAAGATTTTTGTATTTATATCCATGAGAAATAGTAGCCTGTAATTTTAATTTCTTGATGTCCTCCTTAGATGATCAGTCTCCTTTCAACTCAAACAAGTTAATGATAAGACAGTGCTGAGAACAGAGCTAGAGAATGCTCAATGTCTATAAGATAAGCACCAAGAGAGGTTTAATATGCAAAATGGCATGACCAGGTCAGCTGCACTGTTGCACATGGAACTGCCATGTTTTGCTCAGTAAACTGTTATTAATAACGACTGTGTGGCAGGAGCTGGGATTCAAAAGCAAATTAGGCAAATTCTTCACCCTCAATGTGCTTACAACAAGACACAGAGAAAACTATAGATTCAAAACAGCATCTAATCAAAATTGTGAAGTCGAACACACAATTTTGAACCAGTGCAGACTGTACAAATGTGCGAATAAAGACACTAATATGATTCTAAGAAAACAGAAATGGAGAAGAAGTCCTGAGGCTCCAAAAGTAAGACTCAAATGAGACAGACACAATGATGACACAGAAGTAGAAACTTTGCCGCCTTGCATGTCCGTGATTACACACTTCACGTCCAGCATTTCCCCATCTGAATGTCTCCCCAGCTCCATATCCAAACCCATCCACTCTCCAGGCTAGCCTTCCTTCTTTTCAAAGAAAAGTTTTTTGTTTTTTTAAGATTTTTTTTTTATGTGGATCATTTTTAAAGTCTTTATTGAATTTGTTACAGTACCGTGTCTGTTTTATGTTTTGGTTTTTTGGCCCTGAGGCATATGGGATCTTAGCTCTGGAACCAGAGCTTGAACCTGTATCCCCTGCATTGGAAGGTGAAGTCTTACCCACTGGACCATCAGGGAAGTCCTTATCCCTCCTTCTTTATGAAGGCTCCCTTACAGTCCTCAAGAGGAAGTAACTCTTACACTTCTCACTCCCTACCTTTTATTGTGTACATGTGGTTTCACCATTATTGGAAATACTAAATTCTTTTAAGCTTATCTATGTGTCTCTCAGCATCCAGGACATAGTCCTACATTTGGGCACAATTCACTCACTCTTGTGTTCTATCAAGTCAACAGTTTCCATGTCATTACAAGCCCCATAGTCTCAGTATGAGACAACCTAAACCTAACAGCAAAGATACATGAATCGCTTCTCTTCAAATTTCAAAATCACTTTTTGAATAGACTACAGAGCCTACATCAAAGACATTTAATGAAATTGCCAGTTGTGGCAAAAACACATTTGCAAAACTACACTTTTCACAAGTTTTAATATATTCTAATGTTTGTTCGTGACATATAGATGTAAGTCAATATTTTATTATGGTCATAGCACCTGCCTTTTGATTTATGAGCTTTCAGTACTAGATAATCAAATTGGTTGGAGTTAACAGTGCTTCAAAGTGCTGTGCAGTCCTGAACCTCAGTAAGGGAACAGGATACTGGTAATGCAAACCACCCTCCAGGAAATCTCTGCATAATGCATGGCATCTGTCTGCCAAGTGTGAGATGGCAGGAATGGGATACGCAGAATAGAAAGAGATTCTCAAATCTCAATGTGCCATCCTATGAGATGGGCATCTGGCTTATTGTGTCTTCTTTGAAGTGTGATTACTTTGAGAACACAGCTGAAGAAAACTCAAAGTAATTCTGTTTTGAAACAGAGTCTTAGGTAACTTGATTTGGTATCAAGAGTCATTATCCAGAGACTGGTTTCCCAAATGACCTTTCTCTGTCTACTAGATTATGATACTTCAAGTGACTGACTTAATATGCCACAGTGTCTGTCTTGCCTGCTGTAGACTCCTGTGGTCTAGGTGGTTTCTGCATCTTCCAAATGTCTGTAATCTCCAGCCAGGAAGATTCAGAGCTACCATGGTCTAATCTGTGTGAACAACTGTAGTGAGAATTATAGAACATCTGATTCTCCTATCAGCCTCCTCACTAACCAGCTGTCTCACCTTGGGACAAACATTTAAACTCTATTAAATGGATTTCCTTTCTAGAGGAATTCCCATACTATAAACACCTTCTAGAGAGGTATAGTGGTGTTTACAGTGTACTATTCTTGCCAGATATATTTGATCAGAGATGGCTTCTCATGCAATTTTGCCTGAGATGATACCAATTCCTTAGGATACAGGTTTCAGTTCAGTTCAGTCATTCAGGCGTGTCCGACTCTTTGTGACCCCATGGATTGCAGCATGCCAGCTTCCCTGTCCATCACCAACTCCCAGGGCTTGCTCAGACTCATGTCCTTCTAGTCGGTGATGCCATCCAACCATCTCATCCTCTGTCATCCCCTTCTCCTCCCCCCTTCAGTCTTTCTTAGTATCAGGGCTTTTTCCAGTGAGTCAGTTCTTCACATCAGGTGCCCAAAGTATTTGAGCTTCAGCTTCAGCATAAGTCCTTCCATTGAATATTCAGGACTGATTTCCTTCAGGATTGACTGGTTTGATCTCCTTGGAGTCCAAGGGACTTTCAAGAGTCTTCTCCAATACCACAGTTCAAAAGCATTAGTTCTTCAGCACTCAGCTTTCTTTATGGTCCAACTTTCACATCCATACATAACTCCTGGAAAAACCATAGCTTTGACAGGATGGACCTTTGTCAGCAAAGTAATGTCTCTTCTTTTTAGTATACTATCTAGGTTTGTCATAGCTTTCTTCCAAGGAGCAAGCATCTTTTAATTCCATGGCTGCAGTCACCATCTGCAGTGATTTTGGAGCCCAGAAAATAAAGTCTCTCACTGTTTCCATTGTTTTCCTATCTATTTGCCACGAAGTGATGGAACCGGATGCCATGATCTTAGGATGCTGGTTTGGGAAACAACAACCTAGCCAGATCCCACAAACAATAGGCCTAACTCATGGGTTCTATACATAAGTCATGATATTAGTATTCACTAAGCAAGATGGTGACGCTGGGAAAGATTGAGGGCAGGAGGAGCATGGGGCAACAGAGGATGAGATGGTTGTATGGCATCACCGACTCAATGGACATGAGTTTGAGCAAACTCTGGGAGATAGTGAAGGACAGGGAAGTCTGATGTGCTGCAGTTCATGGGGTCACAAAGAGTGAGACATGACTGAGTGACTGAACTGAACTGAAGCAAGATTGGGTCATGAAGTGCTCAGCCATCACAACTTCAAGGGCCAGCCTAGGATCAGTGATCCTTTAGTTTGTAGAGCACATGAGGGATTCTGTGAATGCCAACCTTCCAGATGCATAAGGAACTGGGGTCATGAGTAAGAGTGAGCAGATGACAGAATAGGATTGCATTAAGTCTTATTTCCATGGCCATTGTTGTAGAAGGCAAGCAAAGAAAAGACTCTGCCAGGATTGAGACAAGTAAAATTTTCTGTCCTCCTTGGGCAAGCTCTGTACAGGATGAAGCCCAAGGCCAGGCTTCTTTGGAGAGACAGAAGGACACGCTGGATGAAACAAGGACATCAGGTTCACACAGAGCTGGGAAGAGGAGGGTTCTGTCATGTGGTCCAGCTGAGTGCAGCATGCTTGGGTGTAAGGGCAGGACTTATGGGGCAAGGGTCGCCTAAGGAGCAAGGCCTGAAAGATTCGTACCTGCACAGCAAGAGGAGAGAGCTGAGGGAGGAGAGGTTGGCAGATGATCAGGGCCGATGAAGACTGGACTTCATCCAAAAGACAATAGATTTCAGCAGAGAGAAATGATACAAGTAAGATGTGATTAGGGAAAGAATGGACTAGCTTCTCCATGAGAAAATTCGATGCAGGGGAAAAGGGGGCACCACAAATCCAGAACGGCGTCCGGTTTTCTGGATTAGGCAATTGGGTGGATGAGGCAAAGACAGGAAGACAGAAAAAAAAAAAAAAAAGGAATCCAAGAAGCAAAGTTGTGATCAAAGTCCAACACAGCTCTCACATTCCAAAGCAGCAGCTGCCCATGGCAGTAGCCACAGAAAGAATGACAAAAAAACAACCATGTCTTTTGCAGCTTTATGAACACATCGGCAGCTCATCAATGACTTTATTTTTTTTTTTTACTTTACAATATTGTATTGGTTTTGCCATACATCAACATGAATCCACCACGGGTGTACATGTGTTTCCCATCCTGAACCCCCCTCCCACTTCCTTCCCCATATCATCCCTCTGGGTCATCCCAGTGCATCAGCCCTGAGCATCCTGTATCCTGCATCGAAACTGGACTGCTCACCAACAGTGCTGCATTGAGTGTTCTTTAAACGAAATCATTTGTATAATGGGGTGAGGTTGGAATCCTTCTAAAAGACTCTGGCCAGGCCAGGCATGTAGAAAATATTTGAGGTGTCACAGGATACTTTAAAAGTCAGCTGTCTGCTTTACCTTCTCCACACAAGAAATTCGATGAGCCTGGAAAAGTTCAGCTTCACAGGCCAGAGTGCTGCCAGACCCACAAGGTGGAAGTCACTGAAGGTAAAAGAAAATTTCAGGCAGTGATTGCTAGGTTTAGTAATAAACAGTCCAGTGAAGGACACTGAGACCTTCAAAATAGCACACTGTGGTGGAACTGGCAGTGACTACAATTTCTACACAGTGCTATTGGTTTTAACAAAAAATAATTTCTTAAAGCCTGTACTTAATGTCTGTAAGTGGCTATTTAAACAGTGCTGTGTTTAAGAGCCTTTGCCCCTCCTATGCAGAAAGCCTGGGCTGTGTGTTACAGGGAGGGAGCCCCACCCATGGAAAATTAGAAATAAAGAAAGCTGGCTCACTTCCTCCCACTTTGACTGTTTTGGGACAAAATGGAATCAGGCTAGATAGACGTGTTGTAGTCTTATTCAGAAGCCCTAAACAATTTCTCAAACGTATGTTTTCTTTCTTTCCCTTTGCCCATACGTCTACTGTATATTTTGACTTTTGATTCCTTGAGGTTCTGTTATGTTTCTTGTTTCTCTCACTCAGGGACCTAAGGTGCCATCAGGATGTTTTAAACTGGTGGGCTTCTTTTCTCGCCATTCCTTATCATCAAGCCGCTGAAGCATCACTCCCGAACTGGTTCTGTGTGATTTCTTCCTCTCTGAATCTGCCAACCAAATGCCCTCCAGCTAAAGTCACATCACATCACACAAGTTAACAGAACAAAGTCGAGTCGATCCCAGGTCAGAACCCCTTCAGTGCAGACGTTGGGTGTATTTACCGAGCATTTACCAGACATCACGTCATATTGAAGGAAACGTTCCTTCTGTATCATGGTTAGCAAAGTTATGGGAAAATGGACTTATATATTACATTGTTTTTTGGAAAACTAAGTATGACAGCCTAATTGAAATGCAGTATTTAATAGAAATATTTACAGCTTCATACAGGAACTTTCAACCAATGCTCTTAGAGATTTCTTTCCCTTATTACCCATCTCCATGAAAGTTGTCTCTAATGCATCTGATAATCAAACACACACACACACACACACTTCTAATTTAGGACATGAGGACATAGAGTTATTCCTAATGCTTCAGCAGTTAACCCCAATGAAACAACCAACACTTTATTTCTAATTCCCTGAAAAACATAAAGCTGGCAATGAATCTATCAGCAAAAGCCAGATCTACATTAGCAAAATGAAGCACAGAAATAAAGCAATTATTTAAATAATTTATCATGAGCCTGGGGTAGGTAGCTGAAGTACTTAAATGAATATTTCAGGGAGAAAATGCATTTTTGTATAAAAAGAAAAAAAAAAAGGTTTTGAAGACTCTCTCTTGGCTCATTGCACAGAGAACAGGAAAATCATTACAATGATGAAGTCTATGTGTACATGTTAGTACCCCTGCTGGAGCTTTGCTTTGAAAATGTTCAAAATGTTACTGTGATTTAGAATTTGGGGGCATTTGGCTAAATAAATAAAAATCTGGGAGTACAAAACAATGGTACCAAACACCTGGGCTTTGGCTCTTTCCTCCATCCTTTCCTGGGTCCTACAATGTAAAGGCTCAAGAACCTTCCAGGTGTAATTTCCTTCCCTGTACTCATCTCCAGGTAAGTCCAAAGTCAACGTTTGGTCTCTAGATGAGTCCAAAGTTAAACAGTTACCTTGACTGCAGGAGACAGAGGCAAATTTTGAGTTTCTCAAGATGAGATACTTCTTCCCTTCCTTCAGCGCTCAGCCCATCTCAGAAGGCAGGTTTTTTTGCTCTGACTTGGCCTCAGTCAGTTCCTCTATTTCTGCCACACAAGAGCCTTGGGTCAGGCCCTCTGAACTGGCTGGGAGGATACAGGGCAGGGCACCAGGCTCTCTTGCCTAGCAGGGGGATTTTAGAGCCTTGCCACAAAAATGTAGCTCATAGACCACCAGCAGCAGCCACATCTGGATGCTTGTTAGGAAAGAGGAGACTCAGGCCCTACCTACACCTGCCAATTCAGAATCTGAACCAGCCCCCAGGACACTGATCTTGAGGACATCGTGGGACTGGGAGAGGAAGGGGGAGATGTTGAGTAAACTGGCAAAGGTGGAAGAAAAAGGGAAGAAGGATCACAGAGGGCTGCCCGAGTCCAGAGCTCAGAGGTCTGAAAAGAAGCAAAAGGACTGTAAACAAACCAGGTCATTGAATCACAAGCCCAGAGCCTGCTGACTGTTACTGCAAGCGGACGGTCCGCCCTCAGGACTGCAGGGGTGAATTATGGCCACCAAGTGCTCAGAGGCCTGGCTATAAATCCTCCCCTGCATCCTTGTTAACCGTGTCCTTCCCTGGAGGCAGGTAATGTACATAGAAGATGTCCAGTCCCTTGGTCTTTATTAGAAGCTGGAGGATGTGGGCTGGGAGTGATGTGAGTGTAGACAGGAATGCCCAGTTTATACTCTTTCTCACCTGAGTGAACATGATGCAAACATGCTGTTTCCACGGTGGGGATTGTGTTAGCTTCTATTTGAACATATTATTGCTGCCATTAATTTGATTATTTTATTGACTGGTTTTGCACAGCTTTGCATCCTGAGGCTTTTCTTTTTCTAAGCAGAAAGCTCACTTGAAGATGAATGTACATATTACACACGTGGCTGAAACCAATTTCTTCTTTATTTGTTCTCAGAAAAGATGGAAAACAGCTGGCAGGCTTCTTCCACATGTCCTTAAAGAGCACAACTGAGTCCTAAGAATTCTCTTACTTCTGAAACTCAGCAGGACTCTGTGGGGCTTCTGGGCATGGAAGCCTTTCTGCGCCCTCCCCACCCCCCACCCCCCGCCCTCCCTGTTTCTTGTTTATAGGGAATAGGCTTCAGCCTCCATGACCTTCCCTAAGTGTCAAAGGACAGGCTCAAACAGTAGCTAATGAGGGAAGGGAAGGGATGCGGATACACTCCAGTGCTCTTGCCTGGAAAATCCCATGGACGGAGGAGCCTGGTGGGCTGCAGTCCATGGGGTCGCTGGGAGTCGGACATAACTGAGCGACTTCACTTTCACTTTTCACTTTCATGCATTGGAGGAGGAAATGGCAACCCACTCCAGGGTTCTTGCCTGGAGAATCCCAGGGACGGCAGGGCCTGGTGGGCTGCCGTCTCTGGGGTCGCACAGTCAGACACGACTGAAGCGACTTAGGAGCAGCAGCAGCAGCCAAGAAACAGTAATGCTGCTTCTTGGGACAGGAGCCTGGTTCTGCCTCAAGACACAGCAATATCTTGAGCTCCTCGGCAGAACTAGAATCCATAACAAATGGAAGATGTTAACTACTTGATGGAGCATTCTTCATTCCAGAGAGAAGGTTACAGTTTGATAACCTCCTGAGCCTCAGAAACTCATCAGGAGACCACCTGCAGCCAGATTAGAGGAGTGTAGACCCTGCACAAACCCTGATCCTTATCAGGAGCCCCACCCTTGAACCATTGCTGTAAAAACTCCTCACCAAATCCCTCTGGGTTGGAATACACCGTTTTGAGGCATTAGCCCCTTCTGCCCAGCGAAGCGATAAAGCTATTCTTCTCTACTTCACTCAAAACTCTATCTCCAGGATTCCAATTGGCACAGGTGCGCAGAGGCTGAGTTTCAGCACCATTTTCAGGCTAAAGAACCCCAGGCCTAATCCCCTTGTCAGTAACATCAATAAGACCATTTACTGCCACCAGCTATGTGTGAAGTGTGATGCTGTTGTCTCCTAATTTCATAATAGACTCAAGTTCCCGCTGAGTTCTAGTCTCTGCTTCAAAAGCTCAGCCATTTAACTTCTCTTTTCCTGACCAGACTACCTGCCTTGGCTGCAAACCAGGGTTGTAATAAGTATCAGATGAGAACACCCTGTGGGAGGGAGCAGTTCATCATGTAAAGGCTCACTGCTCCTGTGGAGCTTCTGTTTCCGCCTGGAACTTCTTCCATAAAAATGCCCACGCAGGATTCAGAGGCAGCTGGTACACTGACTAATGCGTGGCCGCTGGGCTACTACTATCAGTAACTACCTCTCTGTGCAAACAAGGCAGCCCTCCCATATCAGACAACTTTCCCTCCCAAAAAGCATTATGCTCTCCTGCTCATGATACTTGTCAAACTTTAACTCCAACACTGCTCTTCACACTATTAGCCACATTCGCCCCCACTGGAGCCATCAGCGGGTCCTCCCCAGACCCCCCCTGGGTCAGAGTCGTCTAAACACCATCAGTTACTCCCTTCAGCTAGCAAGGGCAAGGGAAGTTAATTTATTTGAATGTCAGATGTCCTGGAGAAGTCTGACTGCACTTTAACACGTCTAATCCATATTTGAAATGCTGCAGAATGAGATTCGGGGTTCCAGATAACCAATCTGGGGACGTAAGACTCAGATTCAACATTTGCTGTTGTTCAGTTGTTAAGTCATGTCCAGCTCTTTGTGACCCTATAGACTGCAGCACGCCAGGCCTCCCTGTCCCTCACCATCTTCTGGAGTTCACCCAAGTTCATGTCCATTGAGTCGGTGATGCTATCTAACCATCTCATCCTCTGTTGCCCCTTTCTCCTCTTGCCTTCAATCTTTCCCAGCACCAGGGTCTTTTCCAACGAGTCAGTTCTTTGCATCAGGTGGCCAAAGTATTGGAATTTCAGCTTCAGCATCAGTCCTTCCGATGCATATTCAGGGTTGATCTGCTTTAGGATTGACTGGTTTGATCTCCTTGCAGTCCAGGGGACCCTCAAGAGTTCTCCAGCACCACAATTTGAAAGCTCTGTCTATGTCATAGTTTTCCTCTCAAGAAGCAAGCATCTTCTAACTTCATTCAACATAATGCTTTTTCACCAATGCAGATTCAACATCCCATAATGCTTAGTAAATAGCATCTTTCTCTCCACTGAGTCCTATGGCAGATATTTCACCTGTATTGGATATTTCATCCTTACAAGTAGCCTCATAAGAAAAAGAGTATTACCCCATTTCTACAGTTAAGGCAACAGAGGCTCAGGGATGCTAAATTTCTTGTCCAGAGTCATGCTGCTACTTGGAAAAACTGATGTTCAAGTCCAGGAATCCCAATTCCCATCCAGATGGCTGCCTGCAATGCGACACTTGCCATCAGAGTCATGTGGAAGAAACATTCACAGCACTTCTCACGGAAAGCCTTACCTTTATTACATCTGGGAGCTTTGTAGAAGTATCTTGAGATGCTTAAAAAGGAATGTCACTCGCTTGATTTAGCTGAATATCTATTTTCCTGTCACTACTTACCTCATAAGGGTGCAAAACACATGAAGTCCCGACTGCAATGCTTTATAGTGTTCATCTAAAATGACTAAGAGTTATTTCATATTTGGCAGAGATTAGTACATTCTGTCAGCCTGAAAGAATTTTTGGCCAACAGGTTTTATTTGGATCCACAGTTGTTAACTATTAGAGATGTCTGAAGAAACACTCAGATCAGGCTGGTTGAAATATTTAACTAATGGCCAGAGTTGACTGAAACTGAGAATCTCTAGTTCTATCATGCCACTGGCAACCAAAAGCAAAGAAGAATTTAATTTTCTCTCATCATTCAGGACATAGATTTTGGGAAGCAGATTAAACCTTTCTGTTCTAAGATGTGCTAAGTGGATGATACTGTTTCACAGATTTAGACTCTCCATCCTGTTGAAGGATTTATCATTTATGAGAAAAAGCCCAATGAGTTGTATTACTTGGAAATTTCATTTAACTCCTGGCAACAAAGATCAGAAAGACAGTGATTTCTTTATTTTCATAAAAGAAATCTGGAGGCAGGCAGTTTAGGGCTTGTGTGGCAGTTCTACCATGTCATCAACAGCCCAAGGTCCTTCTATCTTTCTATCAACCATTCCAGTAGCTTCTACTATCAACATGGTTTCTTGGTCCTTGCTAGCTGCTGGGGCTCCAGCTAGTGTTTCTACATTCCAAGGAAGCATGAGGAAGGAAGCAGAGCAAAAGAGGACTTAAGAGCTGTCTGTTGCCTCCTTACAAAGCCTTCTCAGACTTACACAAAGCTTCCTGTCTTCAAGGGAAGCCAAGTTTCTTTCTTCTTGTTCTTAGCCAATAAAAACTGAGCTTTCTTACTAAAGAAAAAAAGAGTGAATGGGTATTGAATAGTTGACTAAGTGTCTCTTGCAGTTACCAGAGATAAAAGACTCCCTGTTCATTTGGAACCTTCTTTGGGTGGATTCCAACCATGGAATCATAAGCTTTTAGAAAGATCAACTAGTCCAACACCTGCCTTTTAAAGCTTAAGAAATGGAGGGCTAGAAAAGTCACTGGACCTGGCAGAGACAGTAAAGGCAGTATGCATTAGAGCTTGGACTAGAAATGAGGCCAGAGATTAGGGTGCCAGAGGTCAGGTACTTGGTGAGGGCTCTCTTCTTGTACTTCCTTAATGGCCATTCCTTGTTGTAGTGTAGGCACAAGGAGAGAGAAATGGTCCTATTTTTATAAATGCATTAATCCCATTTTAGGGGCTCCACCCTCATGACCTTATTTAACTTTAATCACCTCCCAGAGGTCCCACCTCCAAATTCTATCACATGGGGGATTGGGTTTCAACATACAAATTAGGGGTAGGGGAACTAGACACAAATATTTGGTCCATAGCATCCACTCACCACTAACTGCTCCAGGCTTCTACCTCAAGGCAGCCCCCTGGATTTGAGGGCTGGCAGATGGTGTGGAAGGACACACTAGAAGCCACGCCCCCTGTAATAAGATTGGTTACGAAGAGAAGGGGCGGGGCTGAGCACGCTCAGTGCCTTCCCCCCAACTCTTTTCTCCGCCCCCTGCCAGGTACAAGAAGAAGCAAAGCAAAGAAAGACCAGAGGCTGTCATCTAACAGGCTACTCCAAACGGAGCATCTTCCACATGAGATTAGAGAAGAAGATTATCCCCCTCAACACCTGTGTTTATCTGTATCCTTCATGGTGTTCTACACAGCGACCCAAGGGCACCCTCCCTGACCTACTGTGAGACTCACTATGCTGTTGAGTGTGAAAGAGTCTGGAAAGTAAGACCCCAAAAGGTAAGGAGACTTGTTCCACATCACACAGCAAGTTGGGGGCCAGCTGAAAGTGGCCCCCCTTTTGGAGTTTTCTCTACTCTTGGCTGCCTGTCTGACAAAGCAACTGTACACCACCCAGCTAGAGACCTGCTGGAGCACTGGAAGTGCTCACAAAATTTTGCTGGATTTAGAGAGCTGCCCTTGCAATTAACAAAAGTCTCTGAGGGTACAGGATACTCAGGACAGGATACTTTGTGACAGTGGGTGGTGATCTGGAGAATTAACTCAACTGGTCAACAAACATTTTCAGTCACCTTCTGGGTGCCAGACTATTAGTGGGATAAAGTGGTTACAACAAACAAACAAACATACTACTAATAGTTGAAAGTTGTCTGAGCCTAGTAGGGAAGGCAGAGAAGAAGACAGACCCTACTGTGACTAGTGCGATGACAGCTATGCACTAAATTGGGGGGCAGAGGGGACAGGCTTTTGGAGCAGAAAGCAAGCAGGGGTGGGAGACCATGCCTCCTTCTGATCATTGCAAGTCACTTAGAATGACAGGATCACACGATGCAAGGGAGGGCTGGAAGGGACAGAAATTTCCTAGGACACATGCAGATTGATGTGCATCTATTCAGGCCAAGCGTGAAGGGCCCATCAAGGTCTGAGGTCATCAAAGGTCGTCTGTCACAATAAGAATAAACCTAGAAGCACCCATTTGAACATTATTCTTCTGAACCTCCTTTCCACTACTCCTGCTCCTGTGGTAAAGTGTTACTGCCGACAACAAAACAGAGCCATCGGTATGACTAATTCCCCACTAAACAGTTTCTTTTATGCAGATGCCGATGTGCACTTAGCAACGTAGCTTATGTGCTTCCTCAGATGGACTCCTATTTGCGCTCAGCGTTTTCACTTACACTTCTTTCATAGCTCTGGCTCCTTTCTGAAGGAGGCCGGCTGTAAGCTGGAAGTAAATTCAAATCAACTTGGCACGTTTGTGAGCAGCCAACTGAACAGGTTGAATGGGAATCCACGTTGCTTCATGCTTAGTCTCCACTTGGGATTTCAAGTCCTCAAAATGACTTTCTACATGTAGATTTTCAAAAAGTTTAAGCCTCTAATCCTTTTGCAAAACTTAACAGAACTTCACAGAAGAAGCTGATTCCTGTCCTGCCTCACCCCCGTAGCAGCACCCAAGACACCCTCACAGACCCTCACATCCCCCTGGGAGACATGGTGAAAACTGCTGATCTCTGAGTGGTCTGATCTGGGCAGAGATGAGGGTTAGGGGCAGGGGACGGTCTTCTCAGGGCCTCACTCCTCACACAGGCTGTGGGTGTGCCGGCCACCTCAACTCCCTCCCAAACCTCCAAGTTCTCTGGTTAAGAGCACTAGCTCTGGCCTCCAGGCCTGCTGTGGCTAAGCCAGTCCTGAATGAAACTACAGGCTCCCACTCATCTGAGATTCCCAAGATCCAGTCAAAGACACACTTCCCTTAAAAATAGCAAATGCAACACAACTTCTGTAATTAACTGTTCCCTGTATCATACAGTTTCCAGGCCTGCTCACTACCTTGAGAATTTTCTCCTGGATAGAATCCGGTTTTTCAGACTCTAAGAAAAACAGAAATTTAAGAGGACAATTAAACTCTCCAGAACTGGAGAGCGGAACTATAAAGTTTGTGTGTGTGTGTGTGTGTGTGTGTGTGTGTGTGTGTGTTGTCTTTTTGTGGGAAAGACACATGAAGACAAAAATGTTAGAGGTGGCTTACAGTGTCTGGGCATTTCACATATGTTACATCTTCTAGTCTTTAGGTAACAGCTAGAACAGAGTTGGATCACTAGTAAGACAGAAAGTCTCTTTGGTGATTTTTCTGTCTTATAGCAAAGCCAAAAAAACAGCAACAGAACAGAAAAACAAGATTCAGGCCTGGGGATCTTCTTGGAGTCTTCAAGGATCAAACACCTTCTCACTCACATTCCATCATTCCTAAGAGGTAGCCCTCGACTTCATGATTCAAGGAAGCATTTCCTTCCAGGTGGCAATATTGAAAGAGAGAAGGAAAAATAGAGATGGCCAGCAGGTGCTGGGTCTTAAGGAAGGTTTGTGGACACCAGCACTCAGTTCTTCCATTGGGTCCCATTGGTTAGAACCTTGCCACATGGCCATATCTGAGTACAAAGAGCCCAGGAAATGAATTCTTTTGTTTGATGGCCATTGGCTCAGCCAAAATTTATTTCATTCTGGAGGAAGGGGAAAATAGATATTTGGAGATGAACAGCAGTGCCTACCACACAGTCCAACAGCTCAACACACAGGTGTTAGTAAACTCATGGAGCATATGGGGAAACCAGGGTTCATGATGTTCAAATAACTTGCCTGCAGTCATACAACATGCTACATCCACTACCTAAATTAGAAGATTTTATAACAAGACTGTTGTATTTCCCTTCTACACGCCCATAATAAGAGTAGAATGACATTTATATAAAAACTTGTCCCATTTTCCAGCAGTAGTATCACAGCCTTGGTTTTCAGGATGCTCTGGTGAACTCAAGGAAGTCAACTTTCTCTTCTATTTCTTTTGCCCCTGCCACCAGCCTAGTACAACCACATCGCCTGATTATTGCCACTGCCTCCTAATCAGATTCTCTCCTCTTCTCTGCCACCCCTCCAATTTATTCTCCACACAGCAGAAGGGTGGGCTTTTAAAATCTCAAATGTAATCATTTTATTTCACTGCTTAAAAACCGTTAATAACTTCTCGTGGCTCTTTGGATAAAGACCAATGCCATCCATGAGGTTCTAAGGCACTGTGTGCTCCAGCCACCTACCTTCCCGGTTGTTTCGCTCATGACCCTCCTGCTTTCCTCTCCAGGCTACTCTGGGCTTCTGTGGACACTCCGTGGGTCCTCCTACCTTGGGGCCTTACACAGGCCATCCCCTGTATCCTCAGTCTCTTCCCCCTGTATCTTTGTCAAGTCCAAAATAAATTCCTCACGAATTTGTTAAGCTCTACTAAACTTGTAATTAATTATGGAAGAAATAACACATTTATGATGTCTGATCTTTTCATTCAGGAAGAAATTCAGGAATAGGGTTCTCCATTTATTCATACTTCTGTATCACTTAGCCAAATCCTATCATTTTCTTCTTATAAATCCATTCATTTCTTGTAGAATTATTCTTAGAATTTGTTGTGCTTTGTGTTTGGAGACTTTCTTCCCATGCAAAAGGAGGAGATATCCAGTTTCCTAAGTTTTATAGAATCCGTGTTCCTAAAGCAGAGACTAAGGAGAGGAGGAGAAAAGAACAGGTCTACTTACATGTAGGCAATTATAGATTATCGATTGTCATTTTCATCAGCCTTGAATTGAGTAAAATGAGCACCTTGATCCTGGCGTCTAATGTGGTAGGCAGTCCTAGATTCGGTTTTCTTTGTCAGTGTTCATAGGTCCTTCAGAAAGACTTCGCAAGAGTCAGTGGGGGAATTCACTAAATGTCATTGTGCAGCAATTTTTTTTTGTTTTTATGTTGTGAGCACAGTTTTCAAACAAGTCCCAGCCATCCAAGAGTACTTTTAATTACTCTGTGTACTTTGCCATATTATCCACAGTGATATCGTGACCGATTTTTGTCAAACATTCTCCTAAAACCAAGAAACACTAAGTCTATGTTACTCCCCTGATCTCTCAGCTCAGTAAAAAATACTTTCATAAAAGATGAGGTTAGTTTGGCATGATTTGTTCCTGGTGACTCCATGTTTTCTAGCAGTCAACACATTCCTTTCAAAGTGTTCATAAGACATCTGCTTTAAATTCATCCTATAATTTGACCAAACGTTGACCAAAGTTAATAGTCTGTAATTCTGAGGGTCCACCCCTTTTCATAACTTATGACATTTACTTGTCATTAGCTTTCTGATTCTTCTCTTGTTGTACATGATTTTTAAAAGATTACCAGTGGTGACTCCCTGATTGCATATTTGAATTCCTCCAGCATCCTGGGAGGAAACTTGGCTGCACCTGAAGACATGAACTTATGACATGAATCAAGGCTTGCTCTCTATTTCCAGTCATTTGAGACTGCAATTCCTTTATTATATAGGTTGTTCTACTCTGCTAGAAATCGCGGACTCTCCAGAAAACAAGCAGCTGTGGGGATGTTCTTGTCCTTACCAGGAAAATTGTCTTAAACCAGCACAAAAAGCAAAGTGTTTCCTGACTTGTGATCAATCCCATCCAGACTTGTGGTGGCATGGTCTACTCTCTGATCTTCATGCTGCTGTTGTTGTTGTTGCTGTTGTTTTGTGCAGTTGCTCAGTCATGTCCGACTCTTTGTGTCCCCATGGACTGCAGCACATCAGGCTTCCCTGTCCATCACCAACTCCTGGAGCCTGCTCAAACTCATGTCCATAGAGTCTGTGATGCCATCCCACCATGTCATCCTCTGTCATCCCTTCTCCTGCCTGCAATCTTTCCCAGCATCAGGGTCTTTTCTAATGGGTCAGCTCTTCACATCAGGTGGCCAAAGTATTGGAGCTTTAGCTTCAGCATCGGTCCTTCCAATGAATATTCAGGACTGATTTCCTTTAGGATTGACTGGTTGGATCTCCTTGCAGTCCAAGGGACTCTCAAGAGTCTTCTCCAACACCACAGTTCAAAAGTATCAATTCTTCGGGACTCAGTCTTCTTTATGATTCAGCTCTCACATCCATATATGACTACTGGAAAAACCATAGTTTTGACTAGATGGACCTTTGTTGGCAAAGTAATGGCTCTGCTTTTTAATACTCTGTCTAGCTTTGTCATAGCTCTTCCTCTAAGGAGTAAGCATCTTTTAATTTTATGGCTACAGTCACCATCTGCAGTGATTTTGGAGCCCAAGAAAATTAAGTCTGTCACTGTTTCCATTCTTCCCCATCTATTTGCTGTTACTGTTTTCTCAGTTTCTGAGCTTTCTTGCCTCCTTGTTTCCTCTCCTTGGAAACCCCGTGCACTATGCACATTTGGATATTTTGAATGTCTGGCTCATTTGTATTTGTTCCTCCTGCCTGAATTGGACCTGCAGGAGGACCTTAGGCCACATATCCTGCCCTGTTGTTTCTAGGTGTAACAGCTCCTGAGTCTCTGTGCCACTCCCTTATGACCAGTACTGGTTCACTGTATTTTCTCCCCCATGAATTCATACACACTGTGCACCAGGGGCTTGGGTATCTTCCCCCAGGCTCCATTAGTATTGTTACAAATTTGTCAAACCAGAATGCACTGCAGCACAAACTATTGACCCCATGGCCATACAGCATCCTATTTCCTTACCCCTTCCCTGATCAGTTCTTGTCAGAAAACCCTGGGTAGCTTCTTTGCACCCACATGAACTGAACCTGGACACAGGTAGAAAGTTAATAAATGCTAATTGAAGTGATTTAAGTAACAATGATCCATTTACATTCACTTTGCAAAAAACTCTGTAAGTTTTGCAGCTGCCCATTTTCACAAACCAGGTTGATCCTTCCAAAACCACAACGGAAGCACGAGAGATCCATCCCACATCTATCCCTGATCTATAATGAGACACAGCCTTGTCCTCTGCTGTCCTCAGGCAACTGCCCAAGCCCCTTAAACTGGATGCAATTCAGGCCTGGAACATCCTAGGCATCCTCAGGGCCCTTTGGCTCAGGCACATTATCCTCGTGCCCAGGACCTCTCTGAGCCCCAGGAAGGGACACCCAGACAGAGGTCACACCACTGCTCTCCAGGTATCATGCAGGATATTTACTTGTTGTGGGTTCAAAGATGACAAAAGCACCAGAAGCAAGCCAACCTCCAAGATTCATGAGAAAACATGGAGGCTGAGATGTTCCTGTCCAGCCCCATAGGACTGCTAAACTCTGATGGATCAGACACACATTTCGTTCCAACACACAGGCTTCCTGTGGGGACCAGGTTGTGCCTTGGCCTATACGCCCCTGCCTCCGTCTTCCCACCTCATCCTCAGATCAGCCAAATGATCTTTAAGCATCGCCAGCAGGTTGTGGGTCAATGTAGTAAACGTGGATAATCAGGAGGATGCTACTTCTATCATTTTTGTCAGTCTTCACTTGCCGATAAGGATTCGAGTGGTACGAAGAATTAAATTCTTTCTAAATAAAATAATTTTATGACATCTATGTCATAAGTTTATGGAAGATAATTTCCTATCATACTGAGTATCCACATATTCAACTTTAGCCGATTGTAGCAAAAGGTATTCGGAAACAGTACACAGCTGCCCTCTTGTGTCAGTTTCATATAATTATATCTATTAGTGTCTAAATGCCAGGATTCAACTAGCTGTGCATTTTTAAAGGTCACCACGTACCACTACTTTTCGACTTCTGAAATTAACCTAAATGTTAATTCACAAGGTACAGTATATAAAAATATGCCAGATATTTCTATCAACTAAACAACTTATTGGCATAAACATCTAAATATTTTAAAAGTAATATAATTACTCTGTCCAGGTCCTCTTGTAACCCAATACTGGAAGTCTTTACCTGCATTTGTATTTTCTCATTATACTTAGTTAGTGCTCAATTAATATTTAATCTGCTCTCACTGAGTGCATGGATTTGCACTAATGTTTTGCTACTGGCCACGGAATGGCCACCTAGAAGATGAGATGGAAACGAGTTCTATTTTATAACAACTGACAAGGGCATCTCCCAGAGAAGACCACTATGGTCTCTGTTGCCATTCACTAAGCATCTAGTATGAGCTAAGTCTGTGCTAAGTTCCTTACAACCGGGATGTGAAGAACCTGCGTGAAAGGGAAAGCTTATCTCTGTTGAACAGATCAGGAAACTCAGGCGCAGGTGGCAGGCAGTGCCTTCCAAGAAGCTTAAGGTGGTGTCATTCTTCAGCCTGTAACTCTGTCAACGCAGACGACTGCTCTTTGCTTTGGCATCCCTCCATCATAATAAGCCATCTCTGCAAGTCCATGGTCTGCCAGCCATACAGCATCCTGAAAACAATCTGATTAAAGTGAGAGGAAGCTTAGACAATGAAGACATGTTTATCATCAGTGTTGACAAAAATGGATGCTCTGTTTCTTTATTAAGTTGTTGTGTTTCCTTACTAAGTACTATATACTTCTAGCTCTGAATAATGTTTTCTATATTAAGCAAGAATGAATATAAAAAATGGAAAACAAGCCATGTTGTTACAGGACAGTTAGGAAGTGGGCTTTGCATGGGTCAGCACTGAATTGTGGCTACACACAGTAACCAGGGAGAGAGAGGATCCAGTGGTGACGCGACAGGACCGACCACAGTCCTTAACCTCCGGGGAGAAGGAGCGTCTAGAACTTACGAAAGAAAGACAGAAATGAGATGCAGGTAAGCAAACATAAACTGAGGTCTAGCGTTCTGTGACTATAACCTGGTATGCAAGGAGGTGGGAAGGGGAGATTCTGGAGAAGACTTGGAGGCGAGGAAAGGGTGAGGGAAGTGGGATGCAGGGCACGGAGGAGGCTGCACCTCCACACTGTGTAAGTATAGAAACCCAGCTCCTCCTGTGGAGCAGCGGAGCAGGAGGCGAGCTCCCTCCAGAGAGGGCTTCAAGTGAAATTGACCCTGCTATGTTGACTCTACCCGAGAGAGAAGGGAGAAGTGGGAAATCATCCTTCCGCAGAGTGTAATTTAGCAACAGGGATTTGGAGCCTATTGCAGTGAATTTCTTGGCTCAAGATCACTGCCAGGGGTTGGAGTCAGAGCAGGAGGGGCCCAAGGGCACAGCCACACTGCAGAGCTGAGCTTTCTGAGGGAGTGTGGGGCAACAGGAAAACCAGGAGACTTGAAATCCCAAGGCCTAGGCTCCTGTCCTAGTCTATAACTAACTTGCTGTGACTTTGGGTCAGTAGGCTCACCTTTCTCCTTCCTAGTTTCTTTATCTTTCAAATGTCTTCCTTGGGCACAGTCCTATTTTTGAAATTTTCTAAACTCAATCCCTTCCAAGATACACCTGTTTGTGTCTGGCTGCCCGCAAGTATGGATTTTTTTTCATTCTTATTATGGATTGAATAAACCCGTAATCCCACTTCCCTTTGTCTCCTCAAAATTTATATGTTGGATTCCTAAACCCCTGATATCTCAAAATGTGACTGTATTTAGATACAAGGTCTTTAAAGAGTAAGTAATTTAAAATGAGGTGATGAGGATGGGCTCTAATCCAGTATGACTGGCATCCTTACAAGAAGAGGAAATTTGGACAAAGACCCAGAGGGAAGAGCATGTGAGGACACAGAGGGGAGAGGGCCATCTGCAGGCCAAGGAGAGAAGCCTCTGAAGAAATCAGTCCTGCTCAGAACTGGATCTTGGATTTCCAGTCCCCAGAAAATAAATTTTTTGATGTTTAAGTGACCCAGTCCCCAAAGAATTGATGCTTTTGAACTGTGGTGCTGGAGAAGGCTCTTGAGAGCCCCTTAAACTTCAAGGAGATCAAACCAGTCGATCCTAAGAGAAATCAACCCTGAATATTCATTGGAAGGACTGATGCTGAAACTGAAGCTCCAGGTACTTTGGCCATCTGATGCGAAGAGCCAACTCATTGGAAAAGATCCTGATGCTGGGAAAGATTGAGGGCAGGAGGAGAAGAGGGCAGCAGAGGATGAGATAGTTAGATAGCATCACTGACTCAATGGACATGGATATGAGCAAACTCTGGGAGATAGTGAAGGACAGGGAAGCCTGATGTACCACAGTCCATTGGGTCACAAAGAGTTAGACATGACTTAGAGACTGAACAACAGCAACTGCTTTGTTATGGCAGCCTTAGCAGACTAATGTGATCCTATACTCTTTTCCTAGTCATCCATTCTCCTTTATTTCCAACTTCTTCTCTGCATTTTCTTACTTCCACTCCTGCAAAATCTTCCACTCTCTGCTCTGTACTGTGAGGTTTTAACACGCAGCAATCGCGAAAGTAAAAATAATGGCATAAACATGCACCAGACATAAAACAGTTTCTGTAACTAAAAGGGATACTCACAAAAATTAAAACAAACAATAGCATTCAATGTCAGAAAGGACTTGATGCAACAAACCCACAAACTGTCGATGGCAGTATAAATTAGAAGAAATTTCTGGGTGGCAATTTGGCCACATATACCAAATTGAAAAAACAAACAAACACACAACAGCAGGGAATGAACTGCAAACAGCCAGTAAGCATGTGAAGAAAATGTTCAACCTCCCTAGCAATCATGGAAATAAAAGATGTAAAAGAGAAACAATCTATTGATACTAGGTATCCAAATTGTAAATTGTGCTAAATGACAAGTTTAATAACAGTATTTATTAAAAGCCTTCAAATCATACAATCCTTTTGTCCCAGCAGTTCCATTTTAATGGGATTTACCCTAAAGGATCGGAGAAGGCAATGGCACCCCACTCCAGCACTCTTGCCTGGAAAATCCCATGGACGGAGGAGCCTGGTGGGCTGCAGTCCATGGGGTCGCTAAGAGTCGGACACGACTGAGCGACTTCCCTTTCACTTTTCACTTTCATGCATTGGAGAAGGAAATGGCAACCCACTCCAGTGTTCTTGCCTGGAGAATCCCAGGGACGGGGGAGCCTGATGGGCTGCCATCTATGGGGTTGCACAGAGTCAGACACGACTGAAGCAACTTAGGCAGCAGCAACCCTAAAGGATATAATAATGGAAATAATAATATGAAAATATTCACTGCATTATTTTTAAAGGGAAACAATGTTAATGTCCAGTAAGAGGGCTAAGTAATTTATACATATGATGGAATATTTTTCAAAAATTATTCAATGATAAAAATTTTTCATTATACAATGTCAGATGGGGGAAAGGTTCACAAAATTATTTATAAGACAATTACTGTTAAAAATGTATGCATATATATCAATAAATATTCTACAAGATACACATCAACATCACAGTTTCTGATAGTAGACTTAGAAGTCATTTTTTCCTTTACTCTTCTGAATGTTTTACAGTGAGGATGGATTACTTTTTTAAAATTTATTTTTATCTGCAGAATAATTGCTTTACAATGTGTTGGTTTGTGCGGTACAACATGAATCAGCCATAAGTATACATAGATCCCCTCCCTCTTGAAATGGATTACTTTTTAAATTAGAGAACCAACACATTCTTTTAAAAGCAGGAACCAGAAGGGATGGAAGAGAAAAGAAAGACACGGAAGGGGAAAAGAGGATGACTCATAATTGGGAAAAAGGTGACTTGTCAAAAGAATCCAAATCCAATGCCTGCTGGCATCACAAGTGGACCAACATTTAGGTGTTTAAAAAGTGCTTGTGGAAATGACACACAAGCTGGTTAGTAGTCTGGAGGCATTCTAACTACTTGAACAAGAGGTTTGAGTTTGGACCAGATGGCAGCTTCCCTCACCCTACTAAAGTCCCCCTGGGAGAAGAAAGGGCTGGACATGGAACAGAATGCATTCTGACTTCAGATGAGTGCTCTGAAGACCTTGTTCTCCTTTCATCTTAATTTGCAGTTGCAGAGTCTTAAAGGAAATGAGATCCTGCCTTCCCAACCTGTGATAGGAGAGTCTGGACACCATCACTTCTTCTGCTCCTCCGAAGGGTCCTTGCCCTAGTTTGGGTGATCAAAGTCAGGCACCGCCTGGGATCGCTTTCCTCAGCCCACAGCTGTGCAGCAGAACTGGTGTTGGGACATTAAAGGAACAACAAGGGCAGCTTCAGATAAGCACTCACTCTGCCCCTCCCCCTGTGAACAGATTGAGCGGATATCAAGAGCCACAGCGTGTGAGGGGAGGGGCGCGGTGATGGAAGATAGAGGAGCTGGCTTTTTATCCACTTTTTATCCCTTCAAAGTCCAGCCACTTGACTATGACAGGGTCACCCTGGGCTTATAATCAATACAGTGAGACAATCATGCCAGGTCTTCCCGAAGGTGGGCATGGGACTGATGGTCTCTGCTCCCCCTGAAAATCTGTGAGTCCAAAGGCCATGTGCCTGGAAGGGCACATGTGTTGCCCGTGAAAGTGCATCCCACCCAGAGATGTGAGACACCCAGATTCAACAGAACGCAGGACCTACTCAGCTCTCCTCCAATGAACACAGCTTTCTCAGACTTAAAAGAAAAGGAAAAAACAAAAAAAAACATAAAAGTCTGGGGTATCAGACAATCCTAAATTCAAAGACTATATCCCAACTTGCACTCGTGCAAAGTGAATTTTCAGCATTTTCAGATGTGTTCTGGAATCTTTCTTTCTCCCAGAAAAGTTCAGTGATACAGCCGAGCCTGGCATTATTTTGTGGACATGACGAGAGTGCATGGGAAGTGGGAGATAAAGAAGGCCGATACAGAGAGACTCTACCTCCTGATACTGGAATAATTTTGAAAGACTTAATTCCACTTGAAGCTAACACTTCGGGTTTTCATCCAAGTGAGGCCTTGGGCTCTTCACCTGCCCTTGCCCTGGCTACGTCCTTCCTTCTCCTTCCTGTGATGCTATTCTTCCACAGGTCTTCTCCCACTCACCTGACATGGGCATGTCTGGCATAGGACTACTTCTTTTGGCTAATTACTCCCCTCCACCCCAATCAATCACATGTAGATCTTGGATCTGTGCAGAAATATAATAATAAATTGACTTTGTCAAATGCTTAATGAGTCTACATTATGAAAATACCATTCTAGGGTCTCTGTCATGAACAAGTAGCCTATCAAGACCAGAAGGCCCATTTGAAGCTCTGAAAATGTTTCGGTATTCTTCAAGCAGGAAATCTTTCAATAATACTAAGAGGTTTCACACTATAATGAAGTTCTCGTGCCGTAAGTATTTCTTCATTCACCTGTTTTGAAAAATAAATCCTCACAGGAGCCATCCTCTCCTCCACTGTCATAGCTTTTTTAGGACTTAAGTCAGAAGATGGAAAAACCTTCCTGTGCCAGTTCCTTGTTTTTCTGGGTGGAGGATGACTGCAGGCAGAGAGAAGCCCTGTTCACCTGGACTAGGGGATGCATCACACAAAACAAGTTTGTTCCTCTGGGTTTTCAAGCACCTCTTCTCCCGACCCCATTAAAATGAATGTAAAATAGTGGGCATATGGTTTGTGAACAAAAGAAACTTTGTATTACAAAACCAATTACGATGCTGTAGTTGGATCATCAGAACTATTCTTTTTGGAAGAAAAGCAGCACAATGAAGAGATGGAGAAGTTCAGAAATCACTTTGCAGGGCACCATTTTGAAAGTCAAAACATTTCTTTCTAAAAGAAAGTGTACATGCAGCCAGGAAGTGTTTATAAATATAAAAACATATTCCCACAGCAAGCATTATATTAGGCATTGATGAAGGAAGACAACACATCCAAAATATTATCGATCATGAATTTACCTGGGGCAAGGGTACCCAAGATAAAATGTGCAAACATATCGTCAGACTTTTGAAAGAGGCAGATGATCAACAATCTTGCCAGAATTCTATAAACAAAGCTACGATTTACCTCTGATCGAGGATCTATTATAAGTAATCATCAACAATTGACTTGCTTTGTGGGTGATTTTTCCCTGTGTTGCTCAGTTAATGTTGTAAATCTAACTTGTATCACATATTAGATGGAATGACAGTTTCCCAAATCTGTGGAATCTAAATCAGGAGAGAACAGCATTTTAATCAATGGTTCTGCTGCTCACTGTACCACTGTAAACTCCAGTAAGCACATGCTTTCTAAAAATATTCAGGGAGGAAATAAGGACACAGGAAACTCTACATAATAACCAATTATCCAAAAAATGAAGTGAAGCTTTGCACATCTATAAAACTTTGTGTATATAATTCACTCTTTGCAACTTGCTGACTTTCTAAGTGGAATGAAATCATAATTAGAATAATCAGTGGGTAGTGCATACACACCTATTCATGCACATCTGTAACCCAACTTTTGTTCATGAAAATTTAATTGTATGAAAACTACAAAAATCTGCCTTGCTACTTAAATTAAAATTGGGCAGGAGACTGGAGTATATCTTCCATTAGCTGCCAGTGACTAAATTTTCCCACATGTCTAAGGCTTAGATGGACCGAGCTCCAGGTTCAAATAGCAGCTTCTCAGGGTCTTCCACGCCCTCCCCACCACAGATGACCCCTGCCCAGCTACAAGAACTGGGGTAGGACTAGGCTTCACTTTCACAATACCTCTCAAACCGCAATGAAGCAATTCGCTGTTTAAGTATACACGACAATACACATGTGGATAAACGTATATCCTTGGTTGGTTGTTTCCCCTACCAGTATAGTAGGAAAGTCTCTGTGTTCTGTTCCTTGAATCACATAAACACTGAATAAATATATGTTGAATGAATAAGTTACAGTCACTGCTTCATCTACCTTAGTCAAAAACTATCACTGAGGAAACTTGGAAGAATTAGGTATTTCTGAAAGCTCTGCAGAAACAATTCAGCTTTTGTCCCTGGGACATCAGTGCCTGTGTCATTCTCTAAGGGAGCCCAGTCATTCCCATGTTCTTTACCCAACACTTAGAAATTGATAAGAATATTTTTTCAAATCCGCAATCCTTTCTTTGTACAAACCCACTGGTTGAAGTTAAATTCTTTTGTTATTAATTACTGATACCTTTCATAGAGCCCAGGGAAACAACTTCTAACTAAAGTGATTTTCAGTAGGATATATACAGTGAAATATGCCACATCATAAAAGAAAACAAAATGATTTAAGACAACGTTGCAACATGGCAACTGCAAAAATATAATTGGCATTTCAATCACATTGGCTACTTGTGGTGTCTCATTTGGGGACACCCCACAAGTGTTCCTAACATTCATGCAATCTGTTCTTTATCAAGAGGAGGTGGCGTCCCACAGGCAGTAAGACTAGAATGGAACCATGTGCTTCTGATATGGAGAGTGGTGACTCCCTCTGCCACAGGGGATGGGGCTGCCGAATCTCAGGGGCTGCCTTAAACAAGAATCAGCGTCTTCCCATCTTCAGGGCTCATGCTACCAACAATCATGCCCTTCACTTTTTGCTCCATCTGTCCTAATCTCTTCTCTCCATCTCATGCTTTCTACTCACTCACAGTGACACGTACTCCTGACTTCCTCCTTCTTTCTCTATGGCTCTTAGTTTTCAGTAATCACACCAGTTAACCAACCAGCTCTATACTGTGAACTCAGACTCCCCAGGGAGATGTGGACAGGTTCAGTGACCATCCTCCATGTTGGGTAAAGTTCTTCTGCAGCTCCTGTCAAGGGCTCCTGGGCAGCCTATAGATTGGTCAGGTCACAGCCATCTATTTGTCACCAGAGTGACAAGATAATGAAAGTTAATTAGGGCCACGTGGCCTTGGATAGCAACCCTTTGGAAAAAGTGGGCTATCTTGACTCAAGAACCAGAAACTAGTTCATTTTAAGAGCAATCTAATCACTAAATTTGGGATGCATAAAAGTTCCTTATTTTCTCAAATGGAATAACAGGTGTTCAGATTTTGCTCATTTCTCTGTTTTAGTCTACTAGTCTCTTTTATGTTTGCAACTTTAAAAAAAAATAGTGAAAGCAAAGATCAAAATGTCATGGTATAAATACAAAATCAGTAACTGGGTCCTTTGTTCTAATATTGACTTTTCACCCTTTAAACCCATTTTCTCATTCTATTTTTCATCAGAACTCTGCTGCTCCCAAGTACAAATATAAATGGACAAAGGCCTGAGAACTGTGCTGAGAACTGCAGAAAGTAGTTGAAGTTCACATTTGGACCATATCCAGTTTTCTGCCATCACAAAACTCTATTCAATCTCTCTGCATAGAAGAAGCAGATTACGTAAAGAAAAGAACAAAACTTTCCTTTTATCTACTTTTCAATTTACTATGTATGAGTATTTTTGTAAAAAGTTACTTTGCTAGATTTCTAGTGGTCATGTATGTCTCAATTATTTGTAAAACTGGCTTCACAAGGTTTTAAGTTAATAAAAATATAAGATTACCTTATTCTAAATCTAAATCATTTTAGTTCAGAAAAAAAATCTTGCTAAGTTGGTCATTTCTCTGTGGCTTGAGTTCCCAAGAGTAAAATTTATGAGCACAGTGGGGGAAATAAAACTTTGAGAGAAAAAAAAGTATATTCTTCAAATAAATAAATAAGCTGATTTACCATTTGAAATATTATAAGTATGTTTAATGATTAATAGCATACAAATATTTCATACTTTTGGAATATGAAAAACAGAAAATTCAAGATTAGGAAGAGTATTCTTTGCGCAAAAGCACTAAATATGTCATCAGCAGAGTTTATCGGTTTATAATTAGGAGAATTTAGGCACCATCAAAGAACTGTTACAAAATAACACAATAAAGCTAAGACCCTAGTCTCAGTAGTTTTACATGAGGGCAAAAAAAGGAACAAACTCACTTTTTCCAACTATGGGAAAATTAGGGGGAAAAGCAATTATCCTCTATGATAAATGAGCCATTCTGAGTTGGGAAATCAGAGCATCTCCCTGTTTCATGTACCCAGTTTGAGCATTTTCTACTCTTTGCTGCAAGCTGTTTCTTTCATCTTTCAAACACAAGAAAATTAAAGTCGTACTATTGAGGACATATGAGGAAGTCAGCCTTGGAAGCAGTGAACTACAATGATGAATTACTGCAGCACTTTGATATAAAATCAGAAAGAGACTCAGCTTGAAAAAGCATACTATTGTTTTCATTTAAAGCTAAGTTTATGTGTAGGAGGAAGACACATTCTAAACAGCTCACCAAGGTAAGTGGTCTGAGGCCAGCACAGACCTTTGAGGCGATTTGACGTGAGTTGTCACGATAAACCCACACCCAGGGAATTATCAATGAGCACTGCTCTAAGAAACCAAGGTGAGAACTGACAAGTGGAACCATTTTGTTACATCCTGCATTTATTTAAGCCAACCGAATGTGTAGAGATAGGAAATTAAAGCGTTATAATGTTTTACAAATACAGAAAGAAGACACAGAATAATAATACCCTGGAGAGAGTGCATCTGAGAACGAGGCTTCATCACAGGAGAACACTTGCAGGGACCACTTGGGAGCCATGGCCGATGCATCCATCTGTCATTCTTGTTCTGACATCGTTCAAATGGTTTCAGTAGATAAGTCAGCAATCTGCTCTTACACGAATAATACTAATGATCATGGTAGCCTTGAAGGGTTTGTGAGTAACTGTCTGTACATACACGATGCTCGGCTGAACATGTTATTTCAGTGCTGCTGTACATTATGCGGGGGAAATAACAGCATATTACACAATTACTGTGACATCCACTGAAATGTGAACTGGTTTGCATAGGTTAGTCCTTTGGGCAGCACGATGTTGCTCTAGTCCACCAAGGCTTAAAGATTCACAGTGTAGAGGAAAAAATATGAATTAAAGCATTTCTACTAAAATATATTTTAATAGCTGGTGTTAACAATTTGCATAACAAAAGCCAAATTATATTAATAACGTATCATTCTGTAAGCTCCTTCATTTTAAAACATGAAGTGTTTTCTATAAAACTGTAGGCTCTCAAAGTTAGTACAATCTTGCAAATTAATCATCAACCACAATTCTACATATTTTGAAGCAAACAGAAACCAATCTGCACAAGGATTCAAGTTCATGTTTTAATCACAGGTCAAAGAGCGAAGATTCCACACCCTGCCTGTAATACACTTGGTGCTGCTTATAAATGCTCAGCCGTTCATTGCATGAACACTAAAGAAGGGAACTATGATGTAGTTTTCTCTTTTCCTTTAAAGTAAATCGTTCTTAACAGCAACTGGATTACAAAGAAGTGTATACTATGCAAATTGAATACCATATATCAAACACAAAAAGCATATGAAATTCCCATGAAGATATTGAAGTAACAAGGACCACGAGGGCGTAGATTTGCCCCAGGGGTCCTTCCAGGCTTGCGGATCCAGTAGTCTATGCCTCAGGGAATGATGGCCACAGAAGCAGCATACAATGTCTTGATTTTCTTGAATCAGTGATAGTGGACAATTGTCTGGAAAGAACCTTTAATGGGCGTGGAATACTTCAACAAGAGACTTCATATTGGCATTGCACACTTGGTTTACAGAGCTTCTTATTAACGAAAGCTTTCTCACCTCCATGTCAAGTTACCCCAAACAACCATGCTCTAGCCACTTTCAGATTATCAGAAGCAAATAGCTAAGGTATAATGGATTTATGAAGTGAACTTCATCTGGTGTAATGAATTCAGCCTCATAACATAATTCTTCTAACTTACAACAGGTATTTTAAATCTCAAACCTAAAGTTTACATTTATGCATCTCAACTATATATAAATCCACAAAGAAACTTTCAGAAACAAGACAAAAGAAGTCGGTATTTTCTAAAGTTCTAAACCTCTAGAGGTAAAATACAATCAGTTATCACCTTTCCTAACCGTCAGGAGCATCTCACTTCTCCACCATAAAAATACCAATGATCATATAATAAAATATTACTATAGAATAGGCAGAAGCTTGCTTGCTTGCTTGGTTTTCTTTCCAAGACCATAATGAATAAACAAGGGTAATCAAAAAGGCACCGATATTTTTTATTTCTATATAATTATAATTTTGGTATAAACTATATTCACTTTATATAGAGGGTGTTATTAAAGGATCACACACAATTTCTTTAATCTTTTCATTAAAAAACACTCCACTGGAGATGGGCAAACCTGAAGAAAAGATGCGCCTCTTAAGCTTCCACTGTGTGTTTAGGGAAATCTTCCTCCCAAATCCCAGACTGTTGTCGAGCTCAACACAGACAAGATAAGGAAAGAAAGACTGCAGCGAGACTGGCAAAAGCGTGTGTTCGCCATCCTCAAGTAATGAACCTGGCGGCAAGAGGGGGGCCGGTCTAATCGCATCCACATTCATAAAAGGTGCTCCTGGGCACTGTGCTTGCAAATTCCTGTGTGGTCTCTGAGGTGGGGGAAGCCTGAGAAGATGCAGGGACAGTGTGGAGATCTGACAACCGGATAATTATTTCCAAGTGGGCTACACTGTGGCTGTGTAAACAGTAAGAAGGAGACGTGGAGACGTGCCTTGTCACAGGGTAGACATAGAAAGCTTTCCCAGAGAACAAGAATTAGTAAAACGCTCACTACAAAAGCTTACACCACAAGCGATATATTCGGTTGCTATGCTCTGCTCAAGAGAGAGATGATCCATGTAAGTTCTGTTTTCGGAACCTTTTAAAAGCGTATCAAACTGCCCTTGTGCTTTTATCAGGTTTGAGAACACATCACAATTAGAAATTTAGGTGCATGCTCTCTGTGCTTGGGCATTTACAGCCCTCTTTTAAAAGACTTGTTTTTTTAAAACCCTTCTTGAGCTGTCACATTATGCAGAATATAACTGTTGCCAAATTGAAAACAAGAGGGGTGGCATGTGGAAAGGGGAAAAGGTGTTCGAGAATGCAGTCTTGAAAATGATGCTGTAAAAATAGCACTTTGGTTTTATACATATATTGTTTTCTGTATTTCTGCTGAGATGCTTAATATCCTGACAGGCTTTAATAACAGTGACAACACCATCAAATTATAGCATTAGCAACGTGTGCAACTTGTCCCTCGGTCTTTATTATAAAATAACTGCCCTCTAGTTAAATTCTGATCAGTTCTTAATTCCTAAAGGCTGGAAGCAGAAGTATCTTGCTATGCAAACATTATGTGAAGCTTAAAATTTGGGGAAAATTACTCCCCAAATAAGTATTGACTTTTACATTCAGTGAATCTGATTTTAAAATAAGTGGAAGAGAAAAACAATGAAACATCAAGCTGTTACTTTATGACTACTTCCCCATTATAATCATCATTTGAAATTGGTTTCCTCTGAGCTTCCTATAAATGTGCTTATCAAAAAGTGTACCCCACATTTAGTCTGCAGATTTAATCAACAACTACTCTCTTATAATCACAAAAAGTAGTCTGTCTGGGTGAATAATAAATATTTATTTAATGGTATAATAAAACTAAGCAAGCTTGTTGCCCTCGGTTTTAATGCAAAGGAATTTTTGCAAGAATATTCCAAGTTCTGCTTGTTTTAGTAGGTTTGTGTATAAGACACCAAAACCAGTATGGGGTTTAATCAATTGAATTGCAACTGATCATTTCAATAACAGAAAATTAGGCAAGCTGATTATGTGGTGATCTGTAAAACCTCCTCAAATAACCTCTAGTTATTTGCCTGAATTTTTCTCTTCTCAGTTTTACATCAGTGTCATAGAGTATGTTGCTTGAGTGTAATAAAGCTTATCTAATTACTCTTTTAGCCTGATAAAAATGAGACTACAGATTTCAAAACTATGTGCTTACTTTTCAAAGGTGTAAATGAATTAATATTTGCCTTTGGACTAATAAACATTTCAAGAAAAGATGTTTTACAGCTTATTTTGTTAATTTCTTTGAATATATCATTAAAGCAGATATCCCCAAGGCCCATATATTTGATACATGTTTATAATTACATTTTGCTTTTTCAGTTTCATCACAGCTGTAGAGTCAGACCCTACATGACTGCTACCCTGTTGCAAGTCTCTCTAATGGCACAATCAGAAAAACCCAGAGTTGCTGATGGGCATGAATCTCTCCAGTGATCTTGATTGTGGACTCCAGGTAAAAACTTCGTGATGTGATGGTCATGCCTGTGAATCCAGCAAGAGCCTGCAAAGTCACTCAGTTGAAAATTAAAATGTGACAACAATTTCTTTTTTAGTGAACAACTTGTCAAATCTCTGGTGACATCCCCCTCTCACTTCCAAATGTGATTTAGAAAATAAAATCCAGAAAGTGGGAAGGAAGTCTTTTCATTAAGCAATTTCAGTAGCTAGATTTCCATCCCAGAATCTGAATAGTGTTTTCCCAAATAAGAAACCAGATCACCTGTCTCTCTGTGTGTGCAGCTGGCAATCTTTTGTTGATTGGTTTCTCCCAGCACACTTCATATTCCAGCTTTGTCACTGGCTTCTAGGAAGTTTTCTTAACTTTTAAGTCAACAGTGGCATTAAGTTAATGGAAGCTGTTCAATAAATGCCTAAATCACTTATTTGCTAGCGTATACATCTATGTTCTAAGGTGTAAATCCTTCAAAACTAGAGTGCAATGCGGCAGGAGAATCTCAAGCAACTTCTCAAGTTATGCTTGTCTGCTGAGCTGGCATCTAGAGGGTAGGGCTTTTAGGTATCGGCCACACTTTTTGTTTGAATAACAGGAACAGGGCAGTGCAGCTGCCTATGTTACAGAAGCTTGAACCTACATGACATGCAACAGGGTAAAGGCTATTAGTATTAGGGAAATAACATAGATGACCTTAAATTTTGCCCTTTGCAGAGCAGCTGTGAAGTTATTTGGTCCTGACATTCTATGGAGCCAAGCGTGTCCTTAGGTTCATAGAATGTAAATGGAGAATAGCATATGCTTCAGTACAAATGAGAAATAAACAGACCCAAGTCGGCCCAAGGAACAAGGAAATTTCTTTGTTCATTGAAAGTTTCTAGATCCCTAAGGCCACCAGTCAATATAATTTTAACAGAACTGTCATTCTTCCACTGCTTACATTTATTATATTTAGGCAATTTTCACTTGAATTGGAAATTGCCTTGTGACTCGAAAGCTAAAATGGTTTTTAAATTATCAGCTGTGTTATTGAATTAAGAGGACTGGCTTCTGGTGATTCCAAAGTGACAGCTAAGAAGTTTCATATATTTGTGACATTTAAGGGACAATCAACATCTCTATTAAAGTTTACAAAAATATGTTTTCCCAGAAGGGTTCAATAGCCAATCAAAGGAAACCATTACCACAACGAGCAGCACCAGGTCTCCAGACCTAATTATTTGTTTATACCAATTACCAAATATGCTGCTGTTTTTCAGCCCAGAAGTCATTCCTTCTTCCTGCATGTCTAATTGTCAAAGGAAGGATAGATTATTGTAAAATAACTGCCAAGTTGTCTTAAAAGTATCTTCTATCTTTTAAAAAGATTGGGTTTAGTATACATTAGAACAAAGCTCAAAGGGCAGGGAGAAATGATTAATTAACAAACTCAATGTAATTCGCTGGAAGCATTCCGGTTTTTCCAGTTCTCTGCACCGTGCCGTACATCCAGCCGTCGTCAATGGGCTGCACATTGACGATGTAGTCCCCATCTCTGAAGGAGACTTCATCTTCATCCTGGGCACTGTAATCGTACATGGCTCGGTAGGTCCTCTGAGAAAGGAAAGATGGGGTCACACAATGGACACCAAGACAGTCAAGGCTACAAATGCCAACCACGACAAACCAGCCCACGCATAAAGGAACTACCAAGAACCTTTCCAAGCACATCTATTTCTGGAGCCTACTGTCTGTCCTGATTGTGTTCATTTCAAGCTTACTAGTCTGGCAAAAGGGGTAATATTGTGGACCAGAGCAAGCCACTAAATACAACAGCTAGCTGTCAAAAAGTAAGCGTTGAGCACTTGGAACCCCGCTCCGTGTTATGTGACAGCCTGGATGGAGGGCGGACAGTTTGGGGGGTATGTATGGCTGAATCCTTCCGCTGTTCACTGGAAACTATCACAACATTGTTTGTTAATTGGCTATACCCCAATACAAAATAAAAATCTTTTTTTAAAAAGTAAGCTTTGAAGCAGTAAAGCCACTCCCCCAGCTTCAGATAAGCCCAGAGTCCTTAGATTATGTAGATTCTCCCCTAGTCCACATTCTTCAGAGAACAAAGCCCACCATAGTGGCAGACAGGCCCAAGTCACTGCCAAGTCATTACAACCATTGGTCCCCTGGCAGAGGTGATGAACTTTACTCAAAAATTTTGTTTCTATTTTAAAATACTTAAAAAAAAAAAAAAAAGAAAAAAAATCCATAATATACTCAATAGGATTTTGTATCACATAATAGGAGACATTTAGCATATAAATGTCATGAATATTGAGGTACATATAATTAAATCCTTGTTATAATTAGTTGAGTTTTACTATATTTCTTTTCTTTTGAGGCCAAGGATTTAGCTAATAATATCAGACAACCTCAAAATCAAGTGCATTAGTAGACTGAGGAAATTGGCTGAGATGCAAGAATTTTAGAGTGATTAAAGATTCCTTGCTGCTGCTGCTGCTGCTGCTAAGTCACTTCAGTCGTGTCCGACTCTGTGCGACCCCATAAACGGCAGCCCACCAGGCTCCACCGTCCCTGGGATTCTCCAGGCAAGAACACTGGAGTGGGTTGCCATTTCCTTCTCCAATGCATGAAAGTGAAAAGTGAAAGGGAATTCGCTCAGTCGTGTCCGACTCTTAGCGACCCCATGGACTGCAGCCCACCAGGCTTCTCCGTCCATGGGACTTTCCAGGCAAGAGTACTGGAGTGGGGTGCCACTGCCTTCTCCGAAAGATTCCTTACCACTCGTTAAAGGAAATAAGTCATAGACATGTGATGTATAGCACAGGGAAGTAGTTCAATAATATTATAATAATTCTGTATGGTACACAATCTATAAGAATACCAAATCACTATGTTGTATACCTGAAACTAATATAATATTAAAGTCAACTATACTTTTACAAATATATTTTAAAAAGGTATCTTACAAGCTGTTTAGAAGGGCCACCTATTTCTAAGGGCACAGACAAAGGCCAAGAGACTGTGTCAGAAGCTTGAGAAGCCATCTCATCAGAAGATACCAAACTGGACTGACTGGTCTGGAAGTCTGCTTCCAAGTCTTCCATTCAATGAATGAGTTAGCACTCCAGGATTTCCAAGAGGAGAACTCAAAGACATATGTTGACCGTGTCGTTTAGGTCTCCATGGCCATTTTGATTAACTCTTTAACATGACCAAATATTTGTGCTTTTTTATTGAATGAAGACCATGGTTGACTATTTCCAATCATGAGGTAACAATGAGGACAGAATACCGGTAGAGTCTTACTATGTTTCATTATTTACATGTTTTCACATCATGCTTTCCCTTCTCAATGGTTTACCTCTATCCTCTACTTCCTTAGAAGAAGCTATACAAATGGCAACACATCATCATTTACATTTTATGTAAAAAATGAACCCTATTCAATCCAACTGTACTCCACGTGCTTTTATATTCTGGAGATAAACTATGAAGACCAGGGAAGGAGGAGCACTTCAAACGGGCACTTACTAGATTTGGTGAATGCTGCATTGACCTCACAGATGACAGGCTGGTCTGGTGCATGTACCCATAGCCTTGAGAATGGCTTTGCTGGTAGGCTCCAGGAAGAACAGGCGCTGGACATTAAAGAGACACACACACACACACACACACACACACAGATTCCTTAAAATGAGCCTCAGAGTACCCATCCCAAGCCCTCAAGTAACCCCATGCTCAGCTAGACAATTCTGGAACAAAACGCCATTTTCAGTGTCATGTGAAATTTGAGCAGTGATGTTATAAGTGATCTCTACCATACTATAAATTTCAGTCATTAAGGGCATATATAGGTAATCAGTGTAACATGCAATCAAATATATGTTAGAAATGTTTGTAATGCTCTATTGCAGATGCTATATATTAAAACAACACAAATAACAAAAATTCCCATAATCTCTTAAAAAAATCATGTTTTCACTTGGCTATATGATCCCTGTAGGCATTTTCCAAAATAAAAATAAATTTAAAAAAATAAGAAATTTAAAGGAATTTATAGCAAAGACTTACTGTATAGCATAGGGAACTATACTCAATATTTTATAATAACCTAGAAAGGAAAAGAAATCTGAAAAAGAATAGATTTACACGTATATGTATAACTGAATCACTGTGATGTAAATCTGAAACTAACACAACATTGTAAACCAGCTATATGTCAACTAAAAAAAAAGAAGAAATTTAAATGAATTTAATTGGATTTTCAAACCAGTGACAGGATATACGTGTTTTCACAAAATATTGAATACTTAACAATAGATGCTTTCAGTATTTTGAAACACACTGCTGAATGTTACCTTTACAAAGACGGTAAACATGACATATGTTCAGAAACAAATGTTTGTTAAGCAGCTAATAATAAGTCTGTACACTTTAAAGAAAATTTTATTTAGAATATATGGATCATATATACGAATCATGTAAGAATCATTTTATTTTGGCTATAAGTCAGTTGAATAATGTTACAAAACCTTAGAACCAAACCAGTTAAAGAATTTCATAAACATTAAACTTCTACATTAAAAAAGAGTATTCACTTAGTCTGTGCTAGTCTCACACTAATTAATGACATTCAAAAGACATAGTTTCTGTTTTGAAGAAATCAGAATTCTAGAGAAACTAATACAGAAGCTAGATAAAACCCCACAAAAATCAGTAGTGTGTATCTGTAACCAGAATCAGGGGCTATACATGAAGGTATTTTAGTAGGCATTCCCTTCATCATAGTAAAACTTGTATGATACAAGTCCTATAAAAACCCACAATAGATTGTCCTGTTTGTTCAATCGGGTTGAGTATATAAACTAATTATAATGGTTGATTTACTCAGGACATTATAATAAAAGAATAAAGCAGACGTAATTCTTGGGTATTATGAATAATTACTATTTTATAAGTGGCACACTCATTCTAATGATATATGAGAACATAAAACTTTAAAGAAGTTTAATCATCAGAAAGTTACAAATCATTAATGTATTCTCCATATCATAGTGATATTAGGTTAAATGGAGATTTTTAAAGTAGTTCTTGAACTAATGAATATTATAATGTAATTGTGTTTATTCAATGTCTTTCTAGAGAAAGCACTTAACTTGGATTGCAGTATATTTTAAAGTTATCAAACATCAAATACTTCAGAAAACAGTACTTTTTAATATTATCAACTCAATTTAAATGTTTAATGTTAATAGATGTCAAGGATGTTGTCAAAATTCACTCATGAAGAAAAAATAATTTCCATAAATGTCTAGACCTAATTAATTAGCTGAGTAAAAAAGCTTTTCCTTGTGTTGGAAGCAGAAAGCACTGACCACTCATTTATTTTCTCCCTTGACTATCAGCAAATATTTAAAAGACTCCATGTGTGCAAAGAGCTTACTACCCTTCTGTCACTTGGTAAGCCTGCATGGATGTGAACAATTTTCACTGTCCACTACATTCAAAGCATGCAGGCATTAGAGAAGTGACAAAACCAGTTGTCTTCCTATAGCTGTGATGGTCTTGGACACTTATCCTTTGCCCAATTAAAGAAATGGCTCAGGATACTTAACGCATTTCCTTAAATACATATTAATCAGTGACTCCAACTGCATCTGAAGGCTAGCACTTCTGGACTGGGTTTTTATCCATTTAAACAAGTCATTTCTTCATTATTATCTTGATCTATATGTGAATCAGATCAGATCAGATCAGTTGCTCAGTCGTGTCTGACTCTTTGCGACCCCATGAATTGCAGCACGCCAGGCCTCCCTGTCCATCACCAACTCCCAGAGTTCACTGAGACTCACACCCATCGAGTCAGTGATGCCATCCAGCCATCTCATCCTCTGTCATCCCCTCCTCCTCTTGCCCCCAATCCCTCCCAGCAGATTAAATAAGTAACCCTTTAAAATTAATTAAAATAAAAAATTAAACTCTCAATCCTTTATCACACTATTTAACTATGATCTTTAAATTTTGATGTACAGAGTCAAGCACAATCATCTTAAAATATTTGGGGAAAAAAAATCAAGAAAGGACAATGACGAAAAAATTCTTAAATATGCTATCTCATAGGCTGTAACATATTTAAATTTGCACAGGTTTAGCACCCATCAGTAATGACAACTCAAGAAATATTGTTTAAAAATATTCTCTAGATTCAGAACCATAATTTGAAAAGATACATGTATTCCAATGTTCACTGCAGCACTATTTACAACAGCCAAGATATGGGAGCCACCTAAATGCCGATCAACAGAGGAATGGACAAAGAAGATGTGGCACATATATACAATGGAATATTACTCAGCCATAAAAATGGAACTGTGCCATTTTCAGAGGTGTAGACGGATTTAGAGACTGTCATAAAGAGTGAGGTTAAGTCATAAAGAGAAAAACAAATATCATATATTAACACACATATGAGGAATTTAGAAAGGTGGTACAGATGGATTTATTTACAAAACAGAAATAGAGTCACAGATGTAGAAAACAAGCTTATGGTTACCAAAGGCAAAAGGAGAGAAGACTAAATTAGGCGATTGGGATTAACATATACACACTATCATATATAAAATTGATAATAAAGACCTACTGTGTAGATCAGGGAACTCTGCTCAATATTCTTTAATAACCTATATGAGAAAAGGTCTAAAATCTAAAAAATAATGAATATATGTATAACTGATTTACTTTGTTGTACACCTAAAACTAACACAACATTGTAAATCAACTATACTCCAATAATAATTGTTTTAAAAGTGTTCTCTAATTTTGGCATTTAAAAATGAAGTAAATTTGCTGCTGCTGCTGCTAAGTCGCTTCAGTCGTGTCCGACTCTGTGCGACCCCATAGACGGCAGCCCACCAGGCTCCCCCATCCCTGGGATTCTCCAGGCAAGAATGGAGTGGGTTGCCATTTCCTTCTCCAGTGCATGAAAGTGAAACGTGAAAGTGAAGTAGCTCAGTCGTATCCCACTCTTAGAGACCCCATGGACTACAGCCTAGCAGGCTCCTCCATCCATGGGATTTTCCAGGCAAGAGTACTGGAGTGGAGTGACATTGCCTTCTCTGGATGTAAATTTATGCCTACTCAATTGTTCAAATCTTACCTCCTAAAGGAATCTGTAGCTACTGTGAAATACAGAGGGAGAAGAAAGTATTTATCCTAAACATGCATGGGTTGGAAAGAACAGAAGACTTTAGAATGAGAAATTTCAGAGTAAATACAAGCTATCTTGTCCTTATGGTCTCTCCTCACACCTTTATTGATTATTTTCATCTCCCTCTCTGGCTATATTATTTAACACAAGTCCTTTTGGGGTTATCAAACTTGTTATCCACCTTATACTTGGTACAATAAAAGATTTTTTTTTTGGCCTTGGAGTACAGAATGAAGCAGGGCAAAGACTAATAGAGTTTTGCCAAGAAAATGCACTGGTCATAGCAAACACCCTCTTCCAACAACACAAGAGAAGACTCTACACATGGACATCACCAGATGGTCAATACCGAAATCAGATTGATTATATTCTTTGCAGCCAAAGATGGAGAAGCTCTATACAGTCAGCAAAAACAAGACCAGGAGCTGACTGTGGCTCAGATCATGAACTCCTTATTGCCAAATTCAGACTTAAATTGAAGAAAGTAGGGAAAACTACTAGACCATTCAGGTATGACCTAAATCAAATCTCTTATGATTATACAGTGGAAGTGAGAAATAGATTTAAGGGCCTAGATCTGATAGATAGAGTGCCTGATGAACTATGGAATGAGGTTTGTGACATTGTACAGGAGACAGGGATCAAGACCATCCCCATGGAAAAGAAATCCAAAAACAAAATGGCTGTCTGGGGAGGCCTTACAAATAGCTGTGGAAAGAAGAGAAGCAAAAAGCAAAGGAGAAAAGGAAAGATATAAGCAGCTGAATGCAGAGTTCCAAAGAATAGCAAGAAGAGATAAAAAAGCCTTCCTCAGCGATCAATGCAAAGAAATAGAGGAAAACAACAGAATGGGAGAGACTAGAGATCTCTTCAAGAAAATTAGAGATACCAAGGGAACATTTCATGCAAAGATGGGCTCGATAAAGGACAGAAATGGTATGGACCTAACAGAAGCAGAAGATATTAAGAAGAGGCGGCATGAATACACAGAAGAACTGTACAAAAAAGATTTTCACAACCCAGATAATCACGATGGTGTGATCACTGACCTAGAGCCAGACATTCTGGAATGTGAAATCAAGTAGGCCTTAGAAAGTATCACCATGAACAAAGCTAGTGGAGGTGATGGAATTCCAGTTGAGCTATTTCAAATCCTGGAAGATGATGCTGTGAAAGTGCTGCATTCAATATGCCAGCAAATTTGGAAAACTCAGCAGTGGCCACAGAACTGGAAAAGGTCAGTTTTCATTCTAATCCCAAAGAAAGGCAATGCCAAAGAATGCTCAAACTACCACACAATTGCACTCATCTCACACGCTAGTAAAGTAATGCTCAAAATTCTCCAAGCCAGGCTTCAGCAATACGTGAACCGTGAACTTGCAGATGTTCAAGCTGGTTTTAGAAAAGGCAGAGGAACCAGAGATCAAATTGCCAACATCCGCTGGATCATGGAAAAAGCAAGAGAGTTCCAGAAAAACATCTATTTCTGCTTTATTGACTATGCCAAAGCCTTTGACTGTGTGGATCACAATAAACTGTGGAAAATTCTGAAAGAGATGGGAATACCAGACCACCTGACCTGCCTCTTGAGAAATCTGTATGCAGGTCAGTAAGCAACAGTTAGAACTGGACATGGAACAACAGACTGGTTCCAAATAGGAAAAGGAGTATGTCAAGGCTGTATATTGTCACCCTGCTTATATGCAGAGTACATCATGAGAAACACTGGACTGGAAGAAGCACAAGCTGGAATCAAGATTGCCAGGAGAAATATCAATAACCACAGATATGCAATGACACCACCCTTATGGCAGAAAGTGAAGAGGAACTCAAAAGCCTCTTGATGAAAGTGAAAGTGGAGAGTGAAAAAGTTGGCTTAAAGCTCAACATTCAGAAAACGAAGATCATGGCATCCGGTCCCATCACTTCATGGGAAATAGATGGGGAAACAGTGGAAACAGTGTCAGACTTTATTTTTCTGGGCTCCAAAATCACTGCAGATGGTGACTGCAGCCATGAAATTAAAAGACGCTTACTCCTTGGAAGGAAAGTTATGACCAACCTAGATAGCATATTCAAAAGCAGAGACATTATTTTGCCAACAAAGGTCCGTCTAGTCAAGCCTATGGTTTTTCCAGTGGTCATGTATGGATGTGAGAGTTGGACTGTGAAGAAGGCTGAGTGCCGAAGAATTGGTGCTTTTGAACTGTGGTGTTGGAGAAGACTCTTGAGAGTCCCTTGGACTGCAAGGAGATCCAACCAGTCCATTCTGAAGGAGATCAGCCCTGGGATTTCTTTGGAAGTAATGATGCTAAAGCTGAAACTCCAGTACTTCAGCCACCTCATGTGAAGAGTTGACTCATTGGAAAAGACTCTGATGCTGGGAGGGATTGGGGGCAGGAGGAGAAGGGGATGACAGAGGATGAGATGGCTGGATGGCATCACTGACTCGATGGACTTGAGTTTGAGTGAACCCCGGGAGTTGGTGATGGACAGGGAGGCCTGGCGTGCTGCGATTCATGGGGTCGCAAAGAGTCAGACACGACTGACTGACTGAACTGAACTGATTAGGGCTATAAAAATATAACTGAGAGCTCAGAAGAATCAACTTACCAAAAGCAAATGCCTATTTAAAAGCAGGCACAAACATTTTTTATTGTTTTGCTACATGAATGTTTTTTATGGAACATAGGTGGAATAAGCAAAAGGAAATTTCAAGCAATAGCTCTGGAAATTGGGTTTATTCCTTAATAAAATTTGAGTAAAAGATGAGTATGAGATATTGTTCATGAAAATATGGAATTCAATCAGTTTTGCAAAAGCAAGATATTAGGCTAATTTTGCAGTGAAGCAGAATTTCTTAAGAAAGAGAAGAACCCACAGTGCCTCCCTTACTGCACTAGTGGTCAGTCCCCACGCACGCTGGTACAGATGATGGTAAAGGGTGATGGCCTTCCATCCCCAGAATCTTCAGGTTAAGCAGTTTCTATTTCAAAACAATAAAGGCCAAAAAACAATCGCTTTCATGATACTAAGGCAACCACAAAACACGAAAGTGTGACTCAACTTCCATTTCACATTGATAAACCAGAGATTGACCAGAGATCTGGAAGCTGACTAAAGCTCTGCAGATTTGGGGCTCTATTTGAATGTCCTGTAATATTTATAAGGGTTTCCCAGGTGGCACTAGTGGTAAAGAATATGCCTGCCAATCAAGAGACATAAGAGTGATCGGGAGGGTCCCCTAAGGAGGGCATGACCATCCACTCCAGTACTCTTGCCTGGGAAATTCCATGAACAGAGGAGACTGGAGGACTATGGTCCATGGGGTTGCAAAGAGTTAGACAAGACTGAAGCAACTTACCGTGAATGCATGCATAGTATTTATAAAACCGAAATCTCTCTTCTAGTGCCCAATAAATTCTTCCATAAACAGCCAACACTAATATTTTCTATTTGAGGTCTAGTCTTACAATGGAAGGAAAGAAAATCAAAGTAAAGAAGTAGACAGGAAGACCATAAAACAGAAGGTGAAAATGTACGAAGAAAAATCTTTAGGAGCCTTCAGAAATCTGAAACTAGAAAAATAAGGGAATGCATGCAAATACATGAAGATTAAATGAACCAAAAAAATTTAATGAAGAAAAAGTAGAATTACCTCAATTAGCAGTAGAAAAAGCACACCCAAAAATGTCCCATCTTGGGGAGGTACCCAGAGTGAGCAGCAGAAGAAAAGGAGTATCCTCCATGTGCCTGGGGCTTTATATATTGCCGCATAGCACAACAGAACAACCCTCTAATACAGGTGTCACTGAATTTCCACTTTATAGAATAAAAATCCAGAGGCTGGGAGGTTAACCAGGAAGGCATCAGAATAACCATCTCTGCACAGTGACCACAATAAAAGTCTCAGGTCATTACAGACAGAGTGGAGGTTTTGACAGCCTCACAATAACTATAGAATAATAGTAGATAGCCAAATTTCAAATGCAGAACATAAAAATAAATATCATGCTGTACTGATGTCTTGGCCAGGTATAAAACCATCTGGGCTGGTTTAAAAACACCGGACTAGGTGACTTAACCAACATCATTTCTTTCTCACAGTTCTGGAAGCTGGGAAGTCCAAAGTAAAGCATCAGCAGATTCGGTGTCTGGTGAGGATGTGCTTCCTGATTCACAGAAGGCTATCTTTTCACTGAGTCCTTTAGTGAAAGGACTAAAGCAGGAGGGGGAGAGGGTGATGGAACTGTGTGGGGTCTCTTTTGTTTTTATTACTTACTTATCTATATGTGGGGGGGAGTCTCTTTGATATAAGGGCACTAATCCCATTCACGAGAACTCCACCCTCACAAACTAATCACCTCCCAAAGGCCACATTATCATCATATAGGGGGTAAGGATTTCAATATATGAATTTGGGGGGACACAAGCAGTAAGTCTATAGCTACTATAGACAACAGGCACAGAGAAAATAAATTGGGGGTTTACTTAAAGGCATTTTTAAAAATCTAGAATAAGGAGAAAATCAGCCCTCAGGAATTTTCCAGTAAAGAATACAAGATGCAATGAAATCATCATATTTTCTAACCCCTGACTATGGTTTTTATCAGCTAACACATGTCAAAGAATTTGATTTGGTTTTATTTTCCCCTGGTGGCTCAGTGGTAAAGAATCTGCCTGCCAGTGTAGAAGACCTGGGTTCGATTCCTGGGTCAGGAAGATCCCCTGGAGAAGGGAATGGTAATCCTCTCCAGTGTTCTTGCCTGGGAAATTCCAATGACAGAGGAGCCTGGTGGGCTACAGTCCATGGGATTGCAAAGAGTCAGACACAACTTAATGACTAATCAACAACAACAAGGACAAAAAAGATCTCTATTTAGACAAGCACAGGAAAATTGCTAAATTGAATGAAGACATGAATTTTAAAGAGAAAGAATGCAGATGCTGTTAGTTTTGAAGTAAATATTAAACAATAAGCTTGATCCTATCTGGGGCTTCCCTGGTGGCTCAGATGGTAAAGAATCTGCCTGTAATGCTGGAGACCTGGATTTGATTCCTGGGTTGGGAAGATCCCCTGGAGGAGGGTATGGAAACCCACTCCAGTATTTTTGCCTAAAGAATCCCATGGACAGAGGAGCCTGGCGGGCTACAGTCCATGAGGTCGCTATGGAAATAAAAGGAAGAGACAGAGAGGATTCAGTTACTTGCAGTGAGTTTCAACCCTGGCTGCATATTAAATTCACCTGGAGTATTTTAAAACCAGGCTGTTGTCCATGTCTCCCTACCACCCTGATTAATTAAATCAGAGTCTCTGGGGTGGAAGTGGGAAGGAGTGGACACTGGTGTTTTATTTTTTAAATCTTCCAGGCAATTCAAATGGGCAGCCACAATAAAGAGCAACTAAGCTACCGCCGGATTCCTTCTTCTCCACCTGAAACAAATTCAGGGGCACATGTGACCCTATTTATGCTACTCCCAAATTCCCTCTCTCCCCCTTCAATGGACCAAATGTCTGTATCCCCACAAATTCATGTGTTGAATCCTAATCCCAAAATGTGGTGGTATTTGGAGATAGGGACTTTGGGGTGATTAGGTCATAAGAATGGAGCCCTCATGAATGGATAAGTGTCCTTATTTGTGCGGGCAAATATTTAACCCAGGACTCAAGGAACAACTGGGGATTGTGGGAAGAAAGCTGAGCCAAAAGCAGCTCACTGCAGGATAACTGAGGGGCTAACATGCGACACTCCTGGTGAGGCGAGCACCACATGGCACCAATGACAGAGGGGTGGACAAAGTCCCCACTTTTGGGGTGTTGACCAGGGCAGGGCCATCTGAGAGGAAATGTAGACTTTGCAGCCAAAAAATGTCTTTCCAATAATAAAATTTCCCTTTCCTCCCCAGAGAAGACTTGTTTCCTAATTGGGTTGATACAAATAATGTCTCCGTAATTGGGAGACACTCCCTAAAATGGGGCAAAAGTTGGGCAGGTTTGCTAGATAATCTGTGATTATCTTACATGACTGCGAGCTTTCTAACCTTAGCCCTTCTCAGCTGTGACACATAACCTCTGTGTGCTCAGCATCTACCTGGGCTTGCACCCATGACCTATTGCCATATCTTCCTTGGAATTCAGAGGGTGGAGGGGCACAGGGAATCGGCATCCTTGCCACATGAAGCCCATGCTGCCTGCTGTGTTGTGGGTATAAAGGCCTCTTTGTTTTCTTACCAGCTGGATTTATGGAAGTGTGGCAAGACAGCCCTGCAGCCACACTGTGCTTTGGGATTGCTTGATCACTTGATTAAACAGTAGCAATCTGTGATTATATTTTCTTTTGTGTATAATTTTTTCCTGGAGGTAACAGTTAACCTCTTTTATTATTCACACTGTTCTAAGCATTTGGAATACATTTTTTAAAATTATCTTTGCAAAATCAAAAATTATCTCTCAAGCCAGTGCTACATTCCTAACAATTTCTCCTCCATGTCATCTTTAATTTTCTAGTTGTATGTGAATTTTATTACCATAAGGTAATTTAAATCTCTTTTAGGAAAATGCGGTACACATGAAGATGTTTAAGCACCTAGATGTGAGCCTCTGTGAAACCTAACAGGGGAAAGATGGAACATAGGAATACAAAATATAAATACAATAAATTTGAATAATATAAATGAAATGCTTACAACTAGGGGGACTAACTCAGCTTGCGACTTTCTCAGGTTTTGCACTGACGGTTCTGCTTCCCAGGAGCCCTCTTGGTCTCGGGTTAATTGGGCACGGTTGGTCCCCCTCCTTAAACCATGCGGGGCCCTGCGCCTAGTGTGTTACACACACAAACTGGTGGAATCGTCACCACTTTACAGATAGTAAATGCCCACTTTACAGACAGGAAGTCCAAAGGTTAGCAAGATTCAGTAACTTGGTCAGAAATATCAGAGCCACATAGGAGCTAGTACTTAAATGCTAACAATCTGACTCTGGAAACTAAACTCTGGGCTGTACCACATCAACATGATCATGGGCAAAATGACAAGGTAGCAAAAGAGGAATCTACAAATATGCATTATGAATTCAGAAATGTGGAAGAGCTCTATGGTGTGGAGAGGAGCTTCTAGACGTGGAGAGGGCATGACCTTAAGTCAGAACAGTCAGCATCAACCACATACCCCCACCAGTGGGGCAGACGGGAGCGAGAGGGAAGGGAAGAAAACAGAACAAGGTCTAATGGGGAGAAGCACAAGGCCGCTTCGTATGATCTCAGAGGCAACTCCAGTTGCCACTGACTTTTTGTGGTAAACGTAGGGTACAAACTCCACAAGAAGTTCCCATGTCTGTGGTTGATGAGGTGTGCCTGAACATCCCTGGAACAAATTACAGTGAGAATAATTCATTCAGTTTTGGAAAAGCAAGCTGAAATCACAGACAGCAGCATCACTTCTGAAGCAACAGCTTTGAGATATCTCTAAGGGTCATTCTGGCCTCTGATTAGTCTCTGGGGTGTGCATCTGAATGTGTGTTTAATCTTCTTCCTGTGGCCAGTACTATCCTACATTACCCAGGGTGACTGTCATTCAGTCACCTTACCCCGTTTGAATAATGTCAAGTTTATGTTCAAGTCACATTTCTTAATATGACTTGAACTACTTTTCCAGTAAGCAGGAAAGACCCCCATCATGATGCCACTTGACAATTTTCAAAACCATCCTGTAGAAACAGCCTGAAAACTGTGACTGCCTCAAGTCATCATCAGCATAGTGACAAATTGATTCCCACAGACATATCAAGAATCTAGCCGAAAATACAATTAAGCCCAGGAGACTACCTAAACATTTTCTTCCCTAAACTTAAATGACAGACTTAAATGTTGCTTCAATCAAATATGTTGGCTAGTTAAATATTCCTAACTACCTGTTCATCACAAAAGGAAAAATATATATGAATTATGTACTTTTTAGAGCCATACATACATACATTTGGCCATTTTATTTATATATTTGGCTTAGATGTCTCAAGTAAGAACTTCTGAAATATTGTTTTGGGACTCTACAATTCCTAAATGTTGAAAAAGACACAAAATTAGTTATGTGTTAAACTATCTTCCAGCTAAACGTAATTAGTCTCAAAAAACCAGAAAAGCAATACATTTTGATTTCAAAGCTAACTGTTTTTTCGCTGGAAAACTTCAGTCTGTGAATGACTGAAATGACAGAACTGAGCTGTGACATAATGTGGTTTGAATAGAAGTAGAATGCTTTGGATTAAAGAATATCTGCTATTTTGCTTCAGAATAATCTAGTCAACTCATTCCTACATTTACATTTGAATTTCAACTTGCATAGTTTTCTTCTCAGATGTATTTCTAAATTTTAGCTATCAAAGCCAGAATAATCTCCCCAACTATAACCATAACCCAAACCACAAATACAAGCAGGTCTGTCACTGATGGAAAAGGAAATAATTTCTGCCCCAGATTAGAGAGTCTTTAATACTATTCTCAAGGCACAAAATCCACATTGCACATATCTCTATCTACAGCCACATGCACACAGTCCTCCAAAATAAGACCAAAAAAAAAAAAAAAAAAAAAATGAAGGCATGCATATTGTGGATACGTATGTGGTTTCCTGACAAGAACTATACAATTTGGGGCAGTTATCTCATAAGATGAAAGCAAAAAAGAACTTAAGGACAGCAGGTAGATGGGGACACTGTTTCCATTTAGGTAAGCCATACCACCGAGACTAGCTATTGCACACAAATTATGCCATGACTGAAAAGCCATCTCACAGCAAATCCCAATTTTCCTCAGTGACCGCTACTGCTGATATTGTGTAAATCTATCTTACATAACAAGATTCATCATTATTCAAGTACAATGAAAGAAAATCTCATTACACTATTGAAGAAGCAATTCTGTAAATACTTATTGGATCAATATATGTAATATATTCTTAAAGATATAAAACTGAACTATGCATTTAGTTTATTCTAGCACCAATAAGATACTCTTAAGGAGCATCATCAATCCACGAGGACTTCCTGAATAGTTCTACATTAGACTGCCTTAGTAACAAGCCACACTAAATATCACATCTAGACACGTCTCAGTATTGATTACATTTGTGAATAAGCAGGCATGTTTTTCAACCAATGGAAGAACATTTATGAAACTGACGCAATGTGCCTCTGATATGATTTGAAGATAGGGAGATGTGGAAAACTGAATGTCAAGGATTGTCTGGCTTTCCCAGAGCCCAAGCTCTACATCCAAGGTGAGTGGTGGGGGCCAGAGAAATAGACAGGTATGAAAAGTCCCAGTCAGGTAGGAAGGTGAATAAAGGGTCACTGTGATCAAGGCGTACATTTGTAAGCACACTGAGACAGGCTCTAGGAAAGTGCCTGACAGAACAGTAAATAAATTCAGAGTACAAAGGTCAGGTATATGGTGTAAGATAAAGATCAAGAACCAGAATGTTTGAGAAATGCAGCATAAACCGAGTGTTTAGGAGGAGGGCAGAGATCAGACAATAAGAAATAGGAAATCTGGTCACAAGAGAAGCAGCATATAACAAGGAGCCTGGATGGCAGGAGCTAATGAGAAAAATGAAGGCCAGAAACTCGATCCATCGCCCAGCTGTATCAGCCTGTGGACATTTTAAGTAGTTCCTGTAAAGTCACGATCCAACCCCTATGACCTACTAGCTTGGGGCTTGGGGCGGGAGGATGTGGGCACCTGGATGAAATAGGAAGTTGGGGGAGAACAAGGAAATTTGTGACTACAAAGATAAGATTACAACTTGATTGTTTTATGTGTAAGACAGAAATGTAAATATATATGTACACTCAATCTGTTACCCAACTTGGACCTCAATTTTGATCTATATAAAAACCAAAACTACCACTTCCCATCTTCATTGCTAATGTTTAACAATACTTAATAATAGATAATAACAAAATACTAAACAGAAAGCAAGAAAGCAAGAATGCCCAGTCTCTCCTATACGTGTAGCCATTTACGATTTATAAAGCTCTTTCAAAGCTTACTCATTTGACACAGATGCTATAGCCACATTTATATCCTTGATGATCAAACCTTCTCTTTTTCCCAATCAACTTAGCTTCACAGGAAATATATTTTTAAAGTTTTATTGTTTGCTACTTCAAGTGTCAGATGGTTCTCCTTCAGACACATATGGAATCCTTTGATTTAATTTTGGCAAATCAATGAAAGACACATGTGTATCTTGGAACAAGTGCTATTCATTAGTATTTGATCCTTTCCCCAACTTCACACTCAGAAAAGGAAACTTATGACGTTTCTTTCATTCCAAGTCTATTGATACTAGGAATATGAGTCTCTCTAAGGAATTCAAATTCAGTCAGAGCCCTGAACCTTTTTCTTGGGGGAGCAACAGAACTAAAGAAGAGTTTCTAACAATCTACATTGTGTGCTTTTTTCCCAGGCTAGATCTACTGACTAAATGGCTAAATATAATTATGTAATGTTCTACTAACTGGATTTTATATTATAAAGGAATCATTTGTTTTCCTATAGATTCATTTCACCATAGAAATTCAGTATTTCAATCAACTCCTTAAACCTTCCTAAACTTAAAGTGAAAGTGAAAGTGTTAGTCGCTCAGTCATGTCCAACTGTTTGTGACCCCATGGACCGTAGCCCACCAGGCCCTTTGTGACCCCATGGACTGTAGCCTGCCAGGTTTCTCTGTCCATAGAATTCTCCAGGCAAGTGGGTAACTATTCCCTCCTCCAGGGATCTTCCCAACCCAACGATCAAACACTGGTCTCCCATACTCAGGCAGATTCTTTACCATCTGAGCCACCAAAGAAGCCCTAAACTTAAATGAAGATATTAAACCATCACTTTTTTGACAGATTCTAGCAGACATCTCAAAACCGGATGGGAAACAACACTCAAATACACAGAAGGGAAATAATATGACTGGGATTCTCTTATTGAATGTACTTTATTTACAGAAGTCAGGCTGGGAAGGATTGCATTTTTTTTCAGGGGATTAAGGGTTGTCAATCAGTAATCACAAAACTGAATTAGTGGCAAAAATAGAAATACTGGAAAGCTTATTTTAAATGAAGGCAAAGAGTTTAAAATCCAGAGTGTATTTTCTTGTAGGCTGTTCTGGTTATCTAATTTTAAAAATGCTCATCACTGAAAATCAATAACATGAACTTGGGACAGAAAACCATCTATAAATCATAAGACAGAACTCTTCAGTGGGAAAAGAGAATCAACAGAAAAATTAATGTGACTACTGGGCAAAGTATTGTGACTATGGACACTATTCATATTAAAAGATATTTAGAAACACTGCTGATTGGATACATACGCATCCCTTTCAAAATACACTAGCAGTTTATTATTGTGCCTGCGTTTAACATTTCTGTTCCCCGTTTCATAGCAAATTGAGCTCTCCGTGATGTCTATTGTCTTTTAGGAACTTAAGGCAGGTCCTAGTGGTCTTCACTGAGCCTAGGAAAGCGATGACTTGTTCAAGCTCTTCATCGAGCGGGCGCTCCTGGTCCTGTGCTGGGCACCGGAAGGAAAGCCACATGGGCCATTCAATTCTCTGACTCCATGTATTTCACGATTGAACAAGAAGCTAGAGTACACCGAGAGAGGAGCCATTAAAGGCATGGATTTCAGAATTCTGATGGGCACTTCTACTCTACTGAGTCCCTGCTGAGAACAGACGTCCTCAATAAACAAAACACTGAGAGAAAAGTATTTATCTGAGAATGGAAGTGTTAATGTAGGAATAATTTACTGATGTCTTGGTTTTGAAAGGTCATTAGCTGACTCAGGTATTGTAATAAACATAGGTCTCAATGTTACATTCTGGTAATACATTCTACACGACTTCTTTTTAAAAAATTATAACCAGGATTATTATTGCACTGCTACATTCAAGTCAAATTAACTTTAATTAACACTAATAAAGACTAATGCCAAGTTTTAGAGATTTAACACATGCAGCAAAGCTGTTTCTTTAAATTTCAGATCAAATTTAAGTAGAATATATTTATATATTCTACAATATACATGAGTGTCTAATATGAGGTCTACATTGCACCTACAGTTTACAGTACTGTATTACGCACTTTAAAATATTTTACAAGGGTAGTTCTCATGTTAAGTGTTCTTATCACAGACACAAATGTATACACCAAAGAACACAAGGAAATTTTCAGAGGTGGTATACATGTTCATCACCTTAATGTAGTGACCATATCACAGGCATATGTGCATGTCTGAACTCATCAGCATTTATAGATTATATAGGTGCAAAATTTATATGTCAAGTATGCCTCAATATGGAGAAGGCAATGGCAACCCAATCCAGAACTCTTGCCTGGAAAATCCCATGGACAGAAGAACCTGGTGGGCTGCAGTCCATGGGGTGGCTAAGAGTCGGACACGACTGAGCGACTTCCTTTTCACTTTTCACTTTCATGCATTGGAGAAGGAAATGGCAACCCACTCCAGTGTTCTTGCCTGGAGAATCCCAGGGACGGGGGAACCTGGTGGGCTGTCGTCTATGGGGTCACAAAGAGTCAGACACGACTGAAGCGACTTAGCAGCAGCAGCAGAGCTTAAAAAGAATTATAGAGAAAAATAAAGCAAAGCAAAGGGAGAGTTATGAGTGTGTGGGGGTTGAGAGATTTCAAGGTAGAGTGATCAAGGAAACCCTTTCTGATTTGTTGTTGCTGTTGTTCAGTCACTAAGTCATGTCCAGCTCTGCGACCTCATGGACTGCAGCATGCCAGGATTTCCTGCCCTTCACTATCTCCTGGAGTTTGCTCAGACTCATGTCCCATTGAGTTGGTGATACCATCCAACTATCTCATCCTCTGTCTCCCCCTTCTCCTTTCTGATTCGTTGACATTTAATCAAAGACCTGAAGGAAGTGAGCAAACCACAGAAATATCTGGGATAGACTGCTCCAGACAAAGGCATCAGAGATTGCAAAGGCCCACATGAGAGAACACCTAACATCCACAGCCCAGAGGTCTGTGTGGCTGGAGCAGGTAGTCCAGGAGATGAACAGGGGGCAAGACCAAGGGCCAGACCATATGACACTTTGTAGACTGGATCTCGTTTTTTTACCGAGTGTGATTGAAGCCATTATATTATTTTGAACAAAGATGTAATGAGATTAAGTGCAAGTTTTTAAAGGTCACTGGCAGCCAAGTGGTGGCCAGCTCGAAAAAGTAAGAATGGAATTATAAAGACCAGGAGCCAATATCCGCACTCTCTAGGAGACAGAATGGTGATTCTCTCGGGCTGCAGTGGACATGGTGAGACGTGGCTGGATGCGACATAAACACATTCTGAGGACAGAGCTGACAGGCTTACAGATGGATCAGATGTGAAGTGTGAGAGGAAGAAAGGTAGTGGGGGGCGCCATGGTTTTTGCCTCAGTACTGAGGTGAAGTACTGAGTCATCAGCTGAGCTGGTGAACAAAGGCAAGAGCAGATGTTTGTTTGTTTTGTGGGGAAGATAGGAAATAAGATTTTGGTTCTAGACATAAGACTTAAGATGCCTAGTAAATATCCAGCTGTTGACCATTTCGTCTGGAGTCTGGGAGTCTTAGAGTAGGAGGGAAGGTGCTTAGGGTTTGGTGTTTCTGCTCTTCTACACAAATGACAAATGTCAACAGTAAGAGTACTTGTGATATTTGAAATAAAAATCCACCAGGCTGTCTCTACACCATTAATCCCTCCAGAAGACTGATAAGACCTTGTGGTCATTTGATGCCCAAAGAGTCAAGACTCTTGGTAAAATCTAGATTATTCAAAGCAAAATGGATGCTTAAGTGGATTAAACTTCCAAGGCAGACTCAGTGGCTTACCAGGCTAGGTAACTGGTCCTCTAAACAGCCTCTACGTCTCCTGCACAGTGAAGTCCAAGGAAACATGCAAAGAAACCGTATTCAATTATATTCCCCAGAACTCTGCCTCTGAAGAGACAGTGGCTCAGCAGCACCCAGTCTCTGGCTCTGGCTCATCCCTTAGATGCACAGCCCCCGGGCTTAACGTATGCCAAATACATTAAGTTTCCAATGTGCTATATTCTCTCTCACATGCTACATTCTCTGCCTAAAACACTTCTTTCCCATCAGTCAGCCTGGCTGATTCGAATTCTCCATCACAATGCCTTCCTGAGCACAAAGGCTTCGTGCATGTGGTTCACCCACCAAAAAGCAAGTTCACGGATGACAATAACTTTATCTTTTATATTTGTGTTTCCAGAATCTCACAAATATGGGAGATACTGGATAAATGTTTGGTTAATGGACAAATGGAATTATGGGTGTTTAACCAGGGCCGCTGGCTATCTAGTTGGTGCACTGCCCTCTTGGCACGTCTACAGACCATATCCTGAGAATTCCAGAAGGTATTGAAGCATCTCTTGCAACATAACCTCTTTTGAGGACATATTATATGGAATGGAATGCTATAAAGCACAGCCTAGCTGGGACTGTCCCAGAATTCTGAAACTTGTTTTCCATCACTTAAGGCAGGACGAGGATTCTGGTCCAATAAGCTCCTTCCAGAGCAAAATGGAAAAGTTCACAAGGCTGAGACATTGAGGAGGTCGGCTTTGAAAAGTGCATCTGCTTTTCCTCCCCATCACACTCCCATCCCCTTTATGCTCCAGAGGAAAATAGAAACACATAAAATGCCTGAAGCAAAACTGAACTAGAAGAGTAAACACGGGGTGAGACGGCAAACACATAAAAATATAAGTAATACAAAACACTGTGAATTAAAAGAAACCAAAGAGATACAAAGCAGTACCAGAAGGCAAATACATGTTGCCGGCAAGTGACCTACAGACAAACACACAGATCAAAGAAAACTTTGCAGTGAAATAAGCAGAAATCATCAGGATTATTCCCACTCAAGGAAATGTGTGTCAAATGAAATAAGTTAACCTAATCTAGTACCACAGGGCAATAAAGATAATTTCAAATAATACCATTCAAGAATCAAAACAAAATTAGATGACATTTAAATAAAAGCCTCCTTTATTGAAGCAAGGCAACACAGTAGAGATGGAAAATGCAAGCCCCTTGGTAACGTAATATCTTAGAAAGTAGACCTAAAACTAAAGAAAGCCCAAAATAATCTCATAAGAAAATGAAAATATTCAGCAATCAAAGCAAGATGGGAAAATATCATGAGAAGCGCATAACTACAACAATGATAAAAATGCAAAGGAGAAGGCTTCTATGTTAATGCTCATGAAAACCAAATGTGAATGATGAAAACATTGTACTTCTGCCTCAAGGAAATGAGCTGATTGTTTAACCCTTTGTCCTAACAACCTAAATTTCCTGTAACTCAGAAAAAGGACCCCGAAACTATAATTCTCATAACTGTCCAGTCATTCAATACACAAAGTAAAGCAGGTCACCTTCAGGACATAAACACATTCTCATACATAAAAAAGAAGAGAAAGAAGAAAACAAGAGTTTATTTCAATTATGGCACTTGGCTTAGGAAATGTAAAACATCTTAGAAAAGCTACTTGTTACAGAAGTGGAATCTGAGCCGGGTAAGATCGGGTGACCTCCCGAGACCCCAGACCGAGCAGTGCGAGAGTGGGATGAAGCCTCCTGCCCCTGCGCACCGTTCTGTCCACCACAGGACAAGCTACGATACACGCCATCTCGACAGCAGGGAGTCAGCCCAACATGAAAGATCACCTTTCTGGGACTTCATTCTTTTTATCGTATGAAATTCTAACCTAAATGGAAAGAAATCAGTAAAATCTGGAATAAAGAAAAAGATGGCATCTCCAAATACAAACATTCTCTTTTTTCTCCATCTTACCAATAATAAGCATTGTTCTAAAGTCCCTTCCAATTTTCAGAATAGTATTTAAACAAATGTATGTGTTTAACTGAGGACACTAAAGGTTTTCATCAAACTGCTGTCATCACCATGAAAGTTACCTCCTTCTACAGACTCACTCAGCACCTCCTGACCAGGGCTCAGCACAGCATGCATTTCAAAGGGGACCCCAAATTTCAAAGCAACCAGGACCTCATGGATACTACTTCTTTGCCTCCCCACCAGAAAAGAAACTATCCTGGAGTGTTTCCACTTTCAGGTTTTTTTCTCTCTTTCAGCTATGCTTTAATGTCATTGAAACATATCAAAACAAAAATGGAAGGCTTTTCTTGAAGCCCTTGCATAACAGATTTTCATACTTTTTTTAAAACTTACATATATTTATATATGCAGTTCTAATTTTTCAGATATTAATATTTTGTACACCTAAAATTAATACAATTTTATACATCAATTATATCTAAATTTGTTTTAAAAATGGAGTGGAATGTGTGGAAAAAAATATTAATTTGACCATTTCATTTATTCACCAAATATTTGCTGAGTGCTTATTCTAAGAGCTGGAGACAGAGTAATCATAGTAAACAAAACAGCCAATATCCCAGCCCTGGGTTCGATCCCTGGGTTGGGAAGATCCCCTGAAGAAGGAAAAGCTACCCAGTATTCTGGCCTGGAGAGTTTCATGGACTGTATAGTCCATGGGGTCGCAGAGTCAGACACGACTGAGCGACTTCCACTTTCACTATGGGCATCTATCCTAGTTAGGAGAGACAGACAAACACATAAACAAATAAATATATATCTCAGGTGATATCAAGTGCTATGAATAAAGAGCAAAGAGTAAAGGGCCAGACAGAACGGGAAGCAGTGCTGTTTTATATCTGGTAGTTAGAGAGGGTCTCTCTGATCAAGTGATCCTGAGCAAAGATATGAAGAAAAATAGGTCTAGACAAGCAGATAGCTCAGGTGCAGTGGGAGGGAGAGTCCAAGCTGGGGGCACATGCAGGTGCAAAGGTGGGTAAAAAGCAGGGAGACTGGGATGGGGAGAGAGGATGAGTGAACCAAGAAAAGCAGGAAATGGTTTAGGGCCGCAGTCGGGGCCCAGGTCGGAAGAGGGCCCTGTAGGCAACGGCAAGGATTTGGGTTTTATTCAGAATGAAATGGTAGCAGAAAAATGATGTGATCTAACTGGTATTAGATTTATGTGTTTCCTAAAGAACCTCATCCTTAGGAATCATCCTTAGGAATGCTCAGTGAGCTTGCAACGATTCTTAAAGACTAAAAACTGCTGAGTTTGACAGTACAGTAACTCATGTCAGGACATGTAACTCATGTTCTGGAGATACAGTCCAAAGCACCCTGAAGTGTATGCTTGGAATTCTCAGTGGATGCTGGATCCTAAAATTTGAATGGGTGAAAACATGTCTGCAAAGCAAAGAATGTGAACAGGAAAAAAAGTATGAAATTCCTGAAGGACCACAGAAAAGCAGGCTCAACAGAGAACAGCTGTTGCCAAAGCTGTGTGATGCATGTTACTTCTATTTTGGGGGAACCTTCAAACACCATCCAAAGGACAACCTTATTAAGCTTGTCACTGCCGGTGGGGGCCAGATCCTCATTAGAAAGGCCAAGCCAGACAGTGACGTGACTCAAACCATCAATACAGTCGCGTACCACGCCAAACCTGATTCTGATCAGCACTTCTGCACACAGTATATTATCTATGAGGACTTGTCTAATCATCGCCCAGAAAGGGTTCGGCAGGGCAAAGTCTGGATGGCTCCTTCCAGCTGGTTTATAGATTGTGTGATGTCCTTTGAGTTGCTCCCTCTTGACAACCGAACTCGCACAGTGTGATAACCTAGTGATTGCATTGTTTTCATCAGTCATATTTTTACAAATAGGTAGACTCATTCATCGGAGAAGGCAATGGCACCCCACTCCAGTACTCTTGCCTAGAAAATCCCATGGACAGAGGAGCCTGGTAGGCTGCAGTCCATGGGCTCACGAAGATTTGGACACGACTGAGCGACTTACCTTTCACTTTTCACTGTCATGCATTAGAGAAGGAAATGGCAACCCACTCCAGTGTTCTTGCCTGGAGAATCCCAGGGATGGGGAGCCTGGTGGGCTGCCATCTATGGGGTCACACAGTGTTGGACATGACTGAAGCGACTTAGCAGCAAAGAGCCTCCAGCTGCCAGGTGGAGAACAGACCAAGGCAGAGAGAGGGCTGGTGGCTTGGGGTGGCAAGAACAGAAGCTGGAAACTCGTCTGGAAACTTCTGTGATGACTGGAGGCAGAGAGGGCAGCAGCTGAGATGGGGGAACGGTGGGGGCCCAGGGGAGGAGGTGGACCATGCAGTCAGATTCTGGATGTGTTTGTCCCAGGCAAGCTGGTAAGATCTGTTAATGGTTTGGATGTGGATGTGAGTAAAAGACAAGTGTGGAGGATGATTCCTAAGGATGTAAAGTTAGTATCTGGAATGTTGCAGTCGCTACTTAGCAACCCGGGAGGCCTGGAAAAGCAGCAGAATGTTGTGGAGAAGGTGAGGAGGCATTTTTGGACTTATTAGGCTAGATATGTCACTGATTGTTTGAATACAGACATAAGGTACCAATCAGTAGACTATGATTTGCTTCACTTAAAATTAGAAGCATATTCTCAGGTATCCCCAAATCTTTTTGAATTAACCTAGATACACTGTGGGTAAGCCACTGTGCTAATGTTATAAAAACTTACTGGTACATCTACACTTTTGCTTCATCCCTCAATATCAACTTCCCAAAATTGGAAATGTCACCAAACACAAGCCTTTTATCAGGTGACAATGACAGGTTATAAACATCTCCAAGAAGTCAGCGTTTCTTACAAGGCATTATTTAAGTTGTGGAGACACTCCTTCCTGCCAAAAACCTTCCTGCACCACCTTTCATGGAGTCTGATGTTCCTCCACTTTAAAAAATAAACGTGATTATTCTCTCTTAACCATGTGTTGCTGCTGCTGCTAAGTCACTTCAGTAGTGTCTGACTCTGTGCAATGCCATAGATGGCAGACCACCAGGCTCCCCCATCCCTGTGTTACTCTTACTCAAATTCCATCTTAAATATAAGAACACTTATGTATACTTTCTTTCAATGGAGACATTTCTTATTCATTTTGGCATAGTGTAGGGTCTTCTTACTAGAAATAATTAGAAAGTAGTGGGCTTGAGAGGAGGAAGAGAAGATAAACCAACAACAGTGGGTTTTCGATGAGCCAACAGAATCGGAGACAAGTGCCAAACTCCTCCCTGGCATAGACGGAGCTGAGAAACCTGCAGGAGGGGGCTCAAACTCTCCTTATCCGCACGGATGAATCCAAGACCTGATCACGGACACAGGTGATGACTTCCCATTTGTCTCCAGTGCAGCCTCCTCCTCTGGACTCTAACTGCCTGCTCAACGCCTCCATTTGAATGTCTCATTGATGCACCACTTCTGTGTTCTGTTCTGTCTCTGAGAAACATTATTTTCCCAAAGCCCATTGGCATAGTTCACTTCCATTTAGCATTCACATCTCAGCTCAAATCTTCCTTCCCTGAGGAAGGCTCCCGTGACATCGAGGCCAGATGGAGTACCCTCTTGTGGCCCCCACGTGCTCCCCTCCCAGCACTTACTCTGTTCATAATTATAGATTACTTGGGTAAGTATCTGCTCAATGTCAGGGTCCTCACCAGACTCCAAACCCCTTAGAGCAGATGTGTATCTCTGCTGCTCACTGCTATGTACACTGCCAGATCTGAGCTCTTGGCTGATGCACAAAAAGCGCTCAAACATTTGGTGATTAAATGAATGAATGCTGTGTTTGTGTGTTCAGACATGAAGTTAAAGGCTCCCCGATGAAGCAAAGACTCTAAGGTGCATCGCTTTTGGGAGAGACATCAGTTCTACTACGTTGAACTGAGAAAGTTAAATAAGGTTGATGGAAATTTGTTCTTGTATTTGCTTTGGGTTTTATTTATCTTACCAGGCATCAATATTATTCTGTACCTCTAGAGTCACAGAGGACATGGAAGGGAGAAATCAATAGCCCCAAGCCAAAAAAATAAAGTTACTGAATCCTTTGTTAGATAAGCAGACACTGAAAGAGGAGCTCTCACACATTTATCTTACCTACAAGAAAGAAACCCTAGTTCATAAACATTAGAAGCATAGAGGAAGGAGACTCTTAAAAACTTTCTACAAAGATCAAGCCAAAAAAAAAAGAAAAGTCAAACTCATAGAAACAGATAGCAGAACAGTAGTTGCCAGAGGCTGGGGGAAATAGGTAGAAATTGGTAAAAGGGTACACATTTTTAATACACAATGAATAAGGTACAAGAAGCTAAAGAATAACACAGTGACTATAGTTGATAACATTGTGCTGTATAAATGGAATTTGTTGACAGAGTAGAACTTAAGTGCTCTGGCCAAAGGAAAAAAAGAAGATATATTTGTGAGGTAATGGATATGTTAATTAACTAACTGGGGAGAATCCTTTCACAACATACCATATATCAAATCATCATGATGTACACTTAGAATATCTTGCAATTTTATATGTCAATTATACCTCACTTTATCTGAAATTTAAAAAAGAAACATCTTTCTACCAAGCTAAGGCAAGTCTGAATGTACAATTTAAGATTATTGACTGCAATTGATTTTCTTCTCAAAGGGGTCTTTCCTATAAGTGCAAAAAATCAATTACTCAATTGCAAGAGATTTCATAGTTTCATCAGGTCCATAGTCACATTACTTTTCCCAAGATGTTAAACTCCTCCACTTCAAAATCTCCCGCCTTAGGGATTTCAGTGCTATGGCCTTTGGTTGTAATGGAAACTCAGTTTTCCTTTTGTTCTGTGTTCATTCCTCTCCCCCTCCCCACGGCACTCAAATGTGGCTGTACCTTAGTCATAACCTTTAATAACAGCTAGAGTAGTTTAACATCCAAAACAATTTCAACGACCGATTTCTAGACCTAAGCCATCAGCTTGGATCCAGAAAACAGAAGAATGTAAAGGACAAGGATAGTAATATAAGATACAAAGATTATTAACAATCAACAGTATTTTCCATTTAAAAAAAATCTCACATCCCAAGTACATACCCCATTTCTTTTTGGCAAGATCTAACTCTGTCTGCAACTGTATATGAATATTTAAACACATAAATTCATAGCACTCTCTTAGCCACTCAAATATAACCATAAGATTGATTTTCCTTAATGGAAATCAGATATGAACTCCACAGAACTCAAGTTTCCACTCTGGCTGTGTATATCCATCACATATAACTCCTGTGAAACAGATTCACGTAGCAGATCCCAAGACCCTGTTGTCATTAAAGATCCATTTTTAGTGAAAACAGTGAGGAAAGATAGGAAAAACAAGCATGCAAAAAATGCATATTATTAGTTTTTAAAAAAGACTCAACTTTCTAAACATAATTTTAAATGTTCAAACATATCCATGCCATGTTTGTGCAAAAGTGAAGAATTTGTTAAAGACACACTTGGGATACATTAAAAGAGACTTCTGAGAGTGGTTAATGCTTGATACCTCCTTCATCAGATGGTCTTGTTACCTCACTGCAGCATGAAAAGCTACGGTAAATCTCAGATATTTCTGATTTGTCATCTCCCAGACCTGTACCAAAAGTACTGCTCGAGTAAGACCGAGACCGTTGTCTCCTATAAAGATTCGCCTTTTCTATATTGGAAGGAAAATATTCATATTTGTGATTAAGTGACTTGAAGAACAAACAAACCAAAATAATTACTTAAAAATTTAACAAGAAAGAAAAATAATCCCTCATTAAATTGCAACCCCAAAGCTCAGGTATTATAAATTCTAGCCATCTATTCCCTAACTTCAGCACATATTATCAACAACACAAATGACTTAATGATCATTCACACTCAGTTTGGTCTAAATTTTAAAGGAGAGATGAGGCATGAGAAGTTGACAAGAACTAAGAAAACACTGGCAAATTAGTAAATTTCTATCAAAAGTTTAGTTATAAATAGTTCTTTTCAAATATCACTAATGATACAGCATTTGTTGCCTTTTCTTTATTTTTAGAAAATTTGGGTGACAATTTGGCTGATTATGTGGATCAAATTACTATAAAAATATTAGAATTTCTACTTTGCCTTGGACTTTCAATTTTGTTAATGTTAACAATTAAACTTGGAGTCACAATTGGGGGCAGAGAAGGACCTAAATGATAGATCTATTTATATGTTTTAAAAAGTCCCATGACTGTCAAATCTTCAGTTTGCTAAATGCGGTCTGAAAGCCTACAAAGATCAACCCTTGCTATTGCTATACCCAAAAATCCAAACCATTTGGGTTTTACTTTTAATTATAAACATACAGTTGAAGTTAAAAGTCAAATAAACTTCCTATGTAAACTACAAATTTTGCATTTTATAAAAACTCAGAGATAAATTTTAAGGATACTTGAAAACCTATTTTAAGACGTTCACGATGCTATGTAGAAAGTCTCTCCTCTGTTTTATATAAAAGTCTTCAAAGAATTCCTTAAAGAACTATATCTTTAAAATGTTGTGCTTTTCATAAAACAAATCTTTATGTTAGCAGTTTAGTGCAGTCCAAATAGCTGCATTTCAAAGCCCAGAGAACTTCTAAAATCATATTCACTAATAAAAAGGAAGTGTAAGTAAGCTCTAGACACCTTTAAAATAAACCTAGAACTAATCTAGGATATATTAAAAAGCTCTTTTGTAAGTTTTGTTTTCATAAATGATTAGTGGCATATTAAATAACACAGCAACTCTCTTGGTTTTTCGAAGCCCAAACTTGAAAATTTACATTACACAGAAGGCACAATGAACCTGCAGAGCTCACAGCAGCTTCACTTTGAGGACAAAAGCCATGTAAATGGGGAGGAACTCAAAACGTAAGCAGTACCAGAAAGCATATGTAGACTCCTAGACTGAATATTGTCTTCCAGGGGATCAATGTCGAAGATGGAGCCAGGATCTGTGCGCCAAACTTTGAGGTCTTTTACCAAAGGAAGAAATCAACAAATCAAGAATGAGTTTAAAAAAAAAAAGTCAGCACCCAAGAGAGTCAAACAAAATCTGAAAAGGGGGATATCCAAAAAGCAAGCATGTAATATGTGCCAACCCACTGTGCAGCAGACTTCAGAGGAGAACGGAGGGATATTCACACTCACAGTGTGATTCACACTCACAGGATTTGCTAAAAAAACTTGCGATCAAATATAAGTTGTCTGGTTTATTCTTTGTTGACCTTCCACAGGGAGCCTGTAACTTATCACACATACACACCACACCACTCCCCACATCCCCAAACCCTCATCACTCATGCTCTCCACACACTGAAACAGGGAAAATGTTGGGTTAAAACTCCTGATTAAGGACATGCGAGTAATTTATAAGAGGCAACTAAAAGGTTTTTGTCTAAGAAAACAAAACAAAAATAAAAAAAATTATCTTCCTACAACAGAAACAAATGTTGAACAAATTGAAAAAAATCAGTATCTTTCCTTTGCTTTCTTAGCTTTTAGTACAAACCTTGCTCACTCTGTCACCATTCAACACTATGTTCCTAAGATTTTCCCTGGATGACAAGAAAGAACAGAAGGTTGAGGCTCCTTTCTCTCTGATTTGTGAGACTTTCAGACAGCTCTACTCTCCCAGTTCAGAAATAATATTCAAAAAAATATAAGCTACTCACATGGTAGAAACCATCAGAATCTCTCAGGCATGTCTATTTGACGTCAAAGGACCTATATGGTGTTACTTCTGTTCTGTTACCTATACAGACAATGTCTGCAGTACAATTATTGATCAGTACATAAGCTAAAAGTGAAAGTGAAAGATGCTCAGTTGTGTCCGACACTTTGCGACCCCATGGTCCGTCCATGGACTTCCCCAGGCAAGAATACTGGAGTGGGTAACCGTTCCCTTCTCCAGGGATCTTCCCAACCCAGGCATCGAAATCAGGTCTCCTGCATTGCAGGCAGATTCTTCATCATCTGAGCTACCAGGGAAGCCCACATAAGCTAAAGGGAAACAAAATAATTGCTTAATCTTCATTATCACCTATGTCTGATATTTGGGCTGCCTCTTTGCGTAGCAAGTAGGAACACTCAAGACCAGAAGGTTATTAAAGACAGAGAATGTCCAACTACAGAACGAATTTGCAACACCACCTGGCAAAGGCCATGAATTCCCTCCAACGTGGTGCAAACAACAACACTTTGCCTTTTGTCCACTTTCACCTGGGCACCATGTCATGCATTTGAGGAGGGGTCTGATGAATAAGGAAGTGAATTCCATTAATAAAAACAGGGATCTTTTTGACTGTGCAGACCTGCCAAGCAGGCCAGTCAGCTTACCAACAATGATTCCAGGTCTCCTGTCCATCTCCACGATGTGAGGATGGACACCTTTATAGGCAGCATCGCTGACGACCTGGGTGTTCCTTCTCACTCGCTCTGTCACAGGGTCATCCACAACAGGAGTAAAGCCCCTTCCCTTTGTCTTTTCAAAATCTTCATGATATTTCACCTGAAAGAGGGAAAAACCATAGTAACTCCACTGAAATTTCCTGAATGCTATACAGCTCACAAAATTTGAGTATAAAGAAAGTTACTATACCAGCTGCATCTAGATTATTTTCTACATAAATGTATTTTTTCCGGTTATTCCAAAAATAATTTATGAAATTTCAGTTTCCTAGCATCAGAAATCAAGTGCTGATATTTTCACAATGCTTTCCATCATTGCAGTTAGCAGCTCTTTTAATATATAAGCTTGTATATAAGTAAGAAGTATTGAAAGATTTATTTTTCAAATCCTAGTTACTTTCTAAAATGTACTCACTTAGGTATAAGTTAATTTCCTATCTCTTAAACTTTAGTATGCAATAAAATGATAAGCTATTTCTATACTATTATTTAAGAAAGCAATATTATTTAAAATTCGATTAAGAGAGCAAGTTACATATAACTACATATATAATGTTTGTATATAGTTACAAAAACATATACTTCAAAACACGTGTTTTTTGCATTCTGAAATTAGGTTAGGGTGATGGTTGTTTAACTCTGTAAATTATACTAGAAACTACTTTGTATACTTTAAATGGGTGAGCTTTATGGTATATAAAATATATCTCATGAGACTGTTTTTTAAAAAAATACATATTTTCATATTCTTTAAACATGTAAACACACCAAACTCCATCTTAATATTAATTGAAAAAAAAAGTCCAAGCAAGTATCTTCCATAAAAAGCATTTATAGTAGCAGTCACGTTAGAAATAAAAACACACCCCAAAAAATCACCGAGAAAAATTATTTTATTAGACTAAATATTTCCCGTACATTTCAGTAAGATTAGAAAGTTCCCCCCAAAGGATGGGCCCATGGGCCTTTCCATGCTTTGTTAGTTATCCAGATTAATGGTGAACAACGCCATCGGTGCACGGGGTGGTGCCACTCCTTAGTACGTTTTAGTCACGGATGGAGGACCTGTTGGACCCTACCATTGAAATACGATTTTGAGCTTCTTTGACATGTCTGAGACCAGGTGTATCTAAAATCAGACTTGGTCTACCTTTCATCTGTTTCTGGTCCTGGGTATATTTTACCTGCAAAGTAAATAACAGAGCATACTTCACAAAAAGACAACTATAATTTAAAAATTACCTAAGTTTTTCAAGCTTTCCAAATGAGTGAGGCATATACAACATATTCTGAATTACTTCCCAGGTAACTTATTTAGTGAATTGCATTTCCTTCTAGAATAATGAGCTAAAATTTTACTCTTGATGGTCTCCTTTAAAGGCTACAGCAAAGATGACCGAAATCTCTCTACAAACTGAATACAAATGTGTAAGTGACCAACATCCACTAACCATGAATCTGTAAAAGTGGGAAATACTTTATCAATAGGAAAAATCCAAAACTAAATGGAACCTAAATTTCTTTTTCTGTTTCTCTATTTCCCCTTTTTCTGCCATAATGCTGTGGAAGCATGCATAACACACATACCTCTATCAATATTTCCTTTTATTTGACCAGAGCAGATGGTAAGAATCATTAGGTATCCACCTTTGGTTCCCTCTAAACAGCCACAGCTTAAAGGTAATTTGTGTTGAATACAGTCAGCATCTCTGGGCAGAAATGCCACTAGAGAGCTGCACAGTTTAAAATCTAAATGCTGATTCCCAGGCATAAAGCTCTCTCTGACATCTGACTATCAGAACATTGCTTTTTGTGAGGCTGATTCTGTGTAAGATCAGGATACGGATTATTGCAGACATAAAGGGATATGTGCACTCAGAACAGAAGCCCTGGTATTTCCTGAGAGAAGGTGTACTCCCCAAATAAGACCCTGACATGCAACACAGAACTTCAATGAGTAACCGATTTCTGTGTTAAATATATTTAAAGACTGTTTTTTCCTCTAAGTCCTTACTTTGGAGTAATGATTCATTTCTTATTTTGTTTTGCAGAGAGGACTTAACAGTCAACATTCAATGGAATACATCTGTAAAATGATAATTGTTTAACTTATACATCAAAGACTACCACTTTCAAAGACACTGGCTAAAATAACATGACTCATTGTTTAAATGAACATAATTCAGTTTAAAATGAAACTTTAAATATAAGTGTTGGTCACATCTGGAAACATCAGTAGGGTTCAGGACAATGTAAAGTTAGACAGTGGCAGCTTTCAGATGTCATCTGAAATAACACATGTACTTTCTGCGTATCTTACAAAAGCTTCTTGGTCTGCAAATAAATAATAAAGAACATGTCCTTCATGATAGCACCAAGTGAATAAAACAACTTGCCGAACTAATATTTTCTTGATTCTTCTTTACTCTTTCCATTTCAGGAGTTACACTTAAAGCTGTAGCTCTTCCCATCTGAGATTTATAATAAACCTATCATTTTGGAAAACAAAAAACAGAGCACTGTGAATCAATTCAACTAAACAAGACTCTCATAGTACTTATTTTAAAGAGCTAAGCAAGGATAGGAAGCTGAGGGGGTGGGAAAAAAAGGAGGCTAGCAGAGGGCTTTGTTGTTGTTTACTCACTAAGTCATGACCGGCACTTTGCGACCTGATCGACTGTAGCCTGCCAGGCTCCTCTGTCCATGGATTTTTTTTTTCCAGGCAAGAATACTGGAGTGGGGTGCCATTTCCTTCTCCAGGGGACCTTCCCAGACCACGGATTGAAACGGTGTTTCTTGCATTGGGAGGCAGATTCTTTACCACTGACCCATCAGAGGTCTAGTCATATTTAAAATGCTTGCATCTTAAATCATTCTATTTTAATTCATCCTATGGCAGAGAATCACTGTGAATGTACTCATTATATGGGTGTACCGTCAGTAAGGCTATAATAAGCATTTCATCACAAAGGAGTAAGGTAAGAAATATCTTCACGGATGTTACTTTAAGATATTCTTACCCATATAGAAGGCTGCTGGACCATTATGGTTTCTTAGTAATTAACTGTGGCAGAATTTTGGCCATGATGCCTAAGCAGTAACCATGGTGATCCATAAGGCCAGCATGCTCCCCAGTGCTCCATCCCTCCTTCTCCAGAACCATGTTCCCTTTAGAGAGTAATGGAGTTACATCAACTGTGACTCTGAATACATCAGGAGAAGGTGAGTATCTATTTCTCCAAAATACAGTTGTCAGGGACAATGCCAAACAATAAACTGCCTTCCCTTTATAATCTGGCCAAAGGACTTTAAAGGTTTAAAGAATAAAAGATTTCTTTGTATCTAACAGATTTTCAAATTTCCTCTTCCAAAGAACACAATTTATTATTAATGACTTCAGAAAAAGGATTCTCTCAGGGACTTTCCTGGTGGTCTAATGCTTAAGACTCCACGCTTCCAATGCAGGGGGCGTGGGTTTGATCCCTGTTTGGTGAACTAAGATCCCACATGCTGCATAATGCAACTGAAAAATAAAAGTAAGTTTTTTAAAAAATTTAAAAAGAAAATAAAAAAGTACTCTCTCAGCAAACTGCATCCATGGATTACATAACAGAAAGGAGTTAGAACAGGCCAAGAATTGGTGTCTGAGTAAAACTTGACAGCCCTGAACAAATGCCCTGAAAATGGACCTGTTTCATATGACCTATTCAGCCAGGCACACTTCATAATTTTTTCCCAGCATCATCCAAAAATAAAGTGATGATAGCTATGAGTGGAAATGGGGTTGGACAGGCTACAGAACAAGAATACATTTATTAATACATTTGGAGTAAAGGGAGTGGGAAAGCTTATTGTAGAGACAAGATGCCAATAACTGCCATGGCATCCCTTTGGAGACTCACTGAAATTGCAAGCACGAAGAGCAGATAAGAGGGATATACAATAACCTGCAGACAAAAATCACATTGCAGTCACTAGGAACTCTGAGCAGGGCGTGCCTGACTGGACCCACAATGCCTAACACCCTGAAAACTTTCCAGTAAATTGACAGTCAATTGAGAGCAGAGGCAATCAACTCAAGGTCATGAAAACTTTGTAAACACAATCCCTTCATTGGCATGTTGACAATATGTTTGCTTTCTTAAGAAAAAAGTGACTAAGATCACACATTGCTGAGGTTCTTCTGGTTTTCTTTCACTCTCTTCAGCTCTGGTGGATCAGAAATTGCAGTCGCCTGTTTAATCTCTCCTCTGTATTTTACCTGTGGAGGATTAATATGAATTTTAATAAATAGCAGAATGGTCTCCAACCAAATATCAACAGAGGATAAGCCTCAAAATTAACCCTATTTTTTACATAATTTTTCCCACAGTAGGTGTGTGTCAGCCTTTCAGTTCAAATCTACATCTGGCTTTGGATTCTTCTGACTTGGCAAGCACCAAGTGCTGGTTGTACTTCTTAAAAATGATTTTTAATAAATATTTCTGTGTTCAATACCAAAACCAATTGCAAAGACCACGACTAAATGTAATAGAAATGGAAGGGGAAGACACTGTAATGAAATCATTATAAGGGATATCCTTGCCGGTTCAGTAGTTAAGACACCATGGTGTCCGGTGGCCACATGTTAGTTCCCTGGCCAGGGAACTAAGATCCTGCATGCTGTGCGTGGACAGAAAATGGGGAGAAAAAAAATTAAAACTAAAAAAAAAAAAATCATTAAAAGAGAACTATAGTGAAGTAGTCATGGCAGCCTGGGAAGGCCATTTACTCCTATTCTGATCCTGGAGCCTCCATCTTCAAAAGAAGCCTAAGACCCCTCACTCATACCACTATCAGGGAAACTATAAGGATAAAGCAGTATTCAGCCTTATTTCCTCCTCCATCTGGGAGAAGTCACTCTTAAATTTTAAAGTGTCTCAAAATTATCTGGTTCAGAAGAAGAAGGTTATTGTTTATAACGGTAAAAATTCCATAAAATGGTCCAAAAAATGGGAAAAATAACCATTAGGGGACACATTTGAAAGAGATTTCTGAATTCAGGGAGGCCTGGGTTCAAATCCCAGCCCTGCTGTCACAAACCATGGGTTCTTGCATGTCCTCTGACTTCTCAAGACTCAGTTTCCCACACCTACAAACCAGAGCAATAAATCAGGCCTACCCCACCGAATCACATAACACATTTAGCACAGGGTCCACAGCCGGGGGACCTCATGATTATTAACTACCCTTGCTTTACTAGCAACAGATCACTGAATGATTGATGTTTTCTGTTTTATTTATAAGGTTCCCTGCCAGGACATTACGACTCAGAACCCCAGTCAATTCAGGTCTCCCTTTGCCTTATGCCAATAGACAACTTTCTCTTTTCTCAGACTGACAACATACCCACTATGCTGCTCTCCAGCTCTTTAGATTTGGATGTAGTTTCAGAGATTTACCATCTAAACTATGAGGCCCATGAAGATAGGAAGGGGTCTTATCTATCTCTGTGTACCAGTGACCAGGATAATGCCTGCCACATTGCTTAATGAAGAGTTCTTCAATAGGGACTTCCCTGGTGGTTGAATGGTTGGAACTCTGCCTTCCAATGCAGGCTTCCAATGCAGGGGGTACAGGTTCAATCCCTAGTCAGGGAGCTAGGATCCCATATGCCTCACAGCCAACCAACCAGAACATAAAACAGAAGCAATATTGTAACAAATTCAATAAAGACTTTGAAAAATGGTCCACATAAAAAAATATTTAAAAAAAAGATTTCTTGAATAAATCAGCATGGCCGAATAGTAGCAAAGCAGTTCCCAACTTCCTGGACTCTCTCTCACAAGGGTGCCACAGTCCACACACCTCAGTATGGGATAGTAGAAAAGAAGTGACCAAGATGTAGAGTGTCTAATGCTTTTCAGAAAGCATTGTAAAGAATAAAAATAGCTAATGTTTGGTAAAATATAAGAGCAAAACAGAAACAACTTGCCGTGCTCAGCTGCTCCTGGTTTCTCCTCACTCTCTCTATCTCGGGCGTCATGCTCACAGGAGTTGCTCTGTCACACGGCTCTTTGTACCTGAGCTGGGAGACAAACGCAAGATGGTGTGAGGTTACCGGAAGGAAGAGTGAGCTAACACAGCAACTGGTGAAAAGAAATGTCACACAGCACTCATTAGCTGACATCTTTGCTAGGATTTTACAGCGAAAGATGCTTTGCTAATAGATGTCATCATCACAGTGATCCTGGAACTAAGCTTTTCCTTGCCCAAATGTTTTGAATTATACCTGGGGTTGTTTTTCTTCAAACTGTATTATTTCTTGGTGGCCTCTCTGAGTTTGATCCTATCGGTAATGATAAATGACCACTTCTGTGAGTTCATTTCTTCACAGTACTAAAATGACATTACCAAATGACCATTTTATATTTACATTTAAAAATAAAAATTCTGGATTCATCACTAGAAAGAAGGGTTATGCCAGTCCTATGCCTTCACCTCAGTGATCGGTTGTCACTATAAAAAGAAACCCTGAACCTCCTTCTTCACCAAGTTCCAACATTGGAAAGCCATGCTCTGACCAGCATCGTGGAGATATTTCTTTTTAAAAAAACATTTATTTATTCATTTGACTGCACCAAGTCTTGGTTGTTGCAAATGGAATCTTTAGTTTCATCAAGTATGAATTTAGTTTTCTGACCAGAGATGGAACCCTGGCCCCGTGCAGTGGGAAAGTGGAGCCTTAGCCACTGGCTCACCAGGGAAGTCCCATCATGGAGATACTTCTGACCTACTGCCGGAGTAGGGGATCAGAGTCCAACATTTGTGGTCAGCTTTCCCAGTAATTCCACCACATTCCAGGAAATAAATGAGGATCCAACACAGGGAGATAGAAAGCATGTCCACCAAATGAATTTCTGACAGGTAAAAGGAAAACTAGAGGTTACAATTCCATTATGAAGAACTCCACAGGGACAGTCTTAATGAGTTTTTGGAGCTTAAACTTAGTGTGAAGGAATTTTTTCTTTTTTTTTTTGCAAGACATCACAAGGCCTGCAGATAAAATGGACTTGAGATGTACACCCTCAGAAGTGCATGTACAAGTGAACAGATATCTGATAAGAATGGAAAATAAATGACAAAGGGTCAGGCTCTTGCTGTGCGACTTCTTTCTCTGTACCATGGCACGCAGTTTGAGAGTTTAGGCAGATTCTGTGTCGGATAATTGCCTAAAGTGAGGAAAGGTCCAAAGTAATCTTTGTTGATGGCAGGATACAAAGAAAGATGACTCTGGGTAGAGTTCAGAGGAGAAACATTTGCGGAACAGCATCACTGATGTAGAGAAATTGTTGCAGCCGATTTCTAGTGGATGTCAGTTTGGGGGCATAAATTTGATATGGAGACGCTTCATGTATTGCATTCACCCACTCACAAACATGCTGAGTGCTTTACAGGCAATATCTCACTTAATATTCTAGTCCCTGTTTTAAAGATGAGGAGAATGAGGCTTGGAAAGGTTGGTGGCTTAGGAAGGATATTCAGCAAGTAAGGTCTGGATCTAGGATCAAACCAACAGTCCAGAGCCCACATTGTTCTCCACTCCAGAGTTATTCAAATTTCAATCATGTATACACCACTTACCATAAGACATGCAAGGTATCACCTGAGCTGTGATTTCTAGTATTTTTTACTGAGCTGTGATTTCTAGTATTTTTTACTGAGCTGTGATTTCTAGTATTTTTTAATTAAATTAACTCCTTATTTTCAAATAGTTATTTAAGGGAGTGTTATGCGTCTATGATAAATTGGAAACTAGTAAACTCTTATTTAATTTTTGGAGGATAATTGCTTTACAAGGTTGTGTTGGTTTCTGCTGTGCAACAGTATGCATCATCTACATGTAACATATATCCCCTCCCTCTGAAGCCTCCCTCCCAATCCTCATCCCACACTTCTAGCTCATCACTGAGCTGAGCTTCCTGTGCAACTCTTCTTTCACAAAAAGGGACCTATTATGACAGTCTCTAGGTCACACTGAGTGAAGCCAGTTGGAGAAAGACAAATATCATATGATATCACTTATAAGTGGAATATAAAAAATGGCACAAATAAACCTATTTACAAAAGAGAAATAGAATCACGGATGTAGAAGACAAACTTATAGTCACCAAAGGTGGGGGGAAAGATAAATTGAGAGATTGTGAGTGGCATATACATACTACTATATATAAAATAGATAACTAATAAGCACCTATTGCATAGCACAGGGAACTCTACTCAATTCTCTGTAAGGACCCATATGGGGAAAGAATCTGAAAAAGAGTGGGTATATGTATAACTGATATACTTTGTTGTACAGCAGAAGTAAGTCAACTTTACTCCTATAACATTAACATTTTTTTAAAAAAGAACATATTTACGCAATTTAACTCATAAGTCAAGGTCTGAGCATAGGCAGGCCATCTGAACCAGGCACAGTGGCACTGCCGGCAGCCTCCTCATGGCCTGAATTATGCTTTCTCTCTTCACCATCTCTCTCCTGCCATCCTCTACCCCAAGGACTCATCACACTAAACTTTCCCCTCTTTGAACAGATCTCAGATCATGAACACATTCAGTTTGCACTGCCAGGAGGGCCCTTCCTCATGAAATCCATCCCAAACTTTTATTAATTCTTTAAAAGCTAGCTCAAATGTTACTCTTTCCAAAGGTTTTCCTCTCTCTCACTAACATAGCCTTTCTTCTCTGCATTTCCCCAGCACTTTGAATATAGAGTTATTATTTCACATTAAATGAGATATTGCATGTAAAGAACCCCCAAAGGTAGGAAGCACTCAACAGATATTAATTATTTTAGAGCACTTAATGCACAATCTTTATTTATCCCCACAACTGTTTCTCCTAGAGACCTTGAGAATACACACAGCCTCTAACCTTAAGGTGTATCTCACTCATCTTTGAATGTCCCAAGAACAAGAACAGAGTAGGCATTCAACACAATGTTCTTTAATAAGCAAACGCGCATGCTTGATGTAATGCTAGCCCAACACAAAGATGTGTGAACTCTTATCTCCATCTTTCAGGAACTGGCCTTCCTACAATGGTATTCATTCTAATTCATTCTACTGTGCAAGTGCCATGCCCACAGAAAACAATACTTAAAGAAACATGATCATACATTGCTGATGTTCTTCTGGTTTTCTTTAACTCTCTTGAGTTCTGGTGGATCTGAAATGGCTGTTGCATGTTTCACCTCTTCTTTGTATTTTACCTGCATGATTTATTTAAAAAAAAAAAAAGTGAATCTTATTCAACATAAGTTTTAAAAAATAGTTAAGAATTCTTCATTTTTAACTATTACATAGCCTATTTTTTAATTCCAATATTAATTTTCCTTCAATGACAACACACATTTTTATTTCATCTGGTGCTTTCAGGATTCCTTTATCTTAAAGTACAAACAAACCCATATCTATTCACCTATCCATCACTGCAGAGTTTTTTTTAACTAAAATAAGCATATACTGCTTATAAAAATAAATTTTATCATCAGGCAGATGCACCAAAAATTTTGGAAATTATCTTAATAATTCATTATTTTTCTATAATAAAAGCAATTTCTATTTATTATTTGTGTACTTAGCATGTCTTTAAAGGCAAGAGTCAAACTGAGTTAGCTACTAAGTCTTGAAAACACTGCTTATCTGACTGAGAGTACACAAATAATCTAGAATAAGAAAAAAAAAAATAAAAGAAGAGAAAGAGGAAAGTGGGAGGAAATATGTACAAGCAGATGCCATTGAGTGCTGATCACTATAGAAGGGCCAGTAGCAGAAAGTCAGGAAGTGTCTTCTACCACACAGTCATGTTATGTGAAGCCTGCCTATATCCTGGCATTCACAACAGTCAAAAGCTCCTCAGTCTAGTCTACTTAGAGGAAGATCAACCAGATAAATGACAACACTGGCACACAGTTATGCCCAGGACAAGCCCTTTAAACTTTATAAAATGATTAGTGATGCTATCATATCACATGGTATTTTAATATGTCTAAAATGCACAGAAGATTGTAACTGAGATAAAGGACACGTATATACATATAAATATGGACATATCAGCTAGACTTAAGTGCCATATGTTGAAATTTAGCAAAGACTTAGATCTACGCAAAAGACGTTTTAGAAATCACTTGGTAATGTTTAAAATGATTAAGGCTGAAATTCATGCTGAGTCATGAAGAAAGTGAAAGTGAATTCGCTCAGTCCTGTCCGACTCTGCGACCCCATGGAGTGTAGCCCACCAGGATCCGGTGTCCATGGGGTTTTCCAAGCAATAGTACTGGAGTGGGTTGCCATTTCCTTCTCCAGGGGATCTTCCCGACCCAGGGATCGAACCCGGGTCTCCCGCACTCTAGGCAGACGCTTTTACCATCTGAGCCACCAGGGAAGTCCTCAATACCTAAATATCTTCACTATTATCTATGTTTTAGCATCTGTACATTTCATATGTGATATGAATAACACCGCCAATATTAGGCCAGATCCAAACAGTTAAATTAAGAGTACACTGAGACAGACTGTCTCAGAGTAGGACTCCAAAATAGTTCTTAAGAGAGAAAAGTAATACTCAAAAGGCTCGTACTCTGGAGGTGGAAAATGTCAAGATCTTTAAATGTTAGAGAATCCTACCTTGGTTTGACAGATCTTGCTAATCTTGAAAGGGCAACTTTCCATTTGAATACTAAGCAGGAGTTTATGGCCCAGGCTCATAGAGATACAGAATTATGCGTTTATTGTTTGCTAGAAGAGGCAGGGGGATGCCGGGAGAAGAAATGAGAGACTGTGTGATTTTCCTAGGGTGAGACGCTAAACACGATTAAAGATGAACATTTTTGTTTTTCATACGACTCCAAACTAATCAAAATGGCACAGTCATTTCGCTGTAGGCAATAGAATTGTGCAGTACAGAGCATTTATAACATTATACCCCAGTACACGGATGGGTACATTTCAGATGTTATCATTTGGAAGGGAAGGAAACGACCACTGTACATTTCTCAGCTGAACTAATTTCTCTGCCAGGCTCAAGTGTTGCCTGATACAGACTCCTGCCATGGCGGATCGGCACTCTCGCTGCCAGGTCCCCTTCCCTATGCTTTCTTCAGGAAATCAGATTCCTTCACTGTACAGGGCTCTGAGTGCACTCGCATTCTGCAGGTTTTCTGCAAGTTCATTTTCTGTAAGTTTGTTGACTACAGCGCTCCCTTACCTCTCCTACTCTGTGTCCACAAATGCCAGTGCACACATACTCTAGGATGCCAGGTAACCACCGGAGCTCCTGACAAAGGCGTTTAATCCAGGCAGTTCGACTTGGATGACTTAAAGAAACTCTGCCTCCAAGGGTGAAGGTGAAGAGAAACGTCCGGGAAGGAGATGTAAGGAAAGAACCCTCAACGAGAAACTAAACAGCAAGCTCCTCACATCCTCGATGTGGAACCTAAGGATGTGGAGGCCCAACAGTGAGGGACGTGGGCATCTGCAGATGTTGGTGTGAGTATGTGCGAATGACTCTGTGTGTGTGTGTGTGTGTGTGTGGTGGGGGCGGGGGGCGGGGCTCCTGCAACCACTCCCTGTGGACACGGAGGGATGACTGTATAACAACTATTACCAAATACACCTATTGGTAAGGGTAGCAATGATCCATTCTAAATGTCAAGTGCTGAGTGAAGTTTTTAATCCATAACATTAAACACCTCCTCTACCCTTCCCCCAAGTTCAAAGGGCACTGGGGAGGGGGGCAGTAATTTATTTTACAAATTATAATGAAGGTGTGTGCTTTTCTTTGCTGGAAGCTCAAAGAAGTAGAAGGTAAATGGGGCCTTTGAAACCTTCTCTTGAGCCACCAAATAAATGTTGTAGTGCCTTTAATCATTCTATCAGGATAAAATTTCTTTCGTCCAAGTTGAGGGGAGGTATTGAAAAGTATCCTTCCTCTGAAAATTGTAATACAGCTAAAATTCTGTTCAAAAGGATGAAAACTAATCCTAGATTTCATTACTGTACTATTAAAGTGATCTATCTCTTCTGCATTATGATATATATATATCAAGATGAAATACTGCTTTAGGTTCAAGGGGAACAAGGCTACAGTTTCCTTCTGAAAGTTAGGTCTTTGATATTTGATGAAACAGTGTTTCAACAAAGTGAAGAAAAAAAAGAAAAAGGCAGCTAGTTTTGTAAAGAACTAAAAACATTTATCTAGCTTGTGTTTGCTTTTGCAAAGGATAATTAATGCCATAGAGAACTTACTGAACTAATGTTCTGCTGATTTTTCTTCACTCGTTCAATCTCAGGAGTATCTTTTACTGCTGTGCCAGCTCCTACTTCTTTCTTATAAAATACCTTTATTATAAGAGAAGGAAAAGAATAACTAAGCTTATTAGAATTGAAGTCCTAGATTCGATTCTTGTAAAGGAAAATTTCTCAGGTTTTAAAGTAACGTGAATACAGCTTCTATTTATGAGAACCAATGTTACATTAATCAGTTAAATAATCCATCATGGGAATAAATGTAGAACTTTGGTTTTGTATTCCACAGTCTTACAAGTAAACCTCTACTACCTGTTCTAGGGTATGCCTGGTACCTTACATGGCTGCAGATTACTTGCTCTAAGAATATAAGTTTTCTTCTTCAAATACAAATATATGTCACATGTGGAGCTGAGAAAAATTAAAGGACATATTACAAAAGCTCACTAAGCAGTTACCATTTAATTCAAAAATAGCATGAAGTTTCAAGCAACTGCTCTTCTTCAAGTGAGAGCAAAGACAGTCTTATTCTCTTCAAAGAAAATATTAGCTTTACCATCAGCATCAACACTAAGTCGGCCTGTTTTCCTTATCTTCCACTTATTCCTTAAACCTTCCCACATCTCTCCATCCCTACCAACGCCTACCCCTTTCGACCACAAAGCAAAAGAAAAAACAAAGTGTCCTACAGAAAAACAGACTAATTATAAGGAAGTCATTCGAGGCCAGAGCTACTCCCTCTCTTCTTTAATTAATTTTTAAATTGGAGGATAATCACTTTACAGTACTGTGATGGTTTCTGCCACACATCAACATGAGCTGGCCATAGGTACACATGTGACCCCTCCCTCTTGAACCCCCTCCTGCTTTCCTCCCTACACTATCCCTCTAGGTTGTCACAGAGCACCGCCTTTGGGTTCACTCTCCTGATATTTGTTAACCAGTAGGTCCCAGTGGAGGTCAGGAGAGCAGGACCTATGAGATGTTCCCCCGCAAAAGCTAGAAATCTGGAATCACAGGCGGTAAGGGCCATACGACTCTTCTCCCTTGTCCTCTCTTCCAGCAAGATTTCTACATCTCTTGGCACAGCCTGCCTGTGAAGACCCTAGAGGTACCTGAACAGCATACCTGCAGAGTTAAGAGGTTTCCAACTTATTAGAAAGTAGAAAACATTCCAGAAATTTTCAGAAATAATAGAATTTATATTTTTAATAAAATTTGCTTAACCACTAAGTTAATTCTACATTAAAATATTGGCTGTCCCATCAATTTTTATTTTAGAATTCAAGTTCATATACCCATTACATATAAGCCCACTATCTTAATCAATGATGCTAATAAAATTCCTATTCCTCAAAACAAAAATATGAACATTTAGGAATTGATTGTTGTTGGTTAATCACTAAGTGGTTTCTAACTCTTTTGTGACCCCATAGACTGTAGCCTACCAATTTCCTCTGTCCATGGGATTTTCTAGGCAAAAACACTGTAGTGGGTTGCCATTTCCTTCTTCACGGGATTTTCCTGACCCATGGATTGAACTCACATCTCCCGAAACGGCAGGCTGGTTCTTTACCACTGAGCCACCAGGGAAGCCCTTAGGAATTGGTTACAAACTAGTAAATCCCTAGACGTATTATCAATGCAAGTAATCAATGACTAGGAAGGCAATCACTTCATATGACTATTTTTATCTTCAAAGTAAAATGTGTGTGTAAGATTAAGATCTCTTTCCTGAGTGAAATTTTAAAATTCGGTTAAAAGTACCTGTTGCTTGTACCTAAAAAGGAAATTTGATTCTGTAATTCTAAAATAATCATGATAAATTATAAGCTGTAAGAACATTTGGTGTTCTTATGATTTTAAAGAAGGAAAGATATGCATTTGACAGAAAATTCAAGCAAGGCAGCAAAAAAAATCAGACTGAGGAACAAAGGCCCCCTTTCAAAACATCATTTCAAGATGACAACTGGAAAGAGGCAATGGCTACTCACCGCACTAATGTTTTGTTGAGTTGTCTTAATTCTCTGAATTTCAGGAGTATCTGCCACAGTAGAATAGCTAGAAAGCATCTTCTCTGCCTCATCTTTATACTTTTTCTAAAAATATAAAGTGAATGTGAATCTGAAGCTCTGTGTGCCATATTCAAGAGAGACAGAGACAAAGAGAAAATGGTACTACTTTTTCCAACCCTGTTATACCTGAAAGTCACTCAGTTGTGTCCGACTCTTTGCAACCCCATGGACTATACAGTCCATGGAATTCTCCAGGCCAGAACACTGGAGTGGGTCGCCTTTCCCTTCTCCAGGGGATCCTCCCAACCCAGGGATCGAACCCAGGTCTCCCGCATTGCAGGTGGATTCTTTACCAGTTGAGCCACAAGGGAAGCCCACTTGCTCTACATTGTACCTTGGGATTCAAATCAGTTGTTGATGTGTTTGTGTGCGTGTGCTCAGTCGCTCAGTCTTGTCCAGCTCTATGACGTATTTATGCAACAGTAAAAATAAACAGCATATGCAAAAGGGGTAAGCAAACAGTCTAGGAAAACATTCACCTTCTCTCAGGCAATGGTCCCCACTCAAGACTATTCAAACACCCTGGGATGGCCTGACCTCTATGAATCCTAAGCCTAGAACCTACTCTCTTATGAGCAGTTCCAGTTCCTGTTTAAAATAGCCCTTATAACTCCTACCAGTAACCTGACTCTCTTTGCTTACTTGTCTTCATGCTTCTAGATTTATACTTTGCTTCCTACTTCAGATAAAGATACATCTGACTAAGGAAAAGGTACTAGTATTTTGTGCTAGAGATAAAAATCTCAATTTTCCTTTTGCTACTAAATGTACTATTACGAGCTCAGATATATCCTAGGCAATACCTTCTACTAGTGCCAGTATTTACATAGTAGTTCAGTTCAGTTCAGTTCAGTTCAGTCGCTCAGTTGTGTCCGACTCTTTGCAACCCCATGGGCTGTAGAACGCCAGGCCTCCCTGTCCATCACCAACTCCCATAGTTTACTCAAACTCATGTCTATTGAGTTGGTGGTGCCATCCAATCATCTCATTCTCTGTTGTCCCCTTCTCCTCCTGCCTTCAATCTTTCCCAGCATCAGGGTCTTTTCAAATGAGTGAACTCTTTGCATCAGGTGGCCAAAGTACTGGAGTTTCAGCTTCAGCATCAGTCCTTCCAATGAATATTCAGGACTGATTTCCTTTAGGGTGGACTGGCTTGATCTCCTTGCAGTCCAAGGGACTCTCAAGAGTGTTTTCCAACACAACAGTTCAAAAGCATCAATTCTTCGGCACTCAGTTTTCTTTATAGTTCAACTCTCACATCCATACATGACCACTGGAAAAACAATAGCCTTGACTAGACAGATCTTTGTTGGCAAAGTAATGTCTCTGCTTTTGAATATGCTATCTAGGTTGGTCATAACTTTCCTTCCAAGGAGTAAGCATCTTTTAATTTCATGGCTGCAGTCACCATCTGCAGTGATTTTGGAGCCCCAAAAATAAAGTCTGTCACTGTTTCCACTGTTTCCCCATCTATTTGCCATGAAGTGATGGGACTGGATGTCATGATCTTAGTTTTCTGAATGTTGAGTTTTAAGGCAACTTTTTCACTCCCCTCTTTCATTTTCATCAAGAGGCTCTTTAGTTCTTCTTCACTTTCTGCCATAAGGGTGGTGTCATCTGCGTATTTGAGGTTATTGATATTTCTCCTGGCAATCTTGATTCCAGCTTGTGCTTCATCCAGCCCGACATTTCTCATGATGTACTCTGCATATAAGTTAAATAAGCAGGGTGACAATATACAGCCTTGACATACTCCTTTCCTGATTTGGAACCAGTCTGTTGTTCCATGTCCAGTTCTAACTGTTGCTTCTTGACCTGCATATAGATTTCTCTGGAGGCAGGTCAGGTGGTCTGGTATTTCAGCTTCAGCTCGCACCAGAGGCAAGGGGTGGCGGGGTGCAGGAGCTCAGGGGTTTTGGGTTCCAAAACTTGGGGAAGGTTGTCAATAACAAGGAGAGGGAAGGGCGCAAGGAAGTCGTGGTGGGCCAAGGGCAGGCAGTGTTGCGGGATCCTAGGGTTGGGATGGGGAACAGAGTGGCCAGAGGCCAAACTGGAGGGACAGGCTCTGGTCTGCAAGGCTGCACCCTTTGTAGCTCTTGACCACACACCTAAGCCTCCAGCATTTTCCTTTGTGAAATACAATCCTGGAGCTCCTGGGAGGCTTGGCACTGCCCAAGACCTGAGGGCAGGGCAAGGAAGGCTTTCCAGCAGTGGAGAAACAGGAAAGCAACTCCAGCAGTGCAGTAAAAAGGAAGCAGTGCTAGTGAAGGCCCTACTGAGTCACAGGAGCTTCCAGCCCCAGCCTTTGGACAGCATGACAGGGAAGGCAAGACATTCTGGAGTCCAGAATGGCTACCTCCTGAATGATAGATACCTCCTAGAAGATCGGAGAAAGATAACCCCACAAGCAGGTATTATTATCCACTCTTGGGGAAACTGAGGCACTAGCTAAGTGTCAGAACCAGGATTTAAACCCAGCCACTCTGGTTCCAAAGTCAGTGAAGGTAACTGCATGGCATACTGCTGCTTGTTAAGGAAGGAGAATATTGTTCACATTGAAACGCACCACAGCATCGTTAAAGCCTTTTAAACATTCCCTTGTATCTCAAATAACTAAAGTTCTTTAAAATCAGATGTACCCTCATATCACACTCACAAAATCAACACTGTTAAATTAAAGCAGGAATTCTAACAACTCAGGCACCACTTCCTATGGGAAGGGTTTACTTTTGTTATCTATACTTTCTGGTATGACCAACCTAGATAGCATATTCAAAAGCAGAGACATTACTTTGCCAACAAAGGTCCATCTAGTCAAAGCTATGGTTTTTCCTGTGGTCATGTATGGATGTGAGTGTTGGACTGTGAAGAAGGCTGAGAGCCAAAGAATTTATGCTTTTGAACTGTGGTGTTGGGGAAGACTCTTGAGAGTCCCTTGGACTGCAAGGAGATCCAACCAGTCCATTCTGAAGATCAGCCCTGGGATTTCTTTGGAGGGAATGATGCTGAAGCTGAAACTCCAGTACTTTGGCCACATCATGCAAAGAGTTGACTCATTGATAAAGACTCTGATGCTGGGAGGGACTGGGGGCAGGAGGAGAAGGGACGACAGAGGATGAGATGGCTGGATGGCATCACTGACTCGATGGACGTGAGTCTGAGTGAACCCTGGGAGTTGGTGATGGACAGGGAGGCCTGGCGTGCTGCGATTCATGGGGTCGCAAAGAGTCAGACACGACTGACTGACTGAACTGAACTGAACTGAACTGAGGACATATCATAATTTGTCATACTATATTTGCATGATTATTTGATAATTAGATTACCTAGTAGTTCCCCAAAGCCAAAAATCCAAGTCTAATTTTGCATGTAAATGGGTGTTCAAGAAGTATCTACTGAATGTATGAATGAGTTTGCCAAGTTTTCTCCACTGAATCAAATGGCAATATGCCCGTTTTAAGAAGTTAGATTTTTAGTTTAGCTGATACAACTAGTGTCAACTTCTCCAAGTTCAGTGCCATCATGAGACACTGAGGACAGATGAACACACTTCAGGACCATCCCATCTGCTCTGTCACTGAAGAAGGCTGAGAAGCAGGCAGTTCCTTGGATAAATACTTAATTCTGGCATCATGATACCCTTTAAATGGAGCAGGACCCCATGGGGACTTCCCAGGAGAGACTCCACTCCCCCATTACCTCCACCTATCTCTTGTCTATAGAAACTTTAGTCAGAGAATAAATTTCATCAGAGAATTTAGAAATATGGAAACAAAGGAAAGCAAGGAAACAAGGCCAAATAAAATTTAATCATTAAACAAAGTCAAGGACCTTTAGTTCTTCCTGAAGAGCTACAGAGAATATTTTCAGCCATATCCTTTGAGCTGTTTTGTGAATGCTGAAACCTCCACCAGGTGGAAGAAGCTAACTACATGATGAAACAGACTATCGCCATGACATAAGCTGCCACAATTTTGAGAACTGGACTCAAGGAAATGGGAACAAACCAATCTTGGAACTGAAGATTAATTGCACTTAAAACAATCAAGATGACACTGATTAGACCACCACATGATCAATTTCAAGATGACTGTCTGACTCTTTTCCGCTCACAGCCCCCTCCCTTTGCCTCAGTTCAGTTGCTCAGTTGTGTTCGACTCTTTGCAACCCCATGGACTGCAGCACACCAGGCTTCCCTGTCCATCACCAACTCCCTTTGCCTATACACCCCTAAACTTCCCCTATAAAAACTCTTGCCCCTGATAGCAGGGGATAGTTGGTTCTTTGGGACATGAGTACACCTTCTCCCTAGGATTGCTGGCATCCTCAGCAAAGCTATCTTTCCTTTTACTCACACTTGTCTCTCAATATTGAATCCTTGCGTGACTAGCCCCTGAACCTGAGTTCTGTGACACTCTAATTTTGAACCAGTGGATGTTTCAATTCCTTGCTTGTTAGTCAGAATTTTGACAAATTTGGTCAAATTTTGTTAAAAATTATTTCAACATAAATCCCATTAGCCAAATCCAATTTCTTCATTATCTTATTTTTTTTTTTCATTCCCCTATACTACTTTTCCCGGAGAAGTCAATGGCACCCCACTCCAGTACTCTTGCCTGGAAAATCCCATGGACGGAGGAGCCTGGAAGGCTGCAGTCCATGGGGTCACTGAGGGTCAGACACGACTGAGCGACTTCACTTTCACTTTTCACTTTCATGCATTGGAGGAGGAACTGGCAACCCACTCCAGAATTCTTGCCTGGAGAATCCCAGGGACGGGGGAGCCTGGTGGGCTGCCGTCTATGGGGTCACACAGAGTTGGACACGACTGAGTGACTTCACTTTCACTTTTCACTTTCATGCATTGGAGAAGGAAATGGCAACCCACTCCAGTATTCTTGCCTGGAGAATCCCAGGGACGGGGGAGCCTGGTGGGCTGCCGTCTATGGGGTCACACAGAGTCGGACACGACTGAGTGACTTCACTTTCACTTTTCACTTTCATGCATTGGAGAAGGAAATGGCAACCCACTCCAGTATTCTTGCTTGGAGAATCCCAGGGACGGGAGAGCCTGGTGGGCTGCCATCTTTGGGGTCACACAGAGTCAGACACAACTGAAGTGATATAGCAGCAGCAGCATACTACTTTTCCATTGGGATTCGTTCTTTTTATAACAAATATTATAGCAAATAAATTATTCACTAACGAATAACTTTGCCCAAATCAGATTTTATCAATAACTTTTTTCTTCCATTATATACTTTCCTGTGTAGTCATTATTTCTCTTATATCCAGTTTTCTGGCAGATTTGTCACAGATATACTTGTCAAATTAAATTTTATCAACAAAACTTAGATCTTACATTAAATTTTAGTTAATCTTAATCTTCAATTTCACCTTATACTTTGTACAGTTTAACTTATTCTTAGTTTAAGTTGTTTATTTAAATTAAAATATGCATGATGAAGTAGATAAAAGAAAATTCTTTGTATTTTTTGCAGGATAAGCATTAGAGCCAAGTTCACAATGGAATAAAAAAATGGAAATAAAAAGGTCAAAATGTCCTTGGACTCAAAACAGAGGGATCTAATAGGGATGCTCTGATGCTCAATAAGTTTTGTTGAGATGAATCTACAGCAGTTGTCCCTTTCATTATTGACAAAATCAAGTTTGGTTAGTGGTTACTTTATAATAGAGTGCATTGACTTTGAATAGAAACCCCTCAAAAAGGCACAAATCATAAAGACACACAGAGCAGAAGGTGCTGGGATATTAGAATATATTATCCTGAGCATCTTTATTCTCTACAAACCTGGCTATAGATTTCAGATGCCCTCTTGGCTCGAAGCATATCCGGGATATCCATGCTCACCTGCATTCCTTTCCCTTTAATTTCATTTTCTAAGTCTTTCTTATATTCTTTCTAAAAGAACAGAAAACAGTCTTCAGAGTTTTGCATAGCTTTCCATAGCAATGCAGATATTTACATGTTTGAATCTCAATGTCACACATGTGGAAACACCATTTATATTTCTTCTGTATACAATTTGATGTGTTTGTTTTAAACTTCATGTCCTGTTAGTTTCTTACCTGGCTGGCCATTTCAGATGCTTTCTTGGCTCTCTGGATATCGAGAGTGTCTGTGCTCACCTGCATGCCTTTCCCTCTAATTTCAGTCTCCAGATCTCTTTTATAATCTTTCTGCAGAAAATAAAACCTGAAATTAGGGCCTTACAATAATTTGAAAATCTGCGTTGGAAAACTTGATGTCATTTTTGATGTCAAGATCATGGCTTTTAGAAATAAACTGGATGTAAATTCACTTCTTTTTTTCTAGGAAATGACAAAGACTTAATTTGTGGCAGAACACAACTTGGAATGACCACAAGGACTCAGGCAGCTTTTTTTCTACTAACGTGACTTAAGAAAGAAAACACAGGGAGGTGAAGGAAAATATTTTATATTTCAATAAAGTGATAAAATATTGGTTAATATATAACTTGATGAATATCAATAAAATGTGAGTGTAAAAATGTCACATTACATAAGTTTTCATTTCTCTTGAGTATATAACCTAGAAATGAAATTGCTGGGTCATATGGTAACTGTTTAGCCTTTTGAGGAACTGCTAAACTGTTTTCCAAAGTGGCTATTCAGTCTTACAATCCTAGCAGCAATACACAAGAAGGGTTCTGATTTCTCTACAACTTCACTAACACTTGTTAAAATCTATGTTTTTTTATCCTAGCCTTTTAGTGACTGTGAAGTAATACATCACTGTGGCTTTCTTTTGCATTTCACTGATGGTAATGATGCTGAGCATCCTTTCATGTGCTTATCGGCCATTGGTATATTCTCATCTTTACTGGCAAAAGCCCCAATCCATAGTAAATAGACTATATTAAAGTATAATTTTATCTGTTATGGAAGATAATATATATGTAACTTTATAATACATGTGTTACATTGCTATTGACTAGTTGACAAAATGTTATACTTTGAAAACACTTAATTAAATATTTATTGATTTTAAAAAATTGTCGTATCTCATTCTGTAGTGAGTAATTGCTGGTTGCCTCCTGGAACCTTACTCCTGTTTTTCCTTCATTCGCTCCTTGATTTGTCACTGGGCAACTCGCTGCTTCCTGTTCTAAGCTCTCCACCTTGGCTGAGACTGGCCCCAGTGCAAGGACCCTACTCGGCTGAAGAAAATCGTTACACCCCACCCCTGGCCCTTCATGATTAGTACATTTAAGGAAAGGAACGTTTCTCTTTCCACACAGTGTATCAGGAGACTTTTCTTTCCTTCTGGACATGAATGAAGAAGTTTGCAGCCCTGGGAGCTGCCATGCGCCTCCTTGCAAATGGGAGAAGAAAGCCTGCCCCAGAAGAGAAAGTCAGAAGCTAAAACAGAAATCACACTGTGTAAGTCAGTCCTAGATTAAGCCATGCCCAAGAATTCCTCTACTGCTGGGTCACAAGAACAATAAAAATTATCTGCTTTTTTGAGCTGGATTATCTGTTACCTATAAAATGTCATGATTACATAGACACAACTGTCTTAAGACACTCTTGTCACATTTTAAAGCTACTGATTATTCTTATTCCTATAATTGAACATGTATATGTATGAATGTTATTCTTCAATGAAAATTATATTAAAAGGAAACTACTGACTATATCCTATTAAATTTCTTCAAAAACAATTACTTCCTATTATGCTGACATACCCAAGATTTGTGATTCCATGCTATAAAATAAATTTTGTTTTGCTTATTTGTGATGTTGTAAATTTAGAGAAGTTGTAAACAAAAATTTCAATCTAGAGAAATGGTATTTACTATCTACCCATAAGTCTGCTACTCATAAATCTGCCTATTTGCACTGACTTACAGTCTCAGTTTTACTTTCCTGAAGTGAAATAATAAAAAAGTTAAACATTCAGGTAAAAATGTTTAACTTTCAAACTAATAATATTAAATTATCACTATGCCCTTAAAAAGCTCTGTTTTTAGCTAAGGCCCAAAAGCAAAACACTTCATTTGAAAGACAATATATGTACAAACTGAGGTACTGATCATAGATTATCACCAAAATTCCATGGTATAAATATGCCATTTAATATTTCCAATATGAATTTTCAAATCTAAAAGCATTCAAAAGCACATAAATAGACTACATGGACTCTAGTCACATCAGCTAATATTGATGCATAATAAAATATCTTACAACTTAGAAAAACTTAAAAGAAAAACATGATGACATCTATGTTCCAAGAGCCTGAGTCAGATTTTTTAATGCAAGTCACATGGTCAAGCCCACCAGGAAAGTCGAACTGTGAGAGGTCATCTGTGTAACAATATAGCACATTTACTTTACTTGAAAAAACAAAAGCTGAACTATTGCAAAGTCCTGAAGTCTAGTTGAAAAGGACTTGAGAACCATCATTTGAGCAAAATGCAACATAGCTATAATTATATGCAAATGAGACTGTGGATGACAAAGATACGGCATCACCAGAATTGGTCTGGGCCACAGCACAGCTGACTCTTCAAGGCCTGTTTTTCCTTTGGGTTCTCAATAACCAAAATGCACCATTTTCCTAGTGAGTTTGAGTCTTGAACAAAGTTTGAGTCTTGATCATAGATTCATGGGTTTGAACTGTGCGGCTGCACGTGTGTGGTGATATTTTCAACAGTAACTACTACAGCACTACATGGTCTGTGGTTGGTTGAACCTGTGGGTGTGGAGAAACCATGGATATAGAGAGCAGACCATAAGTTATATGGGAATTAATGTCCCGTGTTGTTCAAGTGTCAACTAAATACAATCCCAAGGTATACAAAGACATTTCAATCAATGTATCTCTGAATAAACTAACGTATTATCATTCTAAGGAAACATGCAACACTTCAACTTGTCATAAAAGGAATATGTCATAGAAGATTCTTAGGTAAAAGTGTGAAATGCAAAATTTCTGTTCTTTCCACATTGTTTTCTCCTGAGAAAGTACACTTTCTTTTGGCTTCAAGTTCAGTCCCATGAGGATGATTTTGAAGACTCTTCTCCAGCTCCAAATTCCTCATCCCGCCCCATAGTCAAATCCAGGACCTTGAACAAATACTGGATATTGCACTCTCTTCATAATAACAAAAATAATGGAAAATATAAGTAGTGATTTGATAGTTGCTAGATAGTCAGTTACTCAGAAGCCCAAGGAGGCGACCATAAGGAAATACTAATAAATCTAAGAAAGGAAGGACAAGAAAGAGCCAGCCATGCAAAGACAAGGGAAGGACTTTCAGGAAGAAACAGAGCTACACAGAGACTGTAAAACTTGTGGAGGTGCAGCCAGCCTGGAGCCTTTAAGACTAGAATATGATGAGCAAGGGAAGAACGGTACAGGGGTTGAGAATAAGCAGGAGGGAGAGCATGGCACCATACCAGAGCAAGGAGTATGGTGCCCATACTGCACAGACTGGAAACCACTGGAGAGTTTTCAGTGGGAGAAATCAGAAAACTTAACCCTTCAAGGATTGTTCTGGCTTCTGGGTAGAGAATGAGGTCAATGTTGGAAGAAGAATCTTGTTTAGAAAGCTACTGCAATGATTCAGGAGATAGAGATTGTGGCTTGGACAAAAGTGGGGAGAGGTAGATGGATCTAGGAAATCATTATGGTTGTGGAGTCAATAAAACTTGCTGACAATAGTAATCAAAGTAACTTCTGGGATTTCACTGATACCACTTGCAAAGAAAGGGGTGAAAGAAGGAAGCAGATCTAAGGGGAAAATGAGGATTTTCAGTAGGTTATGTAGAATCCCTGTTATAATACATTTAAGTGTCATTGACATGTGGTAATGCCTAAGTGTAAGTGTAGTTGCTCAGTTGTGTCTGACTCTTTGCGACCCCATGGACTGTAGCCCATCAGGCTCCTCTGTCCATGGGATTCTCCAGGCAAGAATACTGCAGTGGGTTGCCATTTCCTTCTCCAGGGGATCTTCCTGACTCAGGGATCGAACCTGGGTCTTCCGCATCACAGGCAGATGCTTTACCCTCTGAGCCACCAGGGAATCCCTACAGGACATTAAAGGCAAATGGTTGCATATTTATATCCATGTTACAGAACATAATTTTTCTAAAACAATGAGGTAGAATTATATGAAGTAACATGGAAAAGAAGATATTAAGAAGCAGAAGCAGAAGATATTAAGAAGAGGTGGCAAGAATATACAGTAGAACTATATCAAAAAATCTTCATAACCCAGATAATCACGACAGTGTGATCACTCACCTAGAGCCAGACATCTGGGAATGCAAAGTCAATGGGGCCTTAGGAAGTATCCCTACGAAAAAAGCTAGGGGAGGTGATGGAATTCCAGTTGAACTATTTCAAATCCTAAAAGATGATGCTGTGAAAGTGCTGCACTCAATATGCCAGCAAATTTGGAAAACTCAGCAGTGGCCACAGGACTGGAAAAGGTCAGTTTTCATTCCAATCCCAAAGAAAGGCAATGCCAAAGAATGCTCAAACTACTGCACAATTGCACTCATCTCACACGCTAGTAAAGTAATGCTCAAAATTCTCCAAGCCAGGCTTCAGCAATACGTGAACCATGAACTTCCAGATGCTCAAGCTGGATTTAGAAAAGGCAGAGGAACCATAGATCAAATTGCCAACATCCGTTGGATCACTGAAAAAGCAAGAGAGTTCCAGAAAAGCATCTACTTCTGCTTTATTGACTATGCCAAAGCCTTTGACAGTGTGGATTACAACAAACTGTGGAAAATTCTGAAAGAGATGGGAATTTCAGACCACCTGACCTGCAGATCAAGAAGCAACAGTAAAAACTGGACATGGAACAACAGACTGGTTCCAAATTGGGAAAGAAGTACATCAAGGCTGTATATTGTCACCCTGCTTATTTAACTTCTATGCAGAGTACATCATGAGAAACGCTGGGCTGGAAGAAGCACAAGCTGGAAGCAAGATTGCTGGGAGAAATACCAATAACCTCAGATATGCAGATGACACCACCCTTATGGCAGAAAGTGAAGAACTAAAGAGCCTTTTGATGAAAGTGAAAGAGGAGAGTGTAGAAGTTTCCTTAAAACTCAACATCCAGAAAACTAAGGTCATGGCATCCAGTCCTATCACTTCATGGCAAACAGATCAGAAACAGTGTCAGACTTAATTTTTCTGGGCTCCAAAATCACTGCAGATGGTGACTGCAGCCATGAAATTAAAAGACACTTGCTCCTTGGAAGAAAAGTTATGACCAACCTAGACATATTAAAAAGCAGAGACATTACTTTGCCAACAAAGGTCCGTCTAGTCAAAACTATAGTTCTTCCACTGGTCATGTATGGATGTGAGAGTTGGACTATGAAGAAAACTGAGCACTGAAGAATTGATTCTTTTGAACTGTTGTGTTGGAGAAGACTCTTGAGAGTCCCTTGGACTGCAAGGAGATCCAACCAGTCCATCCTAAAGGAAACCAGTCCTGAATATTCTTTGCAAGGGCTGATGCTGAAGCTGAAACTCCAGTACTTTGGCCACCTGATGCAAAGAACTGACTCATTTGAAAAGACCCTGATGCTGGGAAAGATTGAAGGTGGGGGAAGAAGGGGACGACAGAGGATTAGATGGTTAGATGGTATCACCGACTAAATGGACAAAAGTTTGAGTAAACTCTGGGAGTTGGTGATGGATAGGAAGGCCTAGCGTGCTGCAGTCCATGGGGTCACAAAGAGTCAGACACGACTGAGCAACTGATCTGAACTGAACTGAACTGAACATGGAAAAGGGTCCATGATATTCAGTGAGAAAAGCAAGGACCAACTACATTGTATTTATTTAAGGTTTTTTTCAGTTCCTTGTGCACAAATGTATAGTTATCTATATACACAGAAAAATAGATCTGAAAGGCTCTACAGAAAATTCCTAACAATGGCTATCTCTCAGGAGGATGACAGAATTAGGGGTAGAATTAGGGGCAGAAGGTTTTCAAGTCTCTGTTCAGCATGCACCCTCCCACCCCACTCCCACCATTTCTAGGTGGAATCCCTTTTGGTCAAGAATTCTAGGCCATCCCTTGTTTCTATATCTGAAACAAAGTTATCACCATTCCACTCCCCTGGCCAGTATCTAACCCTGGGGATGGAGGCAGATCTCAGCACAGCAGTAATTCCCCTGGTAGGTATTCAGCTACTTCTCAGCCTCCAGATTCCCTGGGTGGGAGTCAGTCCTAAGCCAGCTCTGCCTAACTGCAAATGTCACATCGTAGCTCTCAGAGTAGCGCTACCGGAGCCTCAACCCCAGCCAGCCTTAAGGTACGGGAGCTGTACCCCTTAGCCTGCACCGCAACTTTCGCTTTACACGTGTTTCTTCTAAGTCATCTCTTCCCAAACACTCTCTGCTCCAGTGGCCCTTCTATATTTTCAAAATTTCTGGGGGAGTTCAAGAGATGTAGAACTGATTCTGGGCTATTTCATTCGAAGAATACATATAAGATCTGACTCCTACAACTTTGTTATTTTATATCTATCACATCATAGCACCTAAGACAAAACTTCAATATCCTGTTGTTCATGTATTACATGAAGAAGAAATGGTTTTAGATGAATGAATTTCAACACAAAATGCTGATTCTACAGAAATTTCAGACACACTGTTGAGGTCAACAGAGCATATTTTGAGAACACACAACCAACCAAACAAAAATAGTATCATTTTCATGTTACAATCTCAGTGTGTGATTTTCTTTTTTTTTTTTTTAATTTTATTTTCTTTTTAAACTTTACATAATTGTATTAGTTTTGCCAAATATCAAAATGAATCCATCACAGGTATACATGTGCTCCCCATCCTGAACCCTCCTCCCTCCTCCCTCCCCATACCATCCCTCTGGGTCGTCCCAGTGCACTAGCCCCAAGCATCCAGTATTGTGCATTGAACCTGGACTGGCATCTCGTTTCATACATGATATTTTACACGTTTCAATGCCATTCTCCCAAATCTTCCCACCCTCTCCCTCTCCCACAGAGTCCATAAGACTGTTCCATACATCAGCGTCACTTTTGCTGTCTCGTACACAGGGTTATTGTTATCATCTTTCTAAATTCCATATATACGCGTTAGTATACTGTATTGGTGTTTTTCCTTCTGGTGCCTATGTTCTCCTCTAGGAGTTTTATAGTTTCTGGTCTTATGTTTAGATCTTTAATCCATTTTGAGTTTATTTTTGTGTATGGTGTTAGAAAGTGTTCTAGTTTCATTCTTTTACAAGTGGTTGACCAGTTTTCCCAGCACCACTTGTTAAAGAGATTGTCTTTAATCCATTGTATATTCTTGCCTCCTTTGTCAAAGATAAGGTGTCCATATGTGTGTGGATTTATCTCTGGGCTTTCTATTTTGTTCCATTGATCTATATTTCTGTCTTTGTGCCAGTACCATACTGTCTAGAGGAGAATATAGGCAAAACACTCTCCGACATACATCACAGCAGGATCCTCTATGACCCACCTCCCAGAATATCGGAAATAAAAGCAAAAATAAACAAATGGGACCTAATTAACCTTAAAAGCTTCTGCACATCAAAGGAAACTATCAGCAAGGTGAAAAGACAGCCTTCAGTGTGTGATTTTCAAGTTCTGCTCACATAGCTGGAAATGAAATGTGCCAAGTAGCACATGATCCACCCTCAAAAAAAAATGATATGAAAATATTAATCATAGAGTAAAATTAACATGAAACTTGTATTATGGGATAAAGTAAAAAACTGTATCCGTGTCTGTATCTGTGTGTTGTATTAAAATGCCCTTCTCCAAGTTTTCTTTGACATACTTGAAGTTAATGAGCAAAGCAGAAACTGTAAATTTTTCCGATAAGCATGATGATTGCAAATGGTTTCCATTCCAAACTGTTAGACTAGTCACAGAAAGCTTTGAAAAAGTCCATGTATTAATCTGTTTGTTATTATGATTTGTCAAGTTCCAAAACAGGAGCCTCAAGGTCCACCTCACTCAGTCTCAATACTCACCTCACTCGCCATCTCAGAAGCTCTTTTGGCATGCTGAATTCCAAGGGTGTCAGTGCCAACTTGCATTCCCTTCCCTTTAATTTCTGATTCCAGGTCTTTCTTGTATTCTTTCTATAAAAAAGCAATATTTTGCAATACTCAGACACTGAGGGGACAAAGACATATTTGAATTCAATGATACCAAAAATGGCTAAACATGTTTTTGTTTTTTTTTTTAAGAAGAAAACAGAGCTTACTTTGTACTATGAATGATCAACCTAGACCTAAATTTTCTGAACTGCTTAGAACTATATTCACTGTCCTCACTGAAGAAGAGTTTATACACTCTCAAGACTTTTGCTATATAAAGGCAATTGCCAGGTGACAATCTTCACTGAAACTGTCTTGGGGCCAGAAGGATCGGAAGGCAAGCTTAATTGAGTTGATGTTTTAGAAAGAAGACTGACTTTGAGGTCAGAGCACTCGTGGCCACGTGTGTGATACTGGGACTGTTTCTTCACATTTCTGGTTTACTCATCTGCAAAATGAGGATTATAGTTCCTCTGTGCAGGATCACTGTGAGGATCATGGAGACTGCATGTAGCCTACTGCCCAGAACAGAGTGGGTTTTCAGTAACTGATAGCTTTTTTCCAGTTTTTTACTCCTATATCCACATCCGAAGGCCTGGTTTATTGGTGTTCCTGCCACTGTCTTGCCATCAACTCTCTTTGGATGAACTCTGCCACTGAGAGTTTAAAAAACCTTCCCAAGTATTATTGATAAGTAATTTACAAAACTGAACTCTGAATGTTACTAGATATATTACCCACAACAGAAAAAAATTTATAGAAAATTACTGCTATAGATAAGTGTGATGACAATGTTAGTCAAAGACATCACGGTGGACAGTGTTGTTTCTGACTCTTCTGGCAAAAAGTTCCACAATTTCCTGTAAGGAATTGCCTCTAATCTCTCTCAATCCATCAACTCTGGGTGGGTTGTTCTGGGGTGAGTGTGATTTTTCCTACATAAAATTTTAATTCCACTAAAATGCTTTTAATATTTCCTTTATGTAAAAAACACAAGCCAAAGATGAATATAAATCTTTAAAAAACACATATCAATTTAGAATAATTTATACTTAAAAGCACCATTAAACTGCTAGAAAGTAAACTGAACAATGGTGACCATGAGACCCATACTAGATCATCAGCACATGACATTCCTTTGACTCCAGAGAGAATGACTGGGTTGAGTCTGGGCACAAGACAAAGGTGATTCAGTAAGACTCAATCCTTAGACCTTAGTCATATTATAAGCAAACAGATGCTCACTTCCTACTGGAATTAGTGGCCACAGATATGAGTTATCCTGTCGTGAAGAGGGGGCTTCCCTGATAGCCCAGTTGGTAAAAAATCTGCCTGCAGGAGACCCTGGTTCAACTCCTGGGTCAGAAAGATCCACTGGAGAAAGGATAGGGTACCCACTCCAGTATTCTTGGGCTTCCCTTGTGGCTCAGCTGGTAAAGAATCCACCTGCAATGCAGGGAACCTGGGTTCGATCTCTGGGTTGGGAAGATCCCCTGGAGAAGGGAAAGGCTACCCACTCCAGTATTCTGGCCTGAAGAATTCCACAGACTATATAGTCCATAGGGTCACAAAGAGTCAGACATGACTGCCGTGAAGAGGTGCCATCATATAGAAACAGCCTGTCAAGAGCAAAGCAAGAGTGAAGATAACAGAAGAGAGAGATGAAGGAAAAGGGACAGCATTCAAATTCCAACCTGAATGTGACCCTCAGATTTCTTTGTTCTTAAACCAAAACAGTTTCTTAATCAGGTTTGACTTGGGTTTCTATCATTTGCAACCTGACTAATACAATCACATCAACATCATTATTGTGATCATCATTATCATTACCGTGGTTTATTGACATATGTGGATAAAGTCTTAGATTTCTTCACTGTCAAAGTCAGTGAGACTCTCCTCAAAGACAGTGTCATTATTTGCTACCAAAGTAATGAGATAACACAAGGATTAAAGGACTTACAGCACTTCAGAGGCACTTCATTCTTAAAAATTCATGTACAGTGAGTAACAGCCACTTTCATTTTATAAAGAGGTTTAAGTGGACTCGGCAGCTAGCCAAAGACTGGGACAGCCAGTGAGCATGTGAACTTTTAAACTGTAGTTACTAACAGACCACCTTCCTAATCTGCCTTTCACTAGTTTAAAAGATGACATTAAATCTTATTCAATTATTTTGGTTAAGTATATAGAATTTTTTCTAAAATAAGGAAATGTTCATTTTTCTCATACCACATAGACAGGAGATGGTGAGCATCATCTTTTTAAAAAATGCATTGACTGCAAAAAGATTACTAGAACATAACTGCTTATTACCATCTTACACGTAAAAGCTGCACAATATTTCTATACAGTTAACTTTGGCCACCTCGTGTGAAGAGTTGACTCATTGGAAAAGACTCTGATGCTGGGAGGGATTGGGGGCAGGAGGAGAAGGGGACGACAGAGGATGAGATGGCTGGATGTCATCACTGACTCGATGGACATGAGTCTGAGTGAACTCCGGGAGTTGGTGATGGACAGGGAGGCCTGGCATGCTGTGATTCATGGGGTCGCAAAGAGTCAGACACGACTGAGGGACTGAACTGAACTGAACACATGAACAATAAGAGGCTTAATTCCCCTATTACTATCGTCAGCCCTCCACATGAGAGGTTCCTCAGCATTCACAGATTCAACCAATCATGGACCGTGGAGGACTGCAGAATTTACAATTGAAAGTATGTATAAGTGGACCTACCTGCACAGTTTAAGTCCATTTTGTCCAAAGGTCAACTGTATAATCTCTGAGAAAGACTTACAGACAAGGAAATCAGCTGAAAATTCATATATTCTCAATCGTTAAATAAATGAACTCACCTCACTAGTCATTTCAGATGCTCGTTTTGCTCTTTGAATATCAAGTACTTCGGAATTAAGCTCCATTCCTTTCCCTTTTATTTCATTTTCCAAATCCTTTTTATATTCTTTCTATGAAACAAGAATATTACTGTTTGAAATTTACTGGGAAACTCTTTAATTTATATACTGTTTTACATGTGTTTCCAGAGACCACAGAAAGAAAATATTTCTAGAAAGGAATGAACCAGATTTCTGAGCATTCATGCTCTTTATTTCCTACAGATACTTCATTTTCTTTTTTAGTCATGGTTGTGGAGTTTCCAATACTATCATTCTTTTTTCTTTTATCCTGTCTTCCCACATGTTTTGGTACCATATTGGAGCCATATTTTTAAAAGATATCTTCCCTTTTTTTTAATTTATTTATTTTTTATTGAAGGATAATTGCTTTACAAAATTTTGCTGTTTTCTGTCAAACCTCAACATGAATCAGCCATAGCTATACATATACCCCCTCTCTTTTGAACCTCCCTCCCCACCATCTCCCTCTCCATCCCCTCTTCCATTTAAATGGTAAGGAAGGTCTTAAGAATGCATGCTTCTTACTAATTACTTGAAGTATTTCTTTGAAAGCTGTCTATAAAATATGAATCATTAAAAGAACATAATTGGAAAAGAATGAAAAATTACAAAATCAAAAGGACTGATGTAGCCAATTTTTTGTTTCCATTTTATTCAAAGATTTGTAAAATCAAATAATTTCCTACAGATTGATAATATATAGTCTGAATTTCACCCATTTTAACATATTTTAAGTAGATCCAAATGTCTTTAATCTGTACATATAATATGGGTTTTTTTTTGTGCTAATGAATTTCTGTCTTCTTACTAATTGAATTATGAAAACAATGTCTATCCTAATCCAATTCAGCTAAGTTGCCTTTATGACTAACTTGTCAGATGAAACTTCCTTTAAGGATAAGAAATCACATTCTAGTTAATTCTAGGGTTCATTTGATGTTAGTTTCTCTTTGTCCAGTTTAATTAAATTAGCTGGTCCTCTGCTTAACTAATAGCCTCCAAGACATTGTAATGACCTGCATGTAATTTTGGAAAGAGTCCTGGAGTCAAATGATCTGGATTCTTTTCACTTGTTGGTCTTGTGACCTTCAAGAGGACTTTAAGTAACTGAGCCTTGATTTTCACATGGACAAAATGAAAATAAAAATACTTGCTATACCAGTGTCGAGGACAATTGAGGGAATCAAATTAAGTATAAAAAGATACATTATATGACAACAGAAATGCAAAAACCTTAAAGAATGCAAAGACAATTTGAAGCTAAATGCTTACACATAAAGTATAAATAAATAAAAATAAAATTTAAGGAAAAAAAAAACAAAGTCACAATTTCATTAAGTCATGAGTCTCTTTTTAAAATTAGATATCAGTATCAGTAACTTAATTAAAAGATTTTTAATCATAGTCTCTGGACTTTTTTCTTATACTGATGCATACCTTCTAAATCAATGAGTCTAAAATAAGATTCATTCACAGAGAAAAATAAAAGAAAATGGTAATAGCATATTAAAGTCATTTACAATTCTCAAAATAGATCTCACATTTTCATTTGTATGTAAATAATAAAAAGACTCTCTTTTTAAAAATTCATGTAAATAGTGCATATTATTTAAATAGAAGACAATAATAGCAGGAAGTTGTCACGTGGTCAGCCTTTAACTTCAAAAAATTTTATAGGAACTAGAAGTGAGAAGAGATAGGGTAGCAAGAATTCTCTTCCATGATATGCCTACTTCAGCCCAGCATACATTGCAACAGTGAATCACATTAAATTTCTACAAGTGGTTAAATGCGAAAGCCAGCTGGTATTTTGTTATTAAAGACGTTCACGATGATTAACATCTATGCAGGTAATTATACTCTGTTCCACTGGTTTAAGACACTTCTTTCAGGGACAGTTTCTTCAGTTCAAAATGTAGGATGAAATGGAGTTCTCTGATGCTTTCTCTTAATGTAAAGAGAAACTATTTAAACAAAGAACCAAAAGAGTTTCAAGTTACTTAGAAACTATTTAAAAACAAAAAGCAGAAACAAAAACAAAACTTTTAAACTGTGAACATGATATTTTTAATTGTTAGATTTGAGGGCCTTAAGTTCAACAAATTTAATAACATTGTGAGCCAAAATGTACCATTAAGTTTAGGGGTTGGGGGGAAATGCTGCTGAGTATAAAATGAAAAAGGGAAATGAATTCTTATGCTGTATATGCTAAATATATTATTTTTTCCCTACTTAGAACACAAGCCACTTATAAATGTACCATTTATCCAGACCTTCACACATCACCTCATTTCTGATATCAAATGTCATGAGAATGCTGCTGAGAAGTTACAGGAAAAGCTGGTTCTAATATGTGGTTTATAATAACTAAATTTGAGAGAATCAAGCTAACCTCATCCACACTGAAAATATTTTTTTAAAAAACTAACTGCTATAAAGCTACTTATAGAGCTTCTAAGCTACAAGCCAAACATAAAATCAAAGTATTTCTCAAGTTTTTCAAGGAAATCTGGGTAATTTCATCCTTCAACATTAAATGGAAATAGTAACACTTTCCTGTTTTTAATGAAAACATAAAACTCTATTAGTAAAGGTCAAAGTGAAGGAAAGCGTAATGGATGAATAACTCAAACACTGAATTAGAGAATTAGTAGAGAATTATCAGTGCATATTTTCTGGGCTATTTCTTTTGCAGAACTATAGTAGGATCATACCTCCTTCAGAAGGTTGGTGATGTACTTTACATGTAAAAACTCTGGAGTCTTGTCTAAATCCATTGATGACCTTCCTTTAATATCCTTCTCAAAATCCTCTCTGTAAACTTTCTGTAAAATAAGACCACATAATTTTAAATTTAGAAAATACCAGTGACTGTTGAAAAGATAACAGAACAAGAGTTCCTGGAACAAAACTGATGTTTTTCTTATATAATTGTATCACCTCTGAGTCTTCTTACTAATAGGAAAATAACTCCAACCTTAACATAATATCTCAGATCACAAGCTGCCATCATTCCTAATACAGAAAGGCAACAGTAGCGTATATTAATCATACATTTACATTCCAGGATTTCTTGGTGAGAGGAAAGTGAACTAGTACTGGGCAAAAATCAAGGAACCATGAGACCCAGATGGTACAAGGGTCCTCAGCGTGGGTGTTCCTGTGGCTGAACGGGGAAGTGGAGCACAGTAGGGCCGGGAGAGGATGCAGGTAAGCCTGAGACACCAGAACCTCCTTCTTTGTGTTGTTGTCAGAAAAGTAACATGATTTTTGAGACCTGTGTCTCTCAGGTACATTCACCTGACAATTTCATATAGTCTTAAACTTTCGGAGAAGCCAAATGGCTCCTGAAAGCAGAAACCTTTATCTGGGCTGTGGATCACTGACAACAAGACAGAGGGAAATTAATTTGAAATCTGGCACTAGCAATGACGGACACGAATGAGCACTAACAGCAACTAGCAATGAAAGAGAAGGAGGTGATGTGAAGGATACATACAATACTTTATATACTGTTCTCAAAATGCAGACAAGGTGTTACGGACTGAACATGTCCCTCCAAAACCCATATGTTGAACCCCTACCTCCCCACCCACGGGATGACATTAGGAGGTGGGGCCTTCAGGTCGTGATGAGGATTAGATGAGGCCATCATACATGAGAGACTATGAATGGGATTCATGTCCTTCAAAGAGTCACTAACAAGCCTGCTTCCTTTCTCTCCTTGCTCTCCATCATGTGAGGATGCAAGAAGGCAGCAGTCTGCACCCCAGAATTCAGCATGCTGGCACCCTGACCTCAGACCTCCAGCCTCCATAACTATGAGAAATAAATTTCTATTGCTTAAGCTACCCAGTCTGTGGTATTTTGTTAGAGCAGCTCAAACAGACTAGAACAAAAGATATTCCAGTGAGCCATCCCATTAAATGTGAGTTTTTGTAGGGCTTTTGAATTTTGATCAAGTTTACCTACTCTGTCAATTCACTTAAAAAGAAGTGACTGACTTGGGTAAAACAGTCACTGAACCATTCTTGATCAAATTCCCCTTTATTGGCTCAAGAAAACACGAGATATGAAAAATATAAGTAATTATTTTCTCCTCTCTCCCCTGAAGAAGAAATTAAACAACTCTGAAATTCAACAAGCCACAGTATTCTACATGCCCTTTGTCTGAGAAGATGAATCGTAACCTTTCAACAAAGCACATGTAATGTTTACTAAATTCCTAGGAGGGTTTTGTTCTCTCTAGAAATGATCATTTCTTGGGAATTTCCTGGAGGTCCAGTGGTTAGGGCTCGGTGCTTTCACTGCCAAGGCCGGGGTTCAATTCCCGGTCAGAGAACAAAGAGCCCACAAGCCACTCAGTGCAGCCAAATAAAAAGAAGAAATAAATTATCATTTTGCCCTGTTTTGATGTTGTTTTTAAAAACTAGAAAAGATTTGCCCATTGAGGATGTCTGGAGTCTAGCACTGTGGTTGTAACCAGCTGATAGTAACTGCCCACTACTTCTGTCCCTTTGAAGTAAAAACTTGGTTGTACCCACAGAAATTGGATGTGTCTGTAGACAAAACCATCTGTGTCTGGTGTCTGATTCCCCTCTGCCCACACTCACCCCCACTGCCCCCTCAAAAAAAAAAACAAAAAACAAAAAACAGAAGAAATCTCACTGGGGTAGACAGGAACCAGTGTCAGGTGACTATGTGGATATGACCTAGCATTATCTTAAGTAGAGAAGTAAATGGATAAGCGGAAAAAAATAAACAACTTATAATTGATCTCTTCTCTTGATGTCTTGAAACTTCCTTGAAACTTTCTGATATCACTGATTATTAGCCAGGGGTAGGGGGAGAATCAGTTAAATAAATTAACAGGAAAAAGGGAATCATTTATGACTTTTACCCATTAGCACTTATTAAATATGTAATTTTAGGTAAGACAATTAATTTCAGTAGTTACATTATCAGTCTAGGAATATACTTACCTAGCATCATTACCTTGAGAGGATTAAATGAGCCAAAATATATAAAACATTCAGCCTGTCACCTAGCACAGAGTAAGTACTTAACAAATGTTAGCTCTAGTCTCATTACAAAAAAAAAAAAAGGTAAGTAAAGGAACCAGCCCTTCATTTTCCTTTTAGTTTTTATCTGCTCATCATAATTTCACATGGACACAGCCTGAAAGCGTCAATTTTATCATCACAGAATGCAAGAGCTCACCTGGAAAACTGGGAAACTGAGGGCAAGGGAAAAAAATCAATGACCTGGACTAGATGCCTGGGTCTACAGTGCGGATTCCTTGGTCTGGCCAGTGCAGTATACTTTCTTCCGGATGCACTAAACCTTCTGAACCACTGTAATGGTTCCTTTCAATGATAAAACATCAAATTTGCACTAAACAGTTGATAGCAAAACAAAAAGACTCACCTCACTCTGCATCTTCTGAGCCTCCTTTGAAACTTGATATGATGGTGTCTCAACAAATTCAAGCATCGATTTCCCCTTATTTTTCTCATACTCTTCTTTGTACTTCACCTTCATTGAAAAAAAGTATAAATGGCACATAAAGCTCACAAGCCCTTATACAAACAGAGCAAAGTAAAATAACTATATGTGCAAAATCGATCACCCTGTTTTCTAAAAATCACAATATTCTGGCCATTTAGGTTGATCACTAGGTTCCCTGTGGTTAATGATATACAAAGAAAGGAAACCAGTAACATATTAAAGTTTTTAAGGGATATGAATGGTTTACGATTAAATAATGTAGTTCTAGGACATGTGTATGTAAACAGCTGGGATAGATAGATATATATCACACATGGAGTTATACATGTATACACACATGCCATTAATATACACACATGTAAAGGTACATATATACATAGGTACATATATATAGAGAGAGAGATAAGACACAGAGAGGCTGAGACAGGAAAAAAGAGACAAAGAGATCACTGTGATAACTTTGACGCCTATCAGTAAATCATGAACAAGAAGAAAACCAGAACTGTGACTGTCTTTCTGACAAAGGAAGGACAGTGTTGTTTAGGACTGCTGAATTTTCCCATTGACATTGAGTGAAACACACACACAGAGCTTTTATGTGACTTCCTTCAGTTTTGCTAAGCATTATTTAATCATATCATATCATGAATTATTTATTCATTATAACCAACCCTTATCTATTTTGGTTTATAAAATGATCAATATTTTCTATCTCCTAAAAACAAAAACTAGAATTATATCCTGCAAGCTGCAAGAGTGGTTGGCTTTTTTAGCAATACACCTTTTTAAATTAAATTCATAGTTTTGATCATGATTCATTTTATTAAGATATGTATTTTCACTAAAATCCTTATATATAAAAATTACTAATGAAATTGGTTCTTAAGATGCATTATAATAAAAATAATTTTAATGGTATTTAAATCCAAAAGAATCTTTTCAAAACAGAACTTTGTGGTAGCAGGACATATAACGAATTTTTTAATTCCTGTTTTTAGGAATATTTTTGTTTTAGAGAAGTATAATAGATCAGTGAAAGTGAACTATGAAAGTGAACACTATGTTAGGGTAAAATTTTGTGGGGAAACGAAATAAAAATAAAAATGAAAAGAGAAAAAAATGTATACTTCCAACCTTAAAGGAGAGCTGGTTTGTATATTTTTTAAATAAATGAAGGTAGGTATCAAATCATTATGGAATTTATGTTCCATGGGGCATATTTAAAAGTGATTTAAATTTTATCTTAATAGATGCTGGAAATAATATTTTTTCAATTACTGAAATTCAGAATTTAAAAAGTTATCAACTTTAATGTATTCAAGGAAAAAGATATTTTTAAAAGTTTCTTTCAGAGAGTACATAGAATTTCATAGTTGAAAGAAACATGAAGGCAGAATACACTGCTAAGATAATTTCCCATTTTTAATACACTTACAACTGAGCTGAAAAATTATAATAAACTTTATGCCTGGAAAATTATACTTTTGCAGCTCAAAATGACCAGTACACTATAAAAGTTTTCATTATTATGAGATGTGACCATTAATTAATTAACTCATATCTTGTAAGTTTTTGATTGTGTATAGTAACTATAATATTATGAAATGCCTGCCTGTCGAAACATGGTTCAAGCTTCCCTAACCTAATAAACACAGAGAGAACAGAGTCTGAGACTTTCCTCACGATGCACGTCCTTCCCAGCAGCTACGCGTTCTCGGTGGAGGTGCTGGCAGTGATGCTGCTGAGTCCAGGCAGGGGCGGCCTCGTACCTGACTCTGGAGCATGGCATTGCCTTTATGGTGCAGGTGTTCCGCAGCGTCCACATCAAAATGATACAGGCCTTTGTTTTCCTCAAAAACCTTTCTATATTCTCGCTAAAAAAAATAAATAAAATAAAGTAAGACTAGAAGGGTCTGTTAAAAGCAACTACTACTTAGGAGGGCACACTGAAAATGCAAGCGAACAAGAGCTGCAAAGCTGCCACTAAGTTCCCATCTGCTGTCCACTGGCCGTGTAGATTGCCGACCCTGAGCTAAAGCGACAGTGGGAGATAGACCAGCTCTAGGTGGTCCATGCGAACAGCATCTAAAACACTCAAGAGAAGCAGAGGACTACTGGCTCTAAACACAGCATAAATAACATCTGCAGCACTGGGAAGTGACAGTGGAAAAACCCATAACGTGTGTGAACAGGCAAAGTGGGCAAAAGAAAGGCAGTTTGTCTTGCCCTTATCCTAGAACAGAAATGTATTTATTAATAACTGCATCTACAAGAAAAGAAGAACAGATGAAAGGAAAGCTGGAGTCAGGAAAGGAAAAAAAAGTTGTATGTAATGGATCATAAGGAAAATGAGAGGGAGAGAAATCGTTCAACTAACTTTCCTAAAAGGACAAGATAGGAGGTGGCCGAAAGAGAAACCAAGGAATTTGGGTATGGTTGGTTGAATTCTTAAGGTGAAGAAAATTTTTAAGGATTAAGACACTTTTTAGACATACAGACAAAAAGGTGAATTTGGAAGAGAACAGAATGGATAAGAATACCAAATTTGGCAAGTGTAGGACTCTAAACACAGCAGGCAGCAAAAAGACAAACATTGCTTTATGATTTTTACCCCTGGAGATTGGACACTTAGTAATTTTGCCTTATTTGGAAGACTTTTAGAGGTACATGGTAACTCTCAAAGACTCAGATATACAGAGACTTAAGCTAGAGTTGGTCACTTTAGACAGTGAGGATTTCAATGAAAATGGCAATTTAGTGTAGCGTGGAGGGAGAAGTAAGCAGCATTAGAAAGGGAGCGGGAACAAGCTAGGACACTTAGGCCTAGGATACGCTCCAGTGATCCAGAGTGAAACAGAGGAGGCCTCAGTGCCAAGGATGGGAAGGACGGAAGGTCCGAGGGGCCTACACAGGAAAACTGCTTTCCCTAGGGACACAGCAAGGTCCCCAGAGGCATTTTCAGTCAATTAGGGAACTAAGACATGCATCGCCCAAACTCTAACCAGAATACTTTAAGGGAGAAGAGCACCCCCAGGAATCTCATGAAAATGTTCACATAGTACATCTTGACCAAAGAGAATAAGTTCTGAATTTTAGCTTCTCTGCTAATTTTTCTAAAAGATAATTTCAAATAATAACAACATACTTAGAGATGTCATGATTTAATTAGAAGTAATTTTATAAAATAGATACGAAATGTATGTAACAAACTAGGATACATTCCATTACTAAGTTAAAATCCAGAACTAATAAAGTCTAGAATTGTATCTGGAATAATGTTTATAGATTGAGAAAAGGTCAAAAAGTACTGCCTGTCACTTAATGATCTATTTTAGTTACAGAGAATTTCAGAAACTCCTGTTTTAAAACCAAAGAAAATCACCCTCTTTGAACTAAGATCTGCAAAAGAATGATCAATACTTGCTTTTTCTTAGGTAAGAGTCTCTGTTGCCTCCTAGTGGAAGTTATACAGAGTAACACAATATACACTTTTTTAATTTATGCAAAGTTACAAAAAAAAAAAACCTGAAAGCTAACAGTGTTCTATTTCTCAAAGAAAAATATCCCCCCTCCAGTTTAATCAGTATGGTTGTACAAACTAATAAGGCACTAATTTTACTCTGCACAGTAAAATTTTTCAAATTACGATTTATATCAAAGACATTTAGAGGTCTTTAAAAACCAGCCATTTATAACAAACTGACAACTAATTCTGGTAGAATGCCTGTTTAAGCATTCTCTTACTCAATCTTTTACTAAAATTAAGTTGGCTTTATAAATCAACAAAATTCTCATTCTCTTTACATTAAAATTTAAAAGAAGGCAATTCTGACATATAATAAATTTGAATCAATGTAATATCGTGCAACTTTAATAAGTAGAGACTTCAGAGCAACACCTTTTTTGACTCAAATTTTCTCTTCATGAAGCAACTGGTCAGTTACAATTTTTCTATGGAGAAAAAATATGATCTAGAAAAAATGAAGGTTTAAACTTTACAAGTGGTAAATAAAACAACTGTAATATATGAATTTGATGGGTTTTCTCAAAGAGAAAATAGAAACAATTACTATTACTGTTTTTCACCACTACTATAAAATAAAGGTCAATATTTTCAAAAAGAAATATTGCCTATGAGTGGCCTACATTTTTCATGGTAATCCAAATTTTTGAATTACGACCATGACATTTTTGCTGACTTATTTATACATGAATCCTCACATCCAAAGGAAATTAACCCACACAGGGATGAGGAAGAGTCAAGGTCAAACGTGACTGCAGTGATCAAGCTGGATGAGCAAAAACTACCTATGAAGAAAGCAGAGGATCAGATCTCAGAAACACACGGATTTTTAGAAGCACATCTCTGAGTCGTGGTTAAAAATGTGCAACTGAAGCAGAGTCGCTCAAGAAACAGGAGCGTCTGTACAGAGGAGGATGAGCATTGAAATGGCAGGACAGCAGGAATTAAGTGTCCAGGGACCGAGTCTAATTCTGCACCTGACAGTCTCCCAACCTTCATCCCTGCTCAACAGATGGGAAGAATAATGGGTTGCTTTTCCTCCAAAGACCAGTGATAATTAATTAATTTCCTCCATAAATATGAATTCACACAGATAACATTTCAAGAAGAGGATTACAAAATAATGAACAGAAGTTTCAACATATCAAAACCAAATGTAGACATTTTTAAACCTGAACTGAAGTTGTTATCTCATTATTTAATGGTTTGGGAAGCAGGTTATAACTACAGAGTTTTCTCATCCATGACTGTGGGCACATCTCCTGAAGAAGACTGTTTTCACTTTTTAACATTCTTTGACAATATACTTTGCCATTAAATCTGTGCCTGATCCAAGACAGATATATAATAAATGCAGATAATTTTTGAGTGAGTCATTATTAAAATAGGCATAGAAATAACTTGAGGTCAAATTAGACTTCATCATCCTGACATGGGACATTCTGAGGCGTAGAAAACAGAGGCACAGGTGAGCCAGGGTCATCAGTAATGAGAGCCAGTGACATCAGGGTTCAGACGCACTGTGTGTTGGAAAGAGCATCAAGAGCCAAGTTCTGATGCAATGGGCCACGGGAGCAGACACAAATATTTTAATTAGGACACCCTCCCCTCCTTGTTGTGTTGAAGAAAACACGGAAACCTTCACAAGACTAAAAGTACAGCAGCAGTGCAAACACTCTTGAGATTTATTTTTAGAGAAGGCATAATTCAGACTAAGACAACTTTTATGCTACTGAGACCTTCTGAGAACCAGACACTCTGCTCTGGCCTGCATAAAAGATCACTGACTTAAAAGCCTGACCTCCAAGTGACGTCAATCTACTACAAAGAAAGGGGAAGGAGAAAGACAGAAAGGATGCTCACATAAACACTTGAAAGAGTAGCTATTCCACAAGAAAGTTTGTATTCAAGAGATATTAAAGAGCCAGCTTTGTAAAGCAACAGCCTGGGTGGGATTTAAGCAACAGACACTAGTTTCCATGAAGTTAGTTACTGAGGGGGCAGTGAAGGCCAGGCTCGCCTTAGCAAGCAGGTGCGCTCATAAGCACTCAGACGTGTGGGCGCCACGGAGTCACAGGTCTACACTAGCCAACAAATGACCACTTACTCCGCTTAGCATTTTGCTGACTTTCAAAGCGTGGTCTAAGAACAAGTTTGGGAGACCTGAAACTGGATCATGCATATTCTGAATGTCTTTCTTGTACTTCACCTATGAAAATAACACGAAACAAAATACCATCTAGGAGAAGAAAATACTATGCTTTTGCATTATGCCCATTATTATTTTAAACACAACGAAGTATTATTTGGGCTTCCTTGGTAGCTCAGCGGTTAAAGCATCTGCCCGCAATGCGGGAGACCTGGGTTCGATCCCTGGGTTGGAAAGATCCCCTGGAAAAGGAAATGGCAACACACTCCAGTATTCTTGCCCGGAGAATCCCATGGATGGAGGAGCCTGGTGGGCTACAGTCCACGGGGTTGCAAAGAGTCGGGGTTGCAAAGAGTCCGACACGACTGAGCGACTTCACTTTCACTTTCTAAGTTTTATTTAACGGTACTAAATTAAATGAATTCACAAGTAGCCACTAGATGGTGCTCATTTACTACTGAATGAATAAAAGTTCTTCCCAGGTACTTGAAAGTATTTTGGTAACTCCTTTTATTGTTTATGTGCTCAGAAAGGGTGATGTTAACAGAAACAAGTAACTTTAACTGAAACTCTACTTTCAGAAAATAAAGAAAATAGAAGCTTCACTCTTTAGAAATTACCACTGTCTTCCAATTATATTTTGTGTCAATTTTAGAACCTTTGGTAGTTTTAATCCTATTACTACGTAGACCTTTTCAATCAAATGCTTTGGAAATAAAAAATGTTAATAACAGAAAACATCAAGCACTTACTGTGATGTTTAAACTTTTCTGTGTAAACACTTTATATGTATTAAGTATGCTCCACAATCTTAGCAAGTAAACATTTAAAGTATGCTCATTTTACAAAGGAGGAAACTGAGACACAGAAAGACGGAAGTGTAATATCAGGTGGTGGAGCAAGATTCAAATCCAGACAACCGATTCGAAACCTTGAGCTTTCAATACCATGCTGGAGGTTCTTTTAAGGATATTCCTGCCCTATTTGCTTTATGCTTGTACACACACACAAATAATCAAATAAGAAAAAATGAATTATTAGAATATTCCCAAAGGTCCTAAAAGACGGAAACACCCATTTCAATTGCTGGTAACAAAATCTGGTTAATGAACACAAATTATAGCACCTTCTAAACAGGAATGAAAGTAAAATATACTAAGTCCCCCAGATACAACGGGAGTTGAAAGGTTTAAATGCTCTAACAAAGGAACAGTTCAAACTTAATATTTAAAAAAGTACTCTATGTCTCATTCAACTACAGTAAAGTAATTAATTTTTTCTATGTATGTTTTTATACTCTTCCTAATTCTAATAAAAATTATCTTTTCTTATAAATTGAAACTTCATTTTTAAAGATATGAAATGAAAACAAATCTTATGAAGAGGTATTTCACAGAATTTACATAAGAGATAAGAAAGAAATTGTAAGCTATCTCAAGTACAATTTCTGGAAATTTCCTTGTGATATACTACTACGTTCCAGGTATATTTTACAATCTTCACAATTTCATGAGCATAATTGCATTTGCTAACTATTGTCATAATCATTAATTTATGATACACAGTTTTTCTGAAAAACTCTATAATCTATTTCCACTCTTGATTAGCTATAATACTAATAGTTTTGCTAATAAAACTATTCCTATTAATGAGTAATCAGTAACACTTTTTTCCCCCCAGAAAAGCTTCAAGAAAATAGGCTTCAGTGTTTTCTAAAATTATTTGGAAATTACATGATCTTGATTAAGTATCACAATTACCACACAGCCAAGTCTATCAAAACAAGAATCAAAACATACTGAAAATAGTATTCTGCAAATTGCCATTCATGAGGCAGAAAGCAACTTACATTGCTCGCCAGGGCAGTGGCCAGCTGACTTTGCCTAAAAGAAGCACTTTCAAGAGGATTGTAAAGATGTTTCTTATCCTTCATTTCACTATCAAATTTTTCTTTGTATTTAATCTGCCATAAAAGAAAAAAAAAAAACAGGAAAAATTACATAGCACATTTACCTTCAAGCTTTCAAAGCAACACATTTGATTTCTAATTATATCAGATAAAAGCTACCTTAAAAATGTATGGCAGCAGAGTTTAAATACCTAGTATTTTCCCCCCCATATAAAGCTTAATTAGGCATAAAGGGTTTTTTTTTTTAATTAAAAAAACACCTCTACTTGAACATGGATCATAAATGCAATTAGGCATGAACTCAAATCCTATTAACAAGAATTATATAGAATCTCGGGATTTTAAATGTCAGTTTCCATTTCTGCATTCCTAACATCTATGATCAATTAGAAATCGAGACCATAAATGTCTTAACATCTATCACATTTAGAAAACAGGTCCCAAATATTAGAATTTGAATACGAATTTTCCTAAAAGAATGACTGCAAATGCAAGACAGAGCTCCTACCATGGTTTTTCTCATCATTTCCCACTTATTAAAAAACTCATTGTTAGGGATTACGTATTCTGAAACATCCTGGGCCTATTTAATGTCATCTATTACTTCTCTGCTTTCACTCCACATTAGTGTTCAGTGGCAGAACCATCTCCAACTTTCACTGTGGATTTTTTTTTTTTTTTTAACTAGTCTTAAGGTAACCAAACGTCTTCCCTTGTGGCTCAGATGGTAAAGAATCTGCCTGCAAAGCAGGAGACCGGGGTTTAATCCTTGGTTCAAGAAGATCTCCTGGAGGAGAGAATGGCAACCCCCTCCAGTGTTCTTGCCTAGAGAGTTCCATGGACAGAGGAGCCTGGTGGGCTACAGTCCATGGGCTGCAAAGAGTCGAACACAACTAGACAATTCTTTACTAAAATAAAACAAAAATAGCTAGTCTCATTTATTTAATTATTTAAATGCTTTAATTGCTGTAGCCAGGAAAGGATGCAGGCAGGCAAAAGCAAAAGTAAGCTGTTTTGCCCTTTTATATCTTATTATGCTTCTTACACTATCTTATTTCTTTCTTTACAACATTCAGAATGCACATTTATCCATACATCCTAAGACTCTGCCTTGCAGAAACCTTTAGAAAAAAGACAGTTTGGGAACGGCTCATATTACTCTTTGAATCTAGTGTGTACTGGGTGACGGTCTCCCTCAGGGATACACGCTGATACCTCCAGGAGGGAGCTGGTAAAAATCCTGATGGGAATACATTTGGAAAACATTTCAAGACGGTTCACATGCAATAGTTTCTGTTGCAGTTTCATTTGCTAATAATACTTTTTGATCATCATATTATCTTATAATTTCAAGCAAAATCTCACTTATTATAATTAATAGGCGAGGCCTCCCTAAAACAAGAAAAGCTTCAAGTTTTAGATTATTTTATCTTGAAATCAGGGACACCACCACCAATGCAGTCAATTTAGATCTCCTTCACTACTGTCCAGAGTAACTGGCACCAAAGCCAGATCCTCTCTACCTGGTCCTCTGCTAAACACGCAATTAATTCCACTCCTCAATACCCCGCTGCTGTGGCGCTTTTCACCTCTTCTAGGTTTTAGTGCGTGACAGGTATTCACTTGACTATGGTCGTAGACGCTCTGAACTGACTTCCCCTAGAATGGCACTCCCGATTCAGCCATATCCACCAACACTGTCCAGCGATCAAGGAAAACATTCTGCCCGATGCTGTGGTGCCAGGAACACTCTCAGCTGGTAGTTCTTTCCATCCAATCAACTGATCCTGCTGTGTAACATGGGCTCGCATCAAGTATCCTTTCAGTCACTCGTAAGTCCCCAACCTCAGCCACCACGAGTGTCTTAGTTATTAGCTAAATGGCAAGAATAGGTTCCATGATCCTTGAGCACAGAGAGTGCATCATTTTGCCTTTGTACCCCCTGTAGTTCTCAGCACCATTACACTAAGCCCAGAGGCAACATGGAAGGAAGCATTACTTGGGAATGTCAGGTCCCACTGAACCCCGATGCTATGTCAGGGATCCTGGTCTTTTACGCTAAGCCCAAGCAGAAGTGAGTTCAAGCGTGTATGTGACTCCATCAGATTTGCTTTTGGAAGAGATTACCAGCTCCAGGCCTGATGGGAGTGTGTCTGGGCTCACATCAGCATTCCCAAACTCAGGCTGGAAATCCATCCTAACTCAAAATAGGAATCCAACGCAGGCTCAATGTTTAATGAATACAGGAAGGAAGGAATCATCATCAGTGAACCGGTTACAGTTTTTTCAGAAATATACATTTACTTGGAAAGAGCAAACGCCAGGTTTAATAACAGTTGAGAATGTGTCAGACAAATTCCCAAGTTAACACTCCCACTCTGTTGTGTCTGCTCCTAGTGTAACTGTGCAGAGAACTACTGGGGGTAGCACAAAGGTAGAATGATGCACCCTCTGTGCTCAAGCATCGTGTAGCCTTTTCTTGCCATTTAGCTAATATATAATTAAGACACTCATGGTATACCTGAGGTTTAAGAATATGAATAACTGAAAGAAAAGTTGATGCAAGCCAGCACTGCTCAGCTGAATTAATTGATTAGATTTAAATACTTCAATACAAACAGAACCCTGAGTTTTTCCACCTGATGTTTTACAGGACAAACTTTAGTAACCTATTTTTTAAGTAGAATATTTTCATTGATTTCTGAAAGATACAGAAGATAAATCGGAAGTATATTTTTACAAGTATATTGTTGTGAATAGTAACCTATTGTTAAAGGTGAGTTTTCCCTGGAAATACAAGATTAGACTATTTTCTAAGTTTTGGACATAGTTGAATTATCTGCTCTCCCATTAAACAGTGAGCAGGAAATAGATTTCTATTCATTTTTGTATCCCTAGTACCCAACACCGGAGAAGGCAATGGCACCCCACTCCAGTACTTTTGCCTAGAAAATCCCATGGACGGAGGAACCTGGTAGGCTGCAGTCCCTGGGGTCCCTAGAGTCGGACACGACTGAGCGACTTCACTTTCCCTTTTCACTTTCATGCATTGGAGAAGGAAATGGCAACCCACTCCAGTGTTCTTGCCTGGAGAATCCCAGGGACGGGGAAGCCTGGTGGGCTGCTGTCTATGGGGTCGCACAGAGTCGGACACGACTGAAGCGACTTAGCAGCAGCAGCAGTACCCAACACAGTACTTTGAATGGATCTGGCACTTAATATATGTTCTTTAAAGAAATATATAGATTAATGATGAAAATGATAAGCAATCAACCATCTTTTCACATTCACACTCTCAGGTAGGTATTGGAACTACAGTACTCTAATTTCCCAAATCTGTTACCCCAACACACAATCCCCACAGTCATTGCTAAACTGACTTGAACAAAAATCTATTGAGAAGAGAAAAAAGGTAAAAGGAAATGAAAAACAATAGATATAAAAATAATATATTGCATCTATATTATACTAAATACATATAAATATATATTTTAAAAGTATGGTAGTTCCTGCCACACTTTTCCTCATTAACTAATTCATTTAGGAATTACTTATCTAGTGCACACTCTGCATCACTTACTACCCTTAAAGAGTGCTATACTGGAAGAGATTTGGGAATCGGAGGGAAACTGTCTTCAAATATTTGCAAAAATAGAAAAACAGCATTTGTTCTGCAACCAAAGGTAAAGTTGGTGTTGACAGGTAGAAGCTGTAGCCAACAAGATTTCTGCCGATTATAACACACGTTTTCTATCAGCTGATCTGTCCACCAGTAGAACTATCTTCTGCTTTCCTGCTCAATTACTGCTCCCTACCTCCTCCCAATGGAGAAGGCGATGGCACCCCACTGCAGTACTCTTGCCTGGAAAATCCCATGGACGGAGGAGCCTGGTGGGCTGCAGTCCATGGGGTCACTACAAATCGGACACGACTGAGCGACTTCACTTTCACTTTTCATTTTCATGCATTGGAGGAGGAACTGGCAACCCACTCCAGAATTCTTGCCTGGAGAATCCCAGGGACAGGGGAGCCTGGTGGGCTGCCATCTATGGGGTCGCACAGAGTCAGACACAACTGAAGTGACTTAGCAGCAGCAGCAGCACCTCCTCCCAATGTTCACCTGAATAATTTCTACACATCTTGCAGTTGCCCAAATGTAACTTCTTTCTGAAAGCCCTCTCTGACCTTCCAATCTAGAATACTTGCTGCTGATACATTTTTGAATCACTCCACATTTATGTGGTCCCTCATCATGCATTGCTGCAATTATTTGTAAAACTGTCCCTGGCTTTTGGTCTCCCCCATTAGACTCTAAGTTCAGTGAAGGTATGGGCTATATCTTTCCTGTTCACCCTTGAAAATCTAACCCCAAGGATGTAATATCTGTTCAGTAACTGTTTTGCTTGAATGAATAAATGGATGGATTACATTGAGAAGGGATCATTTCATTGAAAATCAGGACCAGATAACTTCCATAGTGTCTCCAAATTTTTTAATAGCCTTGTAATAGATTTTTATGAAAACTTTATTCTTAAAGTTATGCCTGGGGCTATAGACCTTAAAATTTGAATTTTAAAATGGAAATAACCTTTCCAGGTTATTTAAAGATTAATTATTTAAAGTGTACCTGTCCTCCATGTACTTCTAATGAGTTTAATAATCAGCAAAGTACTGTGAAATTTATCTTATCCTAAACTTCAGAACTCTGCGTTATCTGATTCAAAAGGTAACTAAAGAACAAGAATGCAATAGTTTCCCTCATTAATTAACCAAAAAGTAAAATAACTGAATTCCATAAAAAATACATTTACCAGACACTGACACTCAATTCTCTTATCTTGCTGTAAGGTTTGCACATAAATGAACTAAGAAAATAGCCAAATAGTTCAAACAGGTCCTATCCACTCACCTTCTGACTGGTTCACTCACTAACTACACATACACAGAACATTCTATCTTACCATCAATCCACGGTTCACACATCTAAGTATCCACCTGCTCACGCACACTTGCATCTCCTAAGAGATCAGGATGCTTTCCTTTCATTATAATGGGTGACTCAACCATGGAAAATGGTATTTTTCCTTCTGGTTTCAAGACCACTTGAGACAAGAGGAAATAGGTGTTGGGTGCCTTTGCTATGACTTCCCTGGTGGCTCAGACGGTAAAGCATCTGCCTACAGTGCGGGAGACCTGGTTCGATCCCTGGGTCAGGAAGATGCTCTGGAGAAGGAAATGGCAACCCACTCCAGTACTCTCGCCTGGAACTATGATTTTAAGGCACAATGTTACCCCTTACACAAAAATCAATCACTTTGGAAACAAACGAAAAGTTCCACCTATGACTGATTTTACTCATATTATAAATATCATATCCAATGGTCCTGATCTACCAACTTTTTGAAAAATACAGGGTAGGCAAATGGGATGAAACTTAAAAGTTTAGTAAGGAAGTTTCACAGACTTAGCAGAACTTTCAGAGGTTCAAACTAGGAGAAAACACTAGAATTGCTCAACCGCAATGACTGAATTTAACCTAGCCCCTCATAACTGCATCCAGGCAGGGCTGTGTTTAAATGGCTAAAGTCTGATTTCCCAACTCAGTCGTTCAAAGCTTTCAGCACAAGGGGTACTGGGCTTCATGGCATCACCTATGGCTCAGATTCACAAAGGGCCAGAAGAGCAGAAAAAGAGCAGACCCTGAATGAAAGCTTTTCATCAGAGCCACAGAAGAAAATGATAGGAAAGAAATGGGGACCTGGACAAGTGCACTTAATTACCAGTGAACACTAAAAGTAAACAACAACACAATGCCACACATCCACGGGAGCAACTGCCTCCAATTCTGGATGAAACTGAACTAAAGGCTGCGGAGGGGGAGAGTGAAATCAGATTTTTACGTAGAAGTCATCATAAATCGGTGTGTCTAAGTCTGAATTTTACACAAAATATACCCTGCCCTTATTTTCATGACAAAATAATATTTTACTGACTTTGTATCGAATGTGAATGATCTAGAGAAATGTGTTTAATTGGTCTCTACGTATTTCTTGAAAGCCTAGTCTGTGCCATTAATGCCATTAAACCCTGTCCCCACAGAGCCTGTTGAGTGCTAGTGAAGCAGATATTTAATACACACACACATACCTTTATATGACTATTACACACTGTGTTAAGAACTATAAAGAAAAGCAGAATAAAGAGGAGCAGAGCAATAGAATTTAAATCAGCAAGTCAAGGATGTGACATGTAAGCCAACAGTTTGGGGGAAGGAGGTTGGAAGGGTGTGTGCTTGCCCAGAATCGGAGACCCTTCAAGCCAATTAATACCCTTTACAATTGAAGGACAATACTTATTATTCAGTTTTAACAGCAACCTAAGAAGTAACGTTTAGGTTTAAAACCCACTCTTTTAAATACATCACATGCAATTTTAGAACAAATACTAATTATTATATAAATTTTTCTCTGATGTTATAAAACTAAAGGTATTTCATTCATCACATAAACAAATTTCAATTTATAAATTAAGATGATAAATGAATATGTTAACAAAATAACCACTCAGAAGAATTTGTTTTAAGATGATGACTTCAATAACTACTACCCTAATACTTAAGATACTTGTAAATATACCTCTTTATCTTGGCAGGTGAGATTTCACTTTTATTGTTTACTGATTTTCTTTTCATTACTTGGCTATTATTTTATGTCCCCCCAGACTTTAGAAAAGGAAAGTTTACAACTACAGAAGCAAAGCTATTGAACAAGTTAACATAGGAATGAGCTTTGTTTCCATTCATTACCTTTTCTGGATTCAGTCCCACAGAGCTCAGTTTCCAGATAAAATGGGAGAATTGTGCCCTCTCGCTTCCTCCTTGTGTCTTGTCATCAGGGTGTCTTATCTCTCCACACCACGGGCACTGTCCATCATCGCCTGCTCTCTCACAATCCTGTCTTGCCCTTTCCCCCTGGCATCCTGCATTCTGCCTCTAGCTTCCCAGCTTACTACATTCCTAAATTATTTCCCTTCTGCATATTTGCTTGCCTTTGTGTGCCCCTCTATTCATAATCTGTCATTAGGAGCAAGAGAATACATGATCTTCAAAGTTGTCAATGAAAATAAGAAACTACACTTTCTGCCTTTGCTTTTAGTCAACACACCTGAAAACACAAAAGATCATACTGAGTTCATTCCAGAAGTTCTGAATATTCATCTGCCCAGTTTCTCCCTTTTCTGATGAGTTTATACACCATGAGATCAGCAAAAAGTTCACGAAAAAACGAAGATGACAGATACAATGTAACTTGCAAATTACAATCTGCTTAAATATCTGATCATTCAGCTGTTAAATGATTTGAGATTTTTTTTTAAGTCTGCCTAAAAAAAAGTGCGAGCATGCTCAGTCAGTTCAGTCGTGTCTGACTGTGTGACACCATGGACCTTAGCCCACCAGGCTCCTCTGTCCATGGAATTTCCCAGGCAAGAATACTGGAGTGGGTTGCCATTTCCTTCTCCAGGGGATTGTCCCAACCCAGGGATCAAACCCAAATCTCCTGCATTGGCAGACAAATTTTTTACCACTGAGCCACCTGGGAAGCCCCTAAAAGTTTTTCTAAGGACTCACAAATAAGACTGTGAAGGAAAAAATTTAAGACTGAAATCTAAGAGCCAGTCTTACTATACTTCATTTTGCGCATGAATTCATTAAAAAAAAAAAAAAAAGCAGAGTGGAAAATTCTTCTGGATAGCTACGGTAAAATTATTCCTTGGAAATGATGCAGTGTTTCTATGGGTCAGGCAATATTTTAAGTTGCTCACAGTAGTTCATTTAATCCTCAAAACAACCCTAAGAAGCAGTACTGCTCCATGTCATTTTACAGGTCAGGAAACTGCAGATGGAGAAATTAAGCCACCTGTCCAAAGTCATTCGATGAGCCAGCAGCAAAACCAGGAGCTCAGGGGTCCAGCTCCACAGCCCTTTTATTAATGACTCAGCCAAGCTGCACAGCTTTTCTACACCACCAATTGACCTCTGTGCTCCCAGAAAAGGCTGAAATCCTAAGTCAGAAAATCTAAAGCGATACTGGAAGAGCTACCAGGTGCGTACCAACACCCACTTCAGCAAGTATTGTTTGGACTGAGAAAAGCTCGGAATCACGGCCCTTCTCAGGCCCTCCAGAGCTAAGAACACAGCAGGTCTTCTCAATTGTCCAGATACTATTTTATGTTCTTCAGTTAGATTTTATAGTTCTCCTCATTTACGTTTATCCGTTTTGAAATGTAACCCAATTAAGACATTTGCAACTTGAAGAAAGGACATTTTCAAAGTTGAAAACACTATATACATGCATAAAAATTACTGTTTGCTGTCATTGTTGACTTTATAAATGTTACCTTTTTCCATTAAAAAGCTCCATTAGAGCTTCTGGATCTCCAATTTTAAGAATAACTCTGTTATCCTTATGTAGTATATACAGTCTCCTGGATTTTCTTTTAAGATTTTAAAATCATTTTTTTGTTTACATTCATATCTTTAAACCATCTGGAATTTATTTTGTAGATGGTTTGAGATTCAGGTCCAATTTTATTTTTACCCTGAAGGATGGCCAGTTATGTCAGCACCATTTATTAACTAATACAACTTTTTCCCACTGACTTAAACCAAAACTTTTATCACATATTAAATTCTTATACACATTAGAGTCTATTTCAGGATTCCCTAGTCTAACCTACTGATTATTTTATCTCTTATATATCAATTCCATATTGATTTAATTTCAGTGGTTTTATACTATGTTATAGTAACTCACAATGTAAGTTCCCCTTCACTGGTCTTTAATACTTTTGAAGGCTATTTTCAGGCATTCCTTGCCATTCAAACTCTAAGATCATTTATCCATACTTCAAAAAAATTATTGGATTCTAACTGAAATTGCATGGTATTTAAGTATTAATTTGGGGAAAGTTGTAATTTTTATCTATTGACATGTTCAGCCAAAAATATGGCATGTCTGTACACTTCTTCAGATCCTTTTAATGATTTCAGTGTTTTCTTCATTGTCATTAGCTAGTTTCAAATGTGTAATTAAAGCACTTAAACATTGAGAAAACTGTCGTTTTCCTTACTAAGTTAAAAATTCTGTTTATGAACATATAGATAGAAATTTAATTATTCATCTAATCTAATCTAATTGATATGACTATTGCTAAGTTCCAGAAATTCTAGGAAATGTGACAAAATGGCTGAACTCATTGGAAAAAGCTAGAATTTGAGCCAGGAGAAAAGAACACTTAGTTTCATGCTCAAAATGACATGTTTTATCCCTTAGTGAAATTTACAATTATTGTAATCCTATCTGATATGGTTACAGGAACATTATCTTTGTATATGCTTGCCATTAAAGACATTATCTAAAGTAAAATATTTTTCAGTGCTGCTAGAAACAAAATCTCTGAATAAAATCATTGTGAAATATCGCTAGATTCTTACTTGACTAGAAAGTTTAGAAGCTTCCACAGCATGTTCAAAATCTGGTCTTCCAATTACAGCAGGCTCTTTATTCATTACTCCTTGCCCTTTCTTGTATTCAGCCTAAAATGAATAAGAAAATGTCAGATATTTTTATTTTCCCATGAAAAATTACACTGGCAATAGCCAAAATAAAATTAATAGACGGTCAGCCCATAAAAAAATATTCCTTAAAACTCACCAAATTCTAAAATGCTGACTGCTAAGAAGAAACTGATTTTATAAAAACAATGTTTTTTTGTAGTAAAATAATTACTAAGCTTGAGTCTGTGAATCCAGTCATCATCATCATTATGTTTATTATATCCAGGAGGAATTTCTAGATAATTAAGACCCTGCATTCTGCATACATATGTCTTTTATGTTTAGTCTTAGTAACTGATCTAACCCCATCTGGTTAACATGCAGCTGAATTTAGTAAATAATTATTGATTTTTTAAGATGAATACAGCCTATGCTACTTAATCATTTGGTTCAAGTTAAGTCATCATTTTTTAACCAGAATGTAAGATATGTTTAAGTAAAATGGTATCTGCCGAGACGGATGTCTTAGGGAAGAGAAAAACAGCCACGATGCACAGGAAATGTGCATGGGTAAATGCTGACTAACAAGAACCCGCAAAATTAACAGCAACAAGACGGAAAAAAAAGGCCAAAGTGAAGTTCTTTGGGACAAGATGACAGATAATTATGGAACCAGATGAATGACAAACTTGACTCTCAGGCTGAAACACGTGAATGTTATCTTAGGCCTGAGTGGTATTTTTTTTTTTTTTAAGTATTACAACACAAGCCATAGTCAAGTCAAGTTTGATCAATTTCTGCACATATCCAAATAATTTACACAAAGAGATAATTCAGATAAAAAATTGAGATGTCATTAATTCAGATTGATAAATTTCACTAATTAAATTAACCACCCAACTACCAAAGCCATGCTTTGTCTTCCACCAAAATAAGAAATCAATTCTGCTCAAAATAAGAAAGAGAGATTACATCGCTTATGATCTTGGAGATCTGTGTCGCCATCTTGATGTCTGGTCTGTCAAGCTCTGCATTATACATGTGGGTGTCCTGTACATCTTTTCTATAAAAAATCTGATGGAAGAGACAGTTTGGATCGAAAAAAAAGAAAAAGGAAATGAGTAATGTCATACAGCTGCTAGCTTTAATGTCCCTAATATAATTTATCCTCACCACAATCATCTAAGAAAGTCACTGATCATAACTTTTAAAAAATTTTTATTATGTGCAACATTTATTTGGATAACTATATTCTCTTTTTACTATACCAATGGCTCATTGACATTATTGTATATGAACTGAATTCATACAACATAAAAAATATAATTCCAAGACCATAGCACAAAACCAAGCTTATAGGATTTTACATACGCTACCCTTATAAGCATGTCATTATGGATAAATGTATATAGGCATGATCACATATAGAGTGTCCTCAATCAAAGTCATTAACTTGTTGATCACACAGTCTTGAGTCCCAGTGGATACAGGATAAGCCCCAGTACACAAATACAGAAAGTCATTTCCTGGGGTGAGGGTATGTGAAACTCTGGAACTCTGCCTTGCACACTCCCAACCACACTTTTCTCTTCCTTTCCCGATTGGACTCTTCAAATGCCCCTATCTGGGAGGCCTAGTGATGGGTGCTAATAGTTTTATTCCAGTAAACATCATTGCAATGACTTGATCCTCCAATAACAAAAGGATTCACATTAAGAAATAGCCATCAAAAAAAAGAAAGAAAGAAAGAAATAGCTGTCTTCTGAATGCACATTAGATACAATCAAACCAAAGTATAGAAAACAGAGATTTAAAGAGAAATATACAAACGTTGCCAAATATCCTTCAGGTAACAGTTGTCATTCAGAATAACTTGACTGACAGATGGGAGGAGAGACCAGAAGCCAACTCATACAACCCCTAATGGGCAACATCTCCCTGTCTACCTGCTTCTCTATTTCCTGAGACCAGTCATGAACTGAAAAGATGAAGCTCTATTTGGCAAATTCACCAGTGGGTGGGCTGGTCAACTTGTCCATTACATTAGATTTTATTACATTTATAATGCAAAGCATGTAGTAATGGTCATTTTCAAAATCTGTCTTCACTTTTTCAAGACATAAAAGGTAGAACACAGAAATGTACAACTGAACATTTATAAAGAATGCACAATTAATTGCATTTGTACAAAACAGGTGTTTCTTTTTCTTTTCTCTTTTCTTTTGGCTGCACTGTGCAGCTTGTGGGATCTTGGGATCTTGGTTCCCAGACCAGGGATTGAACCCGCTCCTTTGGCAGTAAAAGCTTGGAGTCCTAAGGAATTCCCACAAATTTCCCAAAACATAATTCTTTTTTTTTTTTGTTAATTTTTGGCTGCATCACACAGTTTGCTGGGTCTTGGCTCCCTGACCAGGGAATGAACCCTCCTGCAGTGGAAGCATGGAGTCTTAACCACTGGACCTCTAGGAAATTCCTCAAAATAAGTCTTCTAATGTTGCCTGCAAACTTTCTGCAGTAGCATCGTCTAGAGTACTTATTAAAAATTTAGATTCCTGAGGTCCATCCTTAATCCTCTGTAATATAATTTTGCTAAATGGGGCCCAAAAATCTGCATTTTAATGAATTCCCCAGTTGACCACTAAAAATCAGTGTTCTAGATAATAGTAATGTATCTTGTTATCGTCCTTTCAATCCTACAGTGTTAAAAAAAATGTACTTTTTTACTTCTTTAAACAATAATATCAAGTATAAGGAATGATAATGTGTTAATACTTTCATAGGCTCCCTAATGCATTATATTATTTTATTTCAATGAAGCATGTATATACACTTCTATTTAAGATCTTGCATTGGCTTCGCCATCGACTATGTTTATAATCATGAACCTGTCTGACAAGTGAACACAGCTTAAATATAATTAGCATAATTTTGGCAAGAACATCTGTTTTCTTCACTGCTTCTATTTTCAAAGGCTTAGCAAGCAATTTTAAGTCAGTTTTGTGCGCACAGGTAGCAAAAGATATAAGCTGAAAACTGAGTTATTTGGTTGGGTAAATTTAAAATCTTCAGGGATTTAAAATAAGCCAATTTTGATTGGTTTCAAAAAGCAACACACTCATCTACAAATGATGGCCAATCAACCTCAGGCTGCCCAGAGTTAAACACAAGCTGTGTAAACAAAAACGGACTCTCAGGTGAAAACAAACCACAATTACTACCCACCTACAAGACTGTTTCTAAGTTACTACATTCAGATGAAAGCCATAGCAGGGAATGTCTTTTTGTTTACAAAAGAATGAGTGTAAAAATGGAAACCCTTACTTTTTGAAAAGAGCTGCAACCTCTCAGATATCTATGCTTTCCATGGGTTTCCTAATTATATGCTGTTCAGCCTAATGACTGCGTGGAGAGAGGTGAACAGCACAAAGGCGGCAGGACTGGGGCAATGAATGGGGCCCCATCATCCATGTAAATTGCAAATTAGAGGCCGGCATATGTGACTCAAAACAAATATTAAGATTGACATGAGCTGCACATTCAAACTAGCGGATACCATGGAGCCACACAGGAGAAAAGCCCAGGGGCCTGGTCACTACAGATCTCCCAGGATATCAGGCTTGGGGATACTCCCCAGGAACAGGGGCTGATGCTGAGGCACACAGAGCCACAGGCTCCTGCTCTGTGCTCCCTGCAAGGATGTCTGAACACGGGTGGTATAGAGACAATGTGGCCTGAGCAGACTACTCACCTTCCTCCACCTCACCTGTGACTAAGGGCTGAGGGAAACTCATCTGACATTTCTCAAACGTCTGCACAATGTATTTTCTCCCTTCTTCAGCCCATCCGAACCAGGAAAGAATAAAGCTGTTATGCAGCAGAATATGTGTGTGTGTGTTTGTGTGTGTATATCAGAATATATATATATTCAGTTTTATATAAAATATATATGTATATACATATATTTTATATAGAATATATATGTGTATATATATTCATATGTGTGTATATATATATTCTGAATAATCCCAAACTAAATGCAGCGTTTTCTGAATAATCAAACCTTAAATGCTCACTGAATTCTCCAGCAGTCTTCTCATGGCAAGAGGGTGTTCTATATAAAACTGCTTTGAATAAGAAGAAAGATAGGGGTTCCTAAAAGTCATCAACCCAGGACAGGTGCAGGCCTGAGGGCCCATGATTTATTTTACCTCGTTTTACTTAATGTTTTGTTCCCTATCATGTCCTCAGAGGACAAGAGAGAATGAAAAACATGGCAGAGGGAGGAGCAATGAAAGGGGAAGGGGCAAAGAGGGAAGAGGAAGAAGATGGGAAGAAGAGGAGAGGAGGAGGAGAAAGAAGAAGTCATTTTAGGCAGTTTATGATGTGAGTGAGTGAAAGTCGCTCAGTCATGTCTGACTCTTTGTGACCCCCTGGTCTACACAGTCCATAGAATTCTCCAGGCCAGAAATCTGGAATGGATAGCCTTTCCCTTCTCCAAGGGATCTCCCCAACCCGGGGATGGAACCCAGGTCTCCCGCATTGCAGGCAGATTCTTTACCAGCTGAGCCACAGGGAAGCCCTGTTTATTAGGTACCAGGTACATATTAAGGACTTCACATTCACTGCCTCACTCACACGTTTCTTAAATGAATGACTCATAAGGATTTATATTCATTAAACCCAAGTTGCCTTTATTACTCTTCTATTTCAAATTTTTTCTTAATTTAAGCTAGTTATTCTCACTAATGAACATTAGACTAATTTTAATAAGTTCCACAAAGGAAACAAATGGACTTTTAATGAACACTGCACTAACCAACCAAATGATTTTAGGGAAAACTATATCTCAACAATATTTTAGTCTGTTCCCAGGAGGAAAATGTATATTTCTCCATTTCTTTAAATTTCTTATTATAGCTTTCAATGAAGTTTCATCCTTATCGTCTATAGGTCCTATACAGGTTAAAACACAACAATTATGACAATATCACATTTATACATTTATTTTGTACTCAAAATAAACTGCTACATATTTTGGCAGTATGTAATCTTTTCAAAAAGACCAACTATGGTTTCTTCCTCAGGAGCACTTAGAATTATTACTTTATGTGCTTGATCTCTCTTTCTTGCCTTTTTTTTTCCCTCAGTGAATTTACTTCTTTGCCCATTTCCATGAATCTGTATCATTTTCCTAAATTACTCCTTTGTCCCTTTGTAGTGGACATGTGTTATTTTTTTTTTTTTAATCCACCTTTTGTTGTTGTTTTAGTCACTAAGTCATGTCCAACACTTTGTGACTGCATGGGCTGTAGCCCACTGGTCTCCTCAGTCCATGGAACTTCCCCAGGCAAGAATCCTGGAGTGGGTTACCAGTTCCTTCTCCAGGGGACCTTTCTGCCTAAGGAATCAAACCCTCATCTCCTGCATTGCAGGCGAATTCATTACCACTGGGAAACCCAAAAATCTTCCAGGTACTTTTTATTTGGAAACTGCCCCTCCCTTGCTCCCTCCATGTGATTTGGTGAGGCGATCAGAAGTAGCCTTCCTTTCTGGTGACAGGAGTGGCCACGTGACAGGCTATCCAATCAGATACTCCAACCCTTTGGAAATTATGATTAAATAGAGAGCAGACACATAAACAAGCAAGGTCAGAGTCGTTGATGGATCTGAGGCTGGGGGAGAAATAACTGCTATCCTTTCCTCTGGGATTGGCCACAGTGAAGATGATTTAGTTTTGGAAATACCAGCCTTGAGACCAACTAGACAGATTTGATCTGCAAATGAAGTCATGGAGAAGGAAGAAGAGCCAAGAGATACGGAAAGAAGGGGGTCCTCGTGACACTGTGGAGCCTCTGGAGCCAGTTATGCCTGAAGGTAGCTTTACGCAAACCAATAAATTCTCATTTTTCACTTGAGCTAACATGAGATGGATTTCTGTTACTGAATCTACAAACTCTAAATGTAGCCTCCATTTCATATGTTTCTCTGCAATGTCAAATCTATTCTTTATTGCCTCCAATAGAGATTTTAATTCTATCACCTGAAGCTAATACAATATTGATAAATAAATTATAGTTAAATTTTTAAAAATTTTAATTCTATCGAAATCTGTCATGGAATTTCTTCCTTATATTACCATGTTCACTTTCACTCTCAGCTTGCATTTTCATCTCATTTTATTGTCTTTTAATCTCGGTTTATTCCCCCCTAATAATCTTTCTACTTTTGTTTCATCAGGCCATATCTTTTGCATGTTCCTTACATTCATGCAGGGTATGTGCCAGGTACTGTAGTTCTGCACACTTTAAACACATGAATTTAGTAAATCTTCACCCCACCATTATTGTGCCAGCCTGTCCTCAACTCAGCTCCATCAACACTCCCTCCCAAGGCTGGAACTAGTTATCCAGAAGAATCTTCTTTTTTGTACCATTCTTGGTTGGACTTGGCCAATAAGAGAAACTTTAAATTAGATATTGAAAATGAAGTGAACTGGATGCCTTTATTATCCATGTACAGCCAGACTGAGCACTGAGCAAAGGACTCCCAGTGACTCTGCAGCAAGCTTTTCATGTTTTGACAACAGTGATCTGAGATTCTTCAATAGGTGACTTCATAAACTAGAAAAAAGCCAAACCTCCACCATGATGATCCTTAGTGAAATGTAATTACTTGGAGATGTGAAGAACTGAGGGATGGCAGGCAGCATGGAAGCCACAGACAGACACCTGTGGAGCCAAGGGCAATGTGAGCAGATAGAGTAAAAGAAATCAGAACCAACTGGCCCCAAACTTATTCATTCCCTTTACTACTCTGGTGAAAGTTAAAACGATTCTTGGTGAGAAGAAACTGCTGGATAGGATAGGTTTGTAGGATAGAAGTGAATAGTATGGTCTGTATTTAGTCATAATCTCAAAACACCAGTTTAGTCATCCTCAAGAAATTCTTTTGTCGTAAACTTTCACATTAGAGAAGCTCTCCAAGGTCATTAAGTAGGCACATGGACTGGAAATTATATCTTAATAAGGCTTATTTCTGTTTAGGTATGTTGCATGTAAAAGACTATTAAATAATTAAGTCCTAAACATTATTTTTAAAAGAAAATATAAGTCTCTGAAATATAAGTAAACAGAGGATCTGATATTCATCAGAAAACACATTTTTTTCAATTTTCTAAATGATGGAGCTTTATCATTATTTGCAGTATTATCATTGTTGATAAAAGCATTTTAGAGATGATAAAAATTTCCATGTTTATGATTAATTTTATCACCACCACAATCTTATGAAGAAAGCAGAATAGATATTATTAACTATTCTGCCTTCAGTTCAGTTCAGTCACTCAGTCGTGTCTGACTCTTTGCGACCCCATGAACCGCAGCACGCCAGGCCTCCTTGTTCATCACCAACTCCCGGCGTTCACTCAGACTCACGTCCATCGAGTCAGTGATGCCATCCAGTCATCTCATCCTCTGTCGTCTCCTTCTCCTCCTGCCCTCAATCTTTCCCAGCATCAGGGTCTTTTCAAATGAGTCAGCTCTCCGCATCAGGTGGCCAAAGTATTGGAGTTTCAGCTTTACTATCAGTCCCTCCAATGAACACCCAGGACTGATCTCCTTTAGGATGGACTGGTTGGATCTCCTTGCAGTCCAAGGGACTCTCGAGAGTCTTCTCCAACACACCACCATTCAAAAGCATCAATTCTTCAGCACTCAGCCTTCTTCATAGTCCAACTCTCACATCCATACATGACCACTGGAAAAACCATAGCCTTGACCAGATGGACCTTAGTTGGCATAGTAATGTCTCTACTTTTTAATATGCTGTCTAGGTTGGTCATAACTTTCCTTCCAAGGAGTAAGCATCTTTTAATTTCATGGCTGCAATCACCATCTGCAGTGATTTTGGAGCCCCCAAAAATAAACTCTGTCACTGTGTCCACTGTTTCCCCATCTATTTGCCATGAAGTGATGGGATCAGATGCCATGATCTTCATTTTCTGAATGTTGAGCTTTAAGCCAACTTTTTCACTCTCCTCTTTCACTTTCATCAAGAGGCTCTTTAGTTCTTCATCACTTTCTGTCATAAGGGTGGTGTCATCTGCATATCTGAGGTTATTGATATTTACTCTGGCAATCTTGATTCCAGCTTGTGCTTCTTCCAGCCCAGCCTTTCTCATGATGTACTCTGCATATAAGTTAAATAAGCAGGGTGACAATATACAGCCTTGACGTACTCCTTTTCCTATTTGGAACCAGTCTGTTGTTCCATGTCCAGTTCTAACTGTTTCTTCTTGACATGTATACAGGTTTCTCAGCAGGCAGGTCAGGTGGTCTGGTATTTCCATCTCTTGAAGAATTTTCCACAGTTTACTGTGATCCACACAGTCAAAGGCTTTGGCATAGTCAATAAAGCAGAAAGAGATGTTTTTCTGGAACTCTCTTCCTTTTTCCATGATCCAGTGGATGTTGGCAATTTGATCTCTGGTTCCTCTGCCTTTTCTAAAACCAGCTTGAACATCTGGAAGTTCACGGTTCACGTATTGCTGAAGCCTGGCTTGGAGAATTTTAAGCATTACTTTACTAGTGTGTGAGATGAGTGCAATTGTGCGGTAGTTTGAGCATTCTTTGGCATTGCCTTTCTTTGGGATTGGAATGAAACTGACTTTTTCCAGTCCTGTGGCCACTGCTGAGTTTTCCAAATTTGCTGGCATATTGAGTGCAGCACTTTCACAGCATCATCTTTCAGGATTTGAAATAGCTCAACTGGAATTCCATCACCTCCACTAGCTTTGTTCATAGTGATGCTTCCTAAGGCCCACTTGACTTCACATTCCAGGATGTCTGGCCCTAGATGAGTATTCACACCATCGTGATTATCTGGGTTGTGAAGATCTTTTTTGTACTTAGAAATGAACAAAACCTAATATACCTATTTTAATACTAAATTCTAAAAGCACTGTTTCTTAAGTCACATCAGGAATTACAGGATAATAAATATTTTTCCAATTTTTTTAGTGATTTACTTATCCTTGAGATTGTTTTCTTTCTGATGGAATAGAAATTTTGTCTACTGATAAGTTTTTATTAACGTTAAGAAAGTACATATATCATTCTTGGAAAGAGCATTATGTCTTGGTTTCCCCTGATGAATACCTCTTTCTAATACACATTGAATTGATTACCAATATGGTATTTTGGGAAAGCTTACCACTCTAATTTCATCACAAATCTACACAGATCACATTATTTATAAAACTTAAAATGGCAGCTAGAATTTGTTTAACTTAACTTTAGAAGTACTGCTCTTCATGCCTCTGATAAGATTGATGAAAACTAATAACGTTACTGAGGTTTTCATTTCAAACCCATCTTTAGGGGAAAGTAACAGGATAGAATATCTCCAGTTTCTTTAATTACATTAGAAAAATTTGGCAGGGGTACATCCCTGAAGATACAAAAAAAAAAAATAAGTCAGATGAGGTGTTTTTAATCATTTTTTGATAACAGTATCAACAAGATAGGTGGTTAAATGGGTTCAGGAAACTTATGAATATGCCCTTCTGACCTAAATGCTTCTTAACATAAATTTTGTATTGATTTGACCTTCTTAGAAATCTAACCTCGTTTCATTGTTTTGAATTAACAATGATATCACCCTAAACTCTTAAATCACTCTTTAAAACTGAAGGAGGACCAAACAGAACTAGTATTTTCTGAACTGGATCTTCAACAGAGCTCTTTACATCTCATATCTAATTTATCACTTGCAAGAGCTCTCTGAGGTAGATTTCATTACCCCAATTTTACATATGAAAAAAAAAAAAAGAAACAGATTTGGAGATACGTGTAACTTGTCCAAGGTTATCCAGGCAACATGTGTCAAAAGAAGCCTTTTATCCCTGGCCTGACTCCCAACTCCTTTTCTGACCTATGTGACAGTGGAGGATATTATGAGAAATTATTCTTTCCTGTTTCATGATCATTGAACTTGGGGGTGAAAGAAAAGACCACTGCCCCCAGAATACTCTTCACCTTGGAACTCTCAGTTATTCCGAGGTGGAAATTTAGTCGGCTAGTCACAAAGAATCTCTTCCCAGCCTCCTTATTCACATCTCCAAAGGTATAAAGGACAGTCAGCTTCTGAAAGAAAAATGATTCCATCTGGCCCATTGATCAATGTTCTAATAAAAAGTCTGACCAGAATGGAGGTACGAATTAAAAGCTTTGAACTGTAATTGTCCCAGTTTCTTGGTTCTCTAACAGACATCAGAAAGTTGACTTGATTTTGGTGGAAATATAAAAAGAAAAGCCAAGATGCTGACATGTATTGTTTCTAGGAAAATCAGATACACATGTGACAACACATTTTGTTTTAAATTAGTAAGTCATTAATATAGTGCAAAGAGACATTTCACATTATGAAAAGGTAATTCTGTTAGTTAAACTCTCTACAAATGCATTTCATTTTACTGAAGCCTTATGGGAGACACAGTTTTGTATTTCATGGAGATGCTGTGGCCTCACCTACTTAACCAAGAGACATTCTTGCTTTCCTGTGTTTTTCAAGACCCACAATTAAATTTCATATCGTAGGGACAACAAATGTATTATTCTAAGTGACTTGACTCTAGGGGAATATCAACTACATCACAGGTAGAATACAAATATCATTCTCACTTTAAATCTGAGTAAACAGTCTTAAACACTTTCTAAATCCTATTATATGTACAAACTTTGCATGTAAAGGTTGAGCCGAGCAGGCAGAGGAGTGTAGGTAAACACATCCTTCTCCCATAAGTACACAGTGCTGAATGGAGGAGAAAGGGGCTTTCTACTCTATTCCCTCAATCCCTCAATCAAAGACCTTTTAAAAGAAAAGGCAGAGTTACAATAATAACCTCAGCTCCATGATAAGGAACTTCTGTATTTGAATTTCATTGCATTATAGAGTTAGATAGTGTCTCCTGAGGGTCTGTAAAACGGCAGCCACCTCCCCAGACCACCATGACCACCCTCTAACCCACACCATTTACAGAAATTCAAAGTTTCTTCAGCTCAAAACAGTGGAGGCTCATGGTCTCAGCTTTTCTCTCCCACAAGAGCACTGGATCCATTGAGAAATCTAATGATAACCTATTTTACCTATATTTTAAAAATTTCATTTAAAATCTTGACACAATAACCATAGAGTGACCTTTAAGAGGGAGGCAGCAGATTATAACAGGAAGAGTGGACTGGGGAGTTTGATTCTTCAGTCTCATTTTCTTCATCTACAAAACGGGAATCCGTACGTGGATTCTGTGAGAACTGAAAATGATCAAAGTCTTGGCCCAGTTCCTCGTGCACGGCAGTGCTCACTAAGTGGTTGTTATTATGGCTGTGATAGTCATTGTGTAAGCAGAAGTTCTTATAAAGCCTCCTGATAAAATGGCCTTGCTGGTAATTACAGACATGTAGCTTCTTCATCTCTTATCAATCTTAAACCATCTTAGAAAAGCACTTTTGGTATTGGCATATGTTTATACATTTGAATTAAAATGTAAAACCTCACTCAGTTCTTACTTAAGCATTGACCTACTGCAATTTAGTATCAGATGACTGTTGCCATCCTACAAAGAGATGCTGCACAGCTGGGGCTCTGGAGGCACAATTCAGAAAAAAACTAAGTGATGGGGCAGAGCTTGTGTGAAATGACAAAGATGCTTCAGGTACTTTGCAAAGAAAAGGGAGCTTCCTGACCCAACAAAGGCAAACACTTTATCTTAACTGATTCTAACCCATAAAGAACCTGACAAACAGCGCCTACTTTCCTTCTAGAAAGCAAGGAATTCATGATAAGGAGACAAATAAGCTTCCACTGCAATTTCAGGAAAAAATATTCTTCTAGGCCCCCAAGACAGTAGTGCTAGCTAAGTAAACACATGAAAGCATTGATGTACTAGCTACCTTATAGCCAAAGAAGAAATATGTTTGCTACAGGCTTGTTTCCTCTCTCTGGGCTTCTGCTTCTAAGCTGGCCATCAGGCATCTATTGTCTTCCTGCTCCTCTTGGGTCTTGTGACCGTCTGCCCCCACACGCATTCCAAAAGAAATTGTAGTGGGGTTTAGTCTCCCTAGCATCCCAGTTCTTCTGCAGTTCTAGACTGGAAACCACGGGAGCATCGCCATCATGACAAGGAAGCTATAGGAAAGGCTGTTGGAAACCCGATTTCCAGGTCTGCAAGAAGTATGTGACATTTTAAAGGCATTCTACAAGGTTCTAATAACCATTGAGAGAATAATTCAGATGTGCTTTCTGAATGGACATGGAGAGATAAAGATTAAAAAAAAGATTTAAAGTCCTTTTTGAACAGGAATGTTGTAACATTTAAACTTCAACAACTTATCCACTAGCCCTGATGTGAGTTAACTACAATTTTCCAGAAAATCATGAGGAATAGCTTGCTTACATTACTCTGGTGCTTATTGACCTCCATGGCATGTTTGATCTCAGGCGGCTCCTTCATGTGGGCATAATCTGAGACTCCTTTGGCCGCATCATGCTTCTGCCTGTAGGCAATCTGAAGAAAAAACAAATCATTTTAGTTTCATTTGGAGGTGTATGAAATTTCTTACCCGTTAAATTTCAGTATTTTGCTAGGATTTTACGTAGTATTTGGTCAAATTTGCCTAAGCCTTTATAACGAAATAATATACACAATACTTTAATCTTTGTGCTTCTGTTTAGACTAATTCCAACTCTGAGTAACTTATTTCAAAAGTTTTTGTCCACATGCTAAAATCCCTACTTGTATTCCTCTAGCTTAAATCTCATCTACAGTTTTGGGAAATCTTTCTACAACCAAGAAGTTTTAGGGTAATATATGTTCAAGGTTTAAATCCTGGGAAAGTAAATAACAAAACTGGGGAAACACTTGGATATTTAAAAGTGAATTGTTCATTTTTTAATTGACTGTTTTAATTTTATGGAGGCACAACTATAATATTAAATAAACCTTATTAAAAGCCCTAACCTTTGGGAGAAAATATAATGCAAGTCTCATATATGTCAAGCCTTGTCCTCTGTTAGAGAAATAAGCACCTTTGCAATGCCACCCATCACTACCACATTAAATCTGCCCCACACCTGTTTGGAGAGAAGACATGAGAATAGTCAGAAGTAGAAATAACCAAACTCAAAAACAGAGTTAAAAATTGAAGATCTCTAAGAAAGCAAATTATCCCCTTCCAGGTAGTCTATTCCTATATTATCCTGTTTATTTCCTTCATAAGTTTAAATTACAAGCTTTCATTTTTATAAAATTACTTATTTTCTGTCTTCTCTTACTAGAATGCAACTAATTCACTAAATCCTTATAACCCAGAATAGTGCTTGACATAAACTGCAATAAACATTGGCTCAGTGAGTGAATAAATTAATAAATAAGTGAATAAAGGAATGAGAATAAAACAAGAATAAATTAATGAATTACTTTTAAATTAAAATATATGTTAAAAGTTTAATGATAAGATGTTAAATGGAATTGGAATTACTTGGTGCAAAATGTGTGTGGTTAGTGCTCAGTACAACTGTCCAAGTTCAAATCTCTTTTCTGACTTCCCCACCCAGGTTTTTTTTTTTTTTTTTTAACTTCCAGTGAAAGAGAACTCAACCCAGGCATCACAGTTTCTAAATTTTGAAGGTTCTAACACAAAGTTCCTCCTTTAATGAAACTCAAATCTATCTCCCCAGCAATGCAACTGTTTGGCCATACAGGAGGATTCTAGCTCACAGGACAGAACTGTAAATGTGGGAACCCAGGTCTCAGGGATTTCCACTCCCAGACTATCTGTGCAGATTTAGGCACTAAACCCCTGTATACTCTGCTGCTGCTGCTGCTGCTGCTGCTAAGTCGCTTCAGTCACGTCCGACTCTGTGCGACCCCATAGACGGCAGCCCACCAGGCTCCCCCGTCCCTGGGATTCTCCAGGCAAGAAGACTAGAGTGGGTCGCCATTTCCTTCTCCAATGCATGAAAGCGAAAAGTGAAAGTGAAGTTGCTCAGTCGTGTCCGACTTTTAGCAACCCCATAGACTGCAGCCTACCAGCCTCCTCCGTCCATGGGATTTTCCAGGCAAGAGTACTGGAGTGGGGTGCCATTGCCTTCTCCGCTATATACTCTACACACTCTCAAAAGTACAAATTCCAACTGTTCCACCTCTTTGGTAAGGTGTCCAAAATATACCAGATATGGCCTGACTGGTCCTAATTAGAATTCTTCAATTTACTCTAGGTTATCATCTCTAATGTGCTATATGCTGTTAATACATCCATAGATCATGCCAATTTCCTTTTGATTACTATGTTGAGATTTCTGTCAATGAATGCCCCTAAGTCTTGTTCACTCCTGCTTAGCTCTGTTCCTACATATGATTATTAAACCTCCCATATAGCACCACATGTTATTCCAGGGATAATTCATCTTGCTAGAATCTGTTCACTGATTTAATCCATCGGGAAATCTAATTTTGATGAACATATCTTTAAAATTTTCACCAATTAATTATGTTAAACAGAAACCCATTAAGAACCTCCATTCAGGCTGAGAAAGTGCATCATCCCAGTTCCATTACATTCTACAACTTGGTGGCGGGAGGAGTTTAATGGGTGGCCAAGTCTCTTAAGCCAAGGAACAACTTTTATGAGATCTGCTCTAAGTAAAAAGAACTAGCATATGCCTATCTCCTTTCTGCTGGATGCCGGGTTGATTCTGTGTTTTTAACTGTGGTACTTGTGACATTATAAACATAACCAATGCAGCTGATCATTTTGTGGGTTATCATAGAAGTAGTGAGTCATCAAGCACAATTTTAAAGAGCACTCTTTCTTAAAAAGGCTATGTAATTTTCTACTCACTGCATTAAAATAGTCATTTCATTTATAGCTGCTACTAAGCACCACTTTAGAATTAAGATTACATCAAATTGGAAGCAGCTGAACTTTAATTTATCATATTAATTTTCAGCCTTAAAATAGCTAATGGAAACGTATGTTGAGCTAATCAATTTTCTAATAAATTTGATTTCGTAGGATGTGTCATTATTGTGTAGCATTTCCCCAGGTTAACACTGTGTTCTTCATACCTCGTGAGTTAAGGTTGCTATGGCCCTAGACACCTAACTAGGGGAAGATACTTGCAGTAGTCTTATGTAAACTATATGTAAATATGTTTACACAAGGAATATATACATTTATCTTATATATTTCATCTTATATGTTTATATCTCATCTCTACATATAAAAGATGTATTATATTTCTGATTTGCAGTATATTTCATAACTACTATACAGGTACTGAAGTGAAAGTGGCTCAGTCATGTACAGTTTTTTGCGACCCCATGGACTATATAGTCCATGGAATTCTCCAGGCCAGAATACTGGAGTAGGTCACCTTTCCCTTCTCCAGGGGATCCTCCCAACCCAGGGATCGAACCCAGGTCTCCCCCATTGCAGGCGGATTCTTACCAGCTGAGCCACAAGGGAAGCCCAAGAATACTGGAGTGGGTAGCCTATCCCTTCTCCAGAGGATCTTCCTGACCCAGGAATCGAACCAGGGTCTCCTGCATTGCAGGCAGATTCTTTTCCAACTGAGCTATCAGGGAAGCCAATCCCGTAGCACAGGCAACCCTGAAGCTCCGGAAACAGGACCGTGTGGCCACTGTAGATATAAACATAAGCTCTCATATATCTTCGCCATTCAGATGCCTGAGCAGCCTGTATCACTTCTATGATAAGGGATTATTTAGCCTCAGCGTGAGACAGCCCCTGTGAGAAGGGTCTCACCACTTAGTGGCACAGTCCATCCATTTCCAGAACTTTTATTTGTGATCTTTGTAAAATTTTTAGTGAGAGTTATCTAACAATATGTCCTCCTAAAATCTCCACATCTGTCTCTCTTTTTTTAAAGGGATTTCTATGTATCAGTCATTTTCTATAAGGAGCATTAACCTTGTCACTTCAATCTCAATATAAGCGTTTGCAGATTGATTTGAAGATAATAATTTGTCCCAATATCAAAAGTTTAGGATAGTTTTCACTAGAAACTGGAACATGCTTACATTTTAGAATATGCCTCATATTCTAATTCAGGTTGCCACAAATCTGATACTATTTGGACACATATTCTAATTCAGGTTGCCACAAATCTGATACTATTTGGACACAGTAAAAGGTTAGTTCTTTAATTATCACAAATACTATTAAATTGTTCTACTTTCTTGCCTGTCATTATCAGGTAAGCTCTGAGAATTCCAATTTTAACAATAATAAAATAGATTTATGTGTATCTAAAGAAATGTTATTACAATTACATAAATCTTTGAAATAGACACCTTCTTCAGAATCCAGGTATTTCCTTTCTAACAAGTTCAAAGACTAATTATGACCCTGGGCAGTGATGCTTCTTGAGAGCACATATATTTCTTTCTCAGGGTGCATATTCTCCTCTGGAATAATACCTGTTACCAATTAAGCCACAATCTATTCTGGAGAAAAATAGGAACAGATTCCAAAATGTCCAATGTGGATTACTTTTTATGTTAAGTTCTATGTACACATAGTTGTATACTATAGACATGCTTATGCCATAAAAATTTGAGAAAAGTTGTGCACTTCCAAAGCAATTAACAATGTAAATATCTGAAAATGTTACCTTCCCAAGTAAGTATAAAACTAAGAAAAGATTTTTCTTTTCTTTATTATATAACTGTTGCTTATTATTATCACAAAAATCTTGTCAAATATCAAATGTTATAATTATTTGCTTTATAAAGAACTCTGTATGATTAGCAAGTGGCTGGGTCACCAGATGCTGGGTGGGAAAGAAAGGGCGGGCATATTAGTCCTGGTCAGCCATGCAGAGCCCTGACATATATTTTTAGCCTCATGTTGCACAGCTGAGATTAGCTTACTGCCAAGCTGGGTACACAGTGGACATTTAAGTCTGTGATAATGAAGTACTTAAAGATATTCTGCAAAGAATAACCATACTTGGTGTTGTTCAAGAGTAACCTATTTTCAGACTATTTTAAAGTTATCTACGTATCCTCTACTTAAAAATAAAAGGATTCTGGAGAAAGAAGTGAACTTGTTTAATAATTTTAAAAAAGAGGGGTAGAAATAGTAAGAAAGAGGTGGTAATGGATATAGCTTAGAACCAAGACTTGAGCGAATTCACCCATGTTCATATGCTGGCTCTGCTGTTTGTCAGTTGTATGACCTTGGTCAAGTCACCTAACCTCTCTGTGCTTCAGTTTCCACATCTCCAAAATGAGGCTATCTCATGGAGTTGTGAGCATCAAGTGATATAAATACATGTGAAATGAATAGAACAGTACCTGACACATAGTGAGCATTTTTACGCATTTATTATTATTAACCAAAAATGTAGCATGAAAAATATAAACTATGTAAAAGGAAACATTTCCTTAAAAAAAAATCAATCAACTGAACAAAAATGCATTTTACAAGTACTTATTGAACACCCCTTGTGTTCTAGGAGTCCGTAGACTCCTAAGCACAGAGATGGAGCAGGGAACAAGACAGATGAGGTTCCTGCTCTCTTATGGATGAATAAAGTAACCAAAAAAAAAAAAAGAAAAATCACAGTGTACTATGAAGAAAACATAGCAATGATATGAGTGAGAAAGAGGAGAAATATTCTATTTTGAAATTCTGTTTTAAGGAACACAATAGATTAAATGCATTAAGGATTCCTTCTGTGTTAATGTACTCTAAAAGGAAAATTACTCTTAAACTCTCATGGATTCAAAATGAGTTTACATAATGATAGTTCTTAAGTCTGTCTGCAACTTGCAATCATTAAAATAGCCATTTCCACCTGGTCGAGGCTTTTTTTGGAGCCTGATATAGTCTAAGTGAAAACACCATCCAGGAGAAAAAAAAAAAAAATTCAGGAACCGCTTGTCTAATTGAGGGAGCACAAATCTGTGGATCCTGACTTTAACCATTAATTCTTCATGTGACTTTTAATAAGCTATGGGTATGTTCTCTCACAAGTTAAATCAAAGACTAGTTTAATATTTGCTATAAGATTGTAATCTAAGTAAACTGTCTAGATAAGATTCATATTTGCTCTGTTAGTAGTGGAGAATGGGACTAGGAAAGACAGTATCATGTGACTAACACACTGGCAGGTCCTTGTCTCTATCTGTGACCATCAGCGACCGTCACTATCAGTGACTGCTGACAGAACATGAATCAGTTGCTTCCGATGTTGTTTATCTAAGAGAAACAACTCTTTATAAAATGCTAAACAATGTGTATTAGGTATATATTTGATTTACATAATCATATAATAATCTAGGAGAACCATACCTCACTCTGTAGTTGTGTGACTTCTCTGGCAAAGACACTGTCAATTGTGGCTGGCATCTGCTTATAAAGAGAATTGGAAAGGTCCGCCTTAATGGTGCCTTTGTATTTTGCCTAGGGGGGAAGAAAGAAAAGAAAAATAAATATGTCTCAGTTTTTCTTTTACTGCGAATATTGAAAGAGAATGAAGACAAGTACTTTCTTAGGACACAAATTAGTTGGGATTGACACATATACACTGCTATGTATAAACTAGGTAACTACTGAGAACCCACTGTATAGCTCAGGAACTCTACTCCAGGCTCTGTGGTGACCTAAATGGGAAGGAAATCCAAAAAAGAGGGGATATATGTACATGAATAGCTGATTCATTTTGTTGTATGGCAGAAAATAACACATTGTAAAGCAACTATCCTCCAATAAAAAATTTTTAAATACGTAAAGTCAACTTTAATCTCAGATACCGAACCCGACGGTCATATTTGAAGAAATAAATCCAATATATCATGGTAAAACCTTTAAATCAAACATGCAAGAAAATAACAACTGGAAGCGGGGAGTTGAAGGATGGGAGAAATGGGTGCAAAGCGGTCAACAGGTACAAGCTTCCAGTCATAAAATCAATACCTGGGGACATAAACTCTAGCATGGTGGCTACAGTTAATAAAACTGTATGACATATTTGAAAGTCACCAAGAGAGTAAATCTTAAAAAGTAATCATCATAAGGGAAAAAAAAGAAATAAGATGTGTGACTCCACATGATAACAGACTTCTTGTGGTGGTCCTTTCACAGTGCGTACAAATGTGGAGTCCTGAAACTAACATAATACTCCACGTCAATTATACCTCAAATGAAAACTTTAATTAAATCAATTTAATTAAATAATGGCTATTTTTCTACTTAAACTCATGCACATTTCTAAAAGTAATTCTATTGTGTACCAACAATTTCATATATTTGAAATTGTTGTCTCATATTGTCAAAAAATATGTGAGAATGAGACACTTGAGCTGTTCCAGAAAACACAAGTCATTAGAATTTGTCTAGAACCTGAACACAAAGGACAGCCTTCCTTTATTCAAGTCTTCTTAACTTCTCCCACCACAACGGCGGGGCGCTGAGGTTGGGGAGCTTTTTTTTTGCTGTTTTTGCACTTTCCCACATACAATCTGCACTGCCTCTAAATGATCTCAGTCGTTACTCATAAAGAGAGACACTCATTCACTATTTCCTCTTGGGAAGATTAGGTTCAAAGGAATGTAACAGATTGCCCTCTTCCTTTTTTTTTTCCTCTGTAGTTAACTCCTTCAGGAAAAAGCCTCAATTAATAATTAAGAACACCAAGCATTTCTCTGTGAAGGAGAAATAATATTTAATAGCTTACACAAGTAAACAAAACCGTGGCTTTCCCCACTCTATCCACAAGTCCCTGATGTTACTCCTACTTGGAGCCAGATTTGAGTGTTGATTCATTGAGCATATAGCTTGTGTAAGCCTTGTGTTCCCATAACTCTTCAGATTTTCATACTTAAAATTTACCAGTTTTCTTCAAAATGCTTTCATGTGGGCAGAAATAATCCCAAGAATATCACGTTGTTCTTTTTCCAATAACTTAGGAAACACTAGAGGTCAGTCATCTACAACACTAGCTAATCATCTTCTTTTCGAGTTTATCTCTTCAAAATGATCTATTCGCAGACACTGGCATTGCCTCATCACAGAAATCACTGTTAACACTGTGCTTTATAACACAACATAAGCTGCACTTCTACACGCGCTCAGAAAAAGATTATATGATTTTTCAGCTGGAAAATGAACGTAGCGCATTTCTTACTCTATGATTTCATAGCAGGTATCTCTGTTGAGCTGATCCTAACCAAAAATAGTTCAAATTGATCTGAAGTTACTTACCAAAGATACCACATTTTACGGAATCTGCTGATCAGTTTGACTTATTTTCAAAATGAGATTGGATCATTTATATCTAATAAGTCTGTTAAGAAATAAAATAATGGAACTCCTGAGACTATTTTGCCAGTACTTTCTGTTGAATAAAAATATCTCCTTTTAATTTGATGTAAATAAAAAAAGGTTAGAGTCAACATAGATATCTATAATAAAACATATCAACAATAGATAGTAAGCTACCAGTTTACATAAGTTAGTTGACATAATGCATAGAATTATATATACAGATATTATTAATATCAACATTCAGTGGTATTACCGGAAACATTATTCTCTAATTTTAATACACAAACTTTTCTACATAAATAGAAAATAATACAAGCCATTTAAAAAGTTTTGATACCTTACCTCAGAAATAAAAGCACCAATGTGTTTTACATGGTTTAGCATAGGCGTGTCAGTCACAAACATACACTTGCCTTTAGACTTTTTATACTCTTCTTTATAATGGATCTGAAAGAGAGAACATTTTACATAAGAGAAAGAAAACAACTCTAATGCTCCCTTTTTAAACAGAAGAATTAACCTGCACAAGTCTGTTTTCTGAAATAAATACTCCAATGTGGAATGATGCTCAAAACAAGCCAAATCAAATAAACCGATATCCAGCCCAGAACAACAAAGGGGATGAGGCAGGGTAAGAAAAAGGCTGCTCTTTACATCAGCAAGGGTACAGTTACCATCAAGGATCTTGCGTGTTGGACCCACACTGACTGTGGGTCCTATTTGTCCAGCTTCTTCAGCATAATTAAGAAACATCGGTACTACGTATAAAATAGCTAACTCATAAGAACCTATTGAATAACACAGGGAACTCTGCTCAGTGCTCTGTGGTGGCCTAAATGGGAAGGAAATCCAAAAAAGAGGGGATATATGTATACATACAGCTGATTCATTTTGCTGTACAGTAGAGACTAACACAATATTGTAAAGCAATTATACATCAACAAAAATTAATTTAAAATATTTTTTTTCTTTATTTTAAAAAGAAGCATTGCATAGGCTTCCCAGGTGGCTCACTGGTAAGGTAAGAATATTGGAGTGGGTAGCCACTTCCTTCTCCAGATTTTTCCAATCCATGGGAAATCCCATGGACAAAGGAGCCTGGTGGGCTACGGTCCACAGAGTTGTAAAGAGTTGGACACAACTTAGCAACTAAACAACAACGAAGTATTGCATGCATACTCAGCACACTCCTTTATCACTTGATTTCTTCAAACCATGCTAAGATTTCTCAATAAATAAATCTGGTTCTGTGCTAAGCATGGCCTTTCTCAAGATAACTTGAATACTGAGAACTAATATACAAGTTTGAGGGAATACGTACAGCAGATGTATATAAAATAGGTATTTCCAATTTACACATTTTCTGTGTAGCTATGTCATACCACACACACAAACTTTAACTCACATCTTAAAAAAAATTCTCCATTTCACTCATACAATTGTCCTAATTTATTGTTACTTTAAGCCACAGACCCTAACAGGTAAGCCTATGGTCAAGCAGAAACACAGTTGCCTATCTCTGGGTTTAAAGTTAGGAGTCATCAGGACAGATGTGACCAATTAAGAAGAGGACGAAATTAAACAAATGGAGATTACTGTTAGCATCATTACCTAGACATGCTGGATTAGAGGAGGGGGCATAAATTGTGGCCACAGTGGGATTCTGGTCACTAATTAATTACACTCAAATCAAAGGCTGACTATCCAATTTATGAGAACCCATAGGCCTCCCCAACCTCCTCCGCTCCCCCAAGCATAGAACCCACCGAGAAAGCCTGTCACCTGTGGAGATCACTGCAGAATGCCCCCTTGTGGTGGCAGGCAGGCAAATGGGACAGAGTCCAGAAAGGCTTAGCTGAGCAATCCTCATTTTCTCTTTCCATTTCACTAGTGAGAGGAATCACTCTCTCTCCCCTCAGGAGAGGCCAGGATTACTCTGCGAGAAGATCCCGCATGGGCAGATAAGTCAAAAAGAAGTCAGGAACTATAGAGAGGGATCTGAAATGTAATCCCACTGCCACACTAATTGCCATCCAGTCTGAAAACTGGGCAGGCAAAACCTATGACTGTTTGAGAGGATGAAGGTAATTTGCTGAAAGTTGTATCACCCTGTAATAAAGTCATGTTTATCTACCCAAGACTGTAAATACTTAGACTGAAAAAAATGTCATAGTTCAGATGATTAAATTACATGGCCTCCCTAATTACAGCCTAAAAGTGAAGTTTAACGGTATACACTACCTGGTTCTTAAAGAACATGACTAATGTTGATGTTACACTTTAACATGACATAGAGATTTTACCATATTTGAACAGACCTAAGGGGCATTATTTGACCTGAGGTGTAACCAGCCACAAACATATTGAGTAACGTTATTTTAAATGCCGTATTTCACAGTGATGACTCAGATATTAGATGCTGACCACATTAAACATTTGCTTTATTCATGAAATCAACATTAGAACTTATTTATCTTATCTGAGCACTAAATTGCTTTTTTTTTTTTCTTCTCAAAGATTAGCCATAATTTTAGGTCTCTGCAAATCACCGTCCTCAGTCACTAGTAATTAAACTGTTAATGGCACTATAATAAATAGTAGGCTATTTTGATCATAAGGAGAAAAAAAGTATCTCCGTTATATAATTAAGCGTGAGAGAAAATAAGCTATCATTAGGCTTAAGTTTGGCTCATTATTTTTATCTTTCGCCACCATCTCTTCCCTCTCCCATTCACATTCTTCACAGCAGTGGTATGTGCTGTGGCTACAGCCTCTGATAAGCTCTGATTTGAGCAGAATGTTCAGGACAGGAGCTAGGGATAAAGGCGAAGTGTTTTATTTCCTCTGCTCTGCAGGCAAATAGTTCAGTTTTAAGTGTGCTCTCCATTCCTTTCTCTGGTCTTTATTTAAAAGATAAACACACACACATACATCTACTATATGCTTATTGTCACTCACATTGTATTTCTAATGAATTTTACAATATGAGAGACAGTAAGCATATGATCTTATATTTTTATATAAAGAATACCACGAATTAGTAGCTTTCATATACTAGGAGAATTGGGAAAAAAAGATGAAAGGGAACTACGTCGATGATTAATACTAAATCTTAGGTAAAATAAAATTCACTGAGTAGACAGTCAATTCCAAATCTAACAGATGGCCCCATCTATTGGATAGATTGCCTCTCCAAACCCTTTCTTTCCTAACAATAGCACTCAAGTGTATTTACGGGAGAAGATACGCCCCTACCACAGCCGCAAAGGACAAATGGCTCTGAGACAGGCATGGCTTTCTCATTCCCTTTGGCTAGCGATCGGTTGGGGAAGACAGGTGCCCAGCTCTGGCCATGAGATATTCTTGGAAGTCTCCCCAGCATTATTACTGGTAAAGCTCGTACAAGGGGAAAGACTTGCTGACACAGCCCATTGACACGTCCACCTTCTGTCTTCCCCAACCACAGGAAAACAGCAGGAACCAGGCCATCACAAGACAAGAAACCACCGTACCAATGATGGCAGAGCAGAAGGAAAGGAGCCTGAGAGACTGATAACATCAAGGCTGCAGCCCCTCCATCCAGGATTCATCTCAAAAAAATAGTCATCTATCTGTTAAGCCCCTGTGCTAGGATTTCCGTGTTCTGTGCAGCCATCTGCACTCACAACCAACACACAATCCAAAGTTGATGACTTAATGTCAATCAGATGCCCTAAATAATTTATTTTCTGCTGACCTCACCCATTAATCCCACCATGTCTCAACTACAGTTCGACTTAAATTAGTTGAGTGTGCTTCCTCTTTCTAGCCTAGTTTCTTTCACTTTAGTATGAGACCAGCTAATGGCCGAAAGCGGAAGACAGATGTAGAAATGTTAGAGGGTATTTCCTTTTACAAGCATTCTTAACCAGAAGGAGCTAGGAAGTCTTTTCACAAATGGAACCACATTGGCTAAATGCAATGAACCCTGGAAGACAGAGCTGCGGCTCCAGCACTGTGTGTTAACTGAGGGGCCCAGAGCCAAGGCTGCTCTCCCAGGTTTCTGAACACCATTGGAGCTTTCTCTGGAGGGGTAACCATGGAATCCCATGTTTTCAGCATCGGGAAGGGTTACCCACAATAAACAATGTTCACTTGCCTGGAAAATGTTCTTCCTGCTGCCACACAAATGAACACCCTAAAAAGGTTTGAATCAAAACACTGAGTCAGAGGCTTCTGGCAGATGCAGGCTCACTTGCTCTGCAGAGACTCTTTATCCTAATTTACAAGAAACATACAAAGGGTCCCTTTTAACCTACTATTTTTTATGACCACCCTACAAAAGGCTCCCAGATCCATGATGCTGACTGCTCAGTGTAGTCAGTAGGTTTGATTTATTCAAGGAATTGATTAGATAGCTGAGTAACAGGACAAAATACCAAACAGAGGATATCTGGGGAAATAAAAAGCATTACATGGCTAAGAGAAAAATAAAAAAGGCTGCCTCAGAGAACCAGGTGTCTCTCAAGATTGGGAAGTGAGCTATGCAGAGGGAAGCCCCACAGTATGGGCAGAGCATATGCAAAGCAGAAATTAGGCAAGGCAAAAAAAAAAAAAAAATTAAAAAAAAATTTTTTTTTAATGCCTCATCCTGATCCCCAAAATGAAGCCATCTGATCTGAAAAACAGACATTTCTTTCTATGGAGAATTCTAAACAGTGCAAGCCTTCCAGGACTTATCACTAGGCCATTCTTACTTAACATTTTAATGAATTATCTGGCAAGGGCATGATACAGCGAAGTCTACAGGTCTGCTGATGACCTTGCGCTCTTTTGGAGAGGGAGATGGTAAACTGAAAGAGACGAACTGCAGAAGCTCTCAAAGGGCTGTGCGAGAGGGTGGGCCACTACAGATTAGATCATCCCTAGCAAGGGAAAATCACTCGGACTATTAAAGGAGGATGGGCCCTACATGATCGGCTACAAGTCAGAAATTAGGACTGGAAATGGCTGAGGATGCTGTCCTTACTGAGGCTGATCTAACGGCTTTCTGCAGGCCCCCTTAGTCCAAGAAACTGTAAATATCATCATAAAACAGGCAGGAAACAGCATGCTTCCCTACTCATAATCACAGCCATCCACATCTGGACCTCTGTGCACAGTTCTCGTTATTACATCCTGATAAAGACACATGAAACCTCAAAGAGGTCTGGAGAGGAATGATCAGAATGATAATGAAGGGGATGCAGAGAGACTGTGCCATGAAGAGAAATCCATGAAACCAACCTTCTCATCTGGAAAATGGAGCAGAGTCGTGAGGGGCTACCAGCCAGGCTTTGGACTTGGCCAGATCTAAACCTGATTCTTATCCCCATCCCTGACCAGTCGGTGGCCAAGGACAAGCTACTCAATGCCAGCTTTCACCACGTCTGAACTAAGGCTCACGGGGCCCACAGCACCAGCTCACTGTGGCATGACATACAGTATTGCATGTGGAGTGCCTGGCACACAACAGCAGAGAAAGGACATCGTGGTGGCCATGGTTTGGGAGTCAGATAGACCTTGTTCCAAATCCCAGGTCAGTGTCTCACTAGCTGTGTGATTTGATCAAGAAAATGTGAGCCTGGGACTTCCCTCGTGGTCCAGTGGTTAAGAATCAGCCTTGCAATGCAAGGGACACAGGTTCAATCCCTGGACAGGGAACTAAGACCCCACCTGCTATGGAGAAGCTAAGACTGCAGGCTGCAACCAGAGAGTCCATATGCTGCAATGAAAAATACCGCATGCTGCAACAAAGACACGATGCAGCTAAACAAATATAAATAAGGAAATGTGAGCCAGCTTCTTAAAGCTTCAAGATGTAGGACTCTACAAAGCTGGCAAACAGAAAACCAAATTCACATGGTGACAAGCTGCAAACAGATTGCCTTCAAACAAACAAAAAGGCTCAGGTAAACACATGGATTTCCCCCTTGGGATATAAAGGATTATAAAACAAGACTAAAGTCCTTGAAGGTTTGTCTTTAAGATTGAGACTGGGGCAAAGACTGGTGGACTAAATTAAATGTGAGCACGAACAGATGGACACTATCAGAGACATAATAAAGACTTGACTGGAACTCCAATCTAACTCAATTCATCCTTTCTATATTTGCTTTTAGCTCCGTATTGATGCAATTTCAAATATACATTTTAGACCACTATCTAGTCATGCCGACAACACAACAAAGAAAAGAATTTCAAATTTAAGTTAATCTGCTCCATATAAAACACTGATGACACCAAGTGTGAATGAACAAGTTATTACTTAATAATACTATTTAATTACATTTCTAAAAACAATAGAAATTTGATTCAGTTCAATCCCTGAAACTCTTCCAGAAAGGGTAAATTAAAATCTGATTTTAAAATGATTGTACAAACTCTTGATTCTTTTTTTTTTAAGAAACAAAGAAAGTAATTGTTCAGACTGTTGGTTGGTAAATATAAAAATTTCAAAAATTGAACCAGTATTTTAATAAGTATGGAATTCTCTTTGGAAATAAAATGTAAACATGTACACATATATAAACTAGGCCACAGTAATATGATCTAAATATTTAAGTAGAATGGGCTATGCAATATAAACCTATAATAAACAGAAATTACTCTCATGTATTTGACTTCACCTACATGAGAGGAAAATTACATGGCTTTTGCTTTGTCAAAACAGTAAAGGCCATCGCCCCTCACTACAAGATTGGTTTTGAAGTCACTGAGAAATGTTCTTATCACCTACTAACTAAAGTTGTCACTTTAATAGTTTATATAACTTGACTCAGCCACAAATACACCTCAAATAAAACAACACTGGAAGAGGTACTATCTCCAGAGCTCGGAACTTGAAGTTTTACACAGTCACATTACTAATATTTGTGTAATACATAATAATAAAGCTAAGGTACACTTTGCATGAAAGCTACAGGACAGATAACATGGCAGACTGGCTAAGAGACAGGGCTTCATGTTCAAGTCCTGATCCCCACTACTTCACTGTGTGATCCGGGCAAATTACTTAACCTCTCGGATGGAGCCTTCTTGTCCTTCATCTCTAAAATGGGAACACAAGAGAGCCTACCTCACAAGCTGCATTAGCTGGCACTTAGTCCTCAATAAATCTTAGCTGTTGCTGCTTTTACTATCACCGTTGCTGCCGTTATCATTTCATTATTATTATAGCTTACAAAGAACTTTTACATATAGTAGCTTGTGACGAATATTAAGAAATGGCACAAAGAAACACATTGTCTTCAATACTTTTCACTCAAGATTTTCCAAGTTCTTATATTTAAGATGTATCTTTTATAAATAGCCTATAGTTGAATACCCAGCTTGATGTATTTTCACTTTTGGATTATTTATTTTGATTACATTTAATGTGATAATGTGCTTATTGATATATTTGGATTAAAACCTACTATCCTCCAAAAAAATAAATAAATAAATAAAATTTAATTACATTACATGTCAAGTATACAGGAAGGAGTCTGATTTCCACCATCCCGGCTCTTCTAACAAACCAGAAGGGAGCACAGAATTATATATAAAATGTGATCGGATGGATACAAAATTAATTTATAGAGACAATCGTTAATAACAGCTAGCATCTTGTTACTCACAATGTTCCAGACAATTTACTAAACACTTCAAATGTGTTATTATTTCTTAATCTTAGTATTCTACATGCTTCCCTTGAGGAACTTTGTCCTGCCAGCCTGTTCAGGGTTACTGTTAAACTACTCAGGCAGGCTGATTTCAGAGAACACTGACTATATGGCCCAGGATTGATTTCCTCTGCAAATAAAAGTCTGTAAACTATTCTGATCATCTTGCTTAAGAACAACAATAGAAACAACCAGTTCTCTGCTCCCCTTTCTAGATAAGACAGGCACCTGCTCATGCCTCATGAGCCATCTTCCCTGTGTACAGCAATTCTCTGATAACTGTTCTAGTGAGGATCATCTAAATTCTCATCCCAAGAGAAGAACACATTTATTTCCCTTGCTTCTACCATCCTAGTTTGCGTATTTACTATAGATAAATAGTGGACAGAAATATACAGCTTGTTGTTGTTTAGTCGCTAAATTGTGTCTGACTTTTTGTGACCCAAAAGACTGCAGCACACCAGGCTCCTCTGTCCTCCACTATCTCCCAGAGTTGACCCATATTACTTAATTCTGTAAACCCAGGATTCCCTCAATACACAACATAAACTGATCCCAGTTAACAAAAAAAGTCACAGCAACAATGCTCCTTTCACTAATAGCATCATCCACATCCAGTTCAGAGTTCTCAACATGCAGTTCAGTAAACTGTGAATCCTAAATTGCTAATAAATATCACACGCACATAGAAACATTCATGTTTCTGGTCTGGAAAACTACTGGATTCATCAGATTCCATAAAAGCTACTCAAAATGCTAAAAACCATTCATTTAGATAGAGATCCTCTCAAAACAAATTACATCATTACACAAATTGTAAAAGGCTTTGTATTCTCAATGGAATATGTTCAGAAATTTGATGCTTTATGATTTCATGCCAGAGTGACAGTGAAGTTGAAGAAGGGACAAGATTCTGGCTTAAGAACATGGAGACATGTCCCCACAGAAATTCTCTGTCTAGGTGACCTTGGGAAAACCATCTAACATTTCTGGACTTAGTTCCATGATTTGGAAAATCACTGGGTTTTAAATAAATGAGTTCAGGGTTTTCTCCTCAGCTCTCTGATTCTATGATATAATCATGCCACATAGGCAAGGCAAAACAGATAAAAATTTTTAAGCCACTTACATCACTAATGAGTTCAGTGCACCTTCTGGCCAACTCCATACTCAGGTCTTCAATAACAGGCTTAAAGAATACCTGTCCAGGGAAAAAGGAAAGGAAACATTTTTCTCATCATCAACTTTAAGGAATGAACACCACACCTCAGCAGGCGCCTTCTCACCCACCTTGTCTTCTTCATTTTCTTCTTCCCCTGTTTTTTCTTCTTCAGTTTCATCTTTCACATCCTCAAATACAGGAACCCTCATTTTTACTCTTAATATATATATATATAAAATTCACAAGTGCAGCACCTTTTTATATACTGCAGCACCCTTGAGATCTTGGCATCTCTGTGTTCTGGCAGAAATGACCTTGCCCAGGCCTCCTCCCTATTTAGCTCACTCTTCACCCTCCTTATCACAGCTGCCTGTGAGTGGATAGAACCGGATCACTGAGGTTGGCAAGGACTAGCCTCATAAGAGGAAAGAATATTTTAATAGGCAAAATTCAAGTGAACTTTTCAAGTCAACATTCTTTAAACTGAGACAAGTTTATTAACATTTCATGAATTCAATTCATTCATAAAATAGTTTGAACAATATTTAGAGATTCTGGGAAAACCACTCAGCTATAACACTCAAGATAACACAGTGGAAAGCCTACTATCTCAAAGATTCCTCAACTCCATCTAAATAAAGCTTTCACTGGAATGTCAGACATACCCCAGAGTTGGTATGGTGAATCTGGATCGTTAAACTCATTTCATTAAGTTAAATTAAAATTTTTATGAGACATATATATACTTTTTCAGTCTAAAAAAATACTTGATATTAGCTGATTAAAGGCTAGTAATTTATCATGGAAAGCCCTTTGAACCACTTCGAAGAATCTATTCTGAGTTAATTATGGTTGTTAATCATACATTGCTATTGTATTATTTTAATTGTAAACATCATTAAACATGAGAAGCTATAGTTAACATAGGCTGATATATTATTTAAGAATTCTAGAAACATCATTATTTCAAAAAATAATAAGTACCCTCTTTCAATTCTGCCCATAGGGTCAATTTTTACACATTTCACTAGATATCTGTATATTTCTCAATGCGTAATACATGCTTGGAAAGGTTTAGAAGGATAAACTATAACAATATTTACAATGCAGTATGTATCACCAGTTATATAATTTAAAATGTATTTCTCAAAACAAACCCTTTAATGTCAACGAGGTAGTTCTAAGACTATACAGTTCAATTTATCGATTTGTTTTTTAAATCCTAGGATAAATTAATATTTATAAAGCCATAGCATATCCATGTGGGACATAATAAAAAGTACCTTGTGGTGAATAATGAAACAAATGATATAAAACATAACTTTAATCAAAAAATACATTCCAAGCAAAAAAGTATGATAATGTTTTCTCTTAATAGCATATCCAGTTGTTTGTTTTTTTCATTTTTGGAGTATAATTGCTTTACAATGTTGTGTTAGTATCATATTTAGTTTTAAATTTTTTAAATTGCCTTGGTCTTGCCTAAAAATTCTGAAAAGAAAAAAATTCTATACAATCATCATGTATAGATGTCTCAAATTGTGCTGTATGAGGCTAAAATTCTGCAGAATACTCTGAAGGGGAAAAGGGGGTTTCTTAAACAAACATGTCTGGGGAAACCTGTATACTAATCTATACCCCTGCCACTTAGAGATCCACAAGGCATAACGACACATTAGAAGCTCCCACACCACACCTTAGAAGACCCACAACCAAGAAAACTATTTAAGTTTGCTTAACCCAGCAATTCCCCAAAACGAAAGCCTATTCATCTAATCTAATCTATCTACTACCTGCTTACATACCTACCTACCTTTCTGTTCTTTTATTGACATTTGATACTGCAGAAAACTAACATTCTTCTGTGAAATATTACTTAGGAAAACACTGTTGTATTCTGAAAAAAATGGTTGTGTTCTATTAAGAGTTGATTGTTTTATGAAATGACTTTTAACGCAAACTTAGTGGCATTATATAACCTACATACCAGCAAAATGACAAGAAGACATGCCCCAAGGGTTCTGAAACTGGAAACTTCAACTTTAAAATCAGTAATGGGGACTTCCCTGGTGGTCCAGTGGTTAAGACTCCATGCTCCAATGTAAGGGTTGAAGGTTCAATCCCTGGTTAGGGAACTAAGACCCCAAATGTTGTATGGCGTGGTCAAGAAAATATAAAAAAATAAAAATAAAATCATAGTCATGTCAGGCCAGTGTAGAGAATTCTATGAGGAAATTCTCCATATGTTATATTTGTTCCATAAAAGAGAAGAATGTGTGGACTCTACTTGTTTCCCTCAAGCCTCTGCCAAAAGACTATCATAGTATTCCATAGAAACTATATTACGTTATCTTTATTTGGAAATAGGAAAAGCATATTTTTCATAAGCTTTTCTTGCAAACTTCTAGAAGCATAGGAAGAAAATCTTGCCAAAGCTGCCTAAGAGGCATTGCCTGGCTAGTGTTTGAGGTGACAGTACTCGCAAAGCTCACGGTGACGTCTCCTCTCTATGGTGAGTTACCTTGGTCAGACTTCAGTGGCTGCTCTTTTCTCATTTTCCATCATACAACAAATCCTCCACTGTGCTGGAAGAAAATAATCTGTTGAGATTATGCACAAAAGTTTGGAAATCAAAAACAAATGCCATATACAATGTGAACACAAATTTTCCACGTAAGGTTTTAAAATCAGAATTTTAAAACTATAAGAGTTCTTAAGAAGTCTATCCTGCTAAAGCCCTTTCTTTCATACAGAACAAAATTGATGTCAACAGAAATTAATTATTTGTCTTATTCACAAGGTTACCTAGTGAAGCATTAGGACCAAAATCTAACTAGAGCCCTACGTTTATTCATTCAAAGAAATGTGGTTATTCCAGGCACTGAATTTGATGTTAGATATGTAATGGTGAGTAAAATTTAATTTGTGCTAAAATGAGGTAGGAAAAAAAATTTTTTTAATCATTTAAGACTTGCTGTAGGAACTCCTTAATGGAATGTTTGGCAAGCTAGATACATTACTACTTTTGATTGAATGCATTTTTTTCCTTTTTACCTGTAGGTATAATATAAAATTCATGTAAAATTTTCTGTTAAACATTTTAAGCCCTGAATTTCATCACAGTAAAGGTCTCTTAATAGCTCCAAAATGGGACTTTGGGGATATAAAGGAAGTGTTCTTCATAGATAGCTATCATGTTTCAAAATTCCCCAATTTTCTTTCTTTTTTTTAAAACCATGTTAAATGCTGTATTTTAATACATATTTTCACCTTAGGCTGAGCCAAAAGGGAATATCTGTATAGCTGTTAAGCCCTTTTACTTTCCAAGCATTTCATTTCTGTCATCTACCTTTTACTTTCCTACTCTCCCCATGCCCTGATTGAGGATGAGACCAAGGATGGGATCACATTATCTACCGCCAAACGCCCCCTGAGGTCCAGGTCCGGCTCTCCCACATCCTCTAGGGAAAATTATTTAATCCCGCTCTGGCTCAAAATCTCCACTATTAAGCAGAAAAACTGAATCGCCCAAAGGTAATAAATGGAAAGCACCTAAAAATAGGGAAGCCCCTTACAAACACAAGAGTTTTCAACTATCGAATAAAGGTACACAGTTCCAGGGAAAGAACTTGGTATCGAAAGATCGTCTCATTTGAAAGAGTAAATTCTAAACCTTCAATATGGTTTTAAAGGCCAGGAAGTCTTCATGCAGCATAACAACCCAAAGACAAGAGCTAACTTATGTATTTGTAGTACAGAAGTCTTCCATATTTTTATAGTTTGATGTTTATGTTTAAGTAAATCTGTTTCTATAACAACTGACAGGTCCCAGGGGTAATTCAGGTCTCTGGAGACACAGACCCTGGCCAAGGAAGCAAGTCTACACCATCATCATGAGTCATGCAGTGTCTGACGGTCTTCTTGTTCTTAAGGTCACATACAATAAGAATCTCTTATTCAATCTCTTATTTTGAGAAGTGTTTCATATTTATTTCACTTTTTTTCTCCTTTCTGTTCTCTGCAGTGATGGAACATGTGGTTCTTCCCTAACATGGTGATGAGTGACTTGCAAATGAAATTCCATAATAAACAACTGAAATAGATTGAGATTCAGCTCTGTGTTGAGGGATATTCAGAGATAAACTGAATATTTCCAGTTTAAAAATTAATTCAACATATCTTATTATAACATAGTCCCCCTACATGGTAAATGAGAGAGAAGCTTGCCTGCCTTGGCAGTCTTTTCAAGTACTCATTTTGCCTTTTTTTTTTTAAAATGACTATCCCCAGAAGGTTCTTGCTTCTCAGTTGAATCCCTGATTATTTTGCTTTTGCCTTATGTGTTTCTTCACTGTTTGGCATCTATCTAAAAGAGAACTTTACTAATAGATGAGGGGGAGAAATCGTTTCTTAAAACAAGAAATATAAGCTCTCTAGGGCAATTTGTCTTCTTTATATAAGAGAAGAGTCCTGCTTATTATTAGCCCAATCTATTTTTACAGTTAACACTCATTAAGTCTATCCTCTCCTTTTTAATGGCTATCTCATTACTGTTTGTTAATTAGAAATCTAAAGGATGCAAAGCAACTGAATAATTGTCACCATTACCAATTTTGCCATTAAAGTAAGATTTTTTTAAAAACTTTATTTTATATAGGAGTATAACTGATTAATGGGGCTTCTCTGGTGGCTCAGTGGTAAAGAATGCTTCTGCCCATGCAGGAGACGCATGTTCAATCCCTGAGTTGGGAAGATGCCTTAGAGAAGGAAATGACAATCCACTCGAGTATTCTTGCCTGGAAAATCCATGGACAGAGGAGCCTGGTGGGCTACAGTCCATGGGGTCACAAAGAGTCGGCCATGACTTAGCGACTAAATAGCAACAACAGTAACATAGCCGATAAACAACATTGTGATGGTTTCAGGGGCACAGCAGAGTGACTCGGACACGTCCTATCCATGCTGCCACATAACTGAGATCGACATGTGCACACTTCTATGTTTAAAATAGATAACCAACAAGGACCTACTGGATAGCACAGGGAACTCTGCTAAAGTAAGATTTAATAGTGTTTTTCTGTATTGAACTTCCTATTTTTACAAATATAGATCTTACTCACAAACAAAAGCCACACATCTACACTTGTGTTGGAGGAAGAGAAGAACAAGAAACCACAAATAATCTTTGGCACAACAATTTGCAGGTTGGGGATGGTTGGGATGCCAAAATTTTAAATATCTATTCTTCTAAGTATATTGACAAGAGGGGGAAAAAAGAATCCTCATATTCAGAGTCTACATTAACATAAGTACCCAGTGAACCGAAAGAAGACTTCGGTTCAATTTGCTACTTACTTGAGTTATTTGTTCCAATTTAGTAACAACAAAGCCAAAACCATAAGCACTTCTGAAACCCTTCCCACCAAGAGAAGCCCAAGGTTTCAATGGTTTCTGTGCAGCTTGTGATCAGAACCAAAGTGTCAAGCAGGAAAAAAACAGCTTGAGTAATCTGAAAAAGTATGCCTTTCCTAGAGTTTTGTGTGAGAGGTGTCAGGGAAAAATGTGAAAGACTTTGAAATTGGCAGAAAAAAAAAAATTACATCTTTTCTTATCTAGCATTACCTTCTGGTTAATCTGGCCTTTCACTATTTTTAAACTACTTACCCACACCATAAATTATTGAAAACTGATAACAATGGTAATGATGTTTTAGCCATACAAATGCAAATTAATTGTGTCCTGGGGAAGAGTAATTGATTATTGGCTTCTTGATAGATCCTTTTATAGCTATCTGTACACTCAATTCATCATTCCCCATTGCTCATTTATGTTTGGTTCTTCAAATTCACCTTTTAACCTATTGCAATATCTTTCTGGTGTCCTCAATTAATGAGTTAAAATCTTTGAAATGTGTTCATTTTATGTTTTATGAGAATCATGGTTTCACCTTTCCTTAAGAAAACCCTTTAACAGATGCAAATAATTTCATTTCTTCCCTTTGACATACAGTAAAAGTAAAAATTAAGAAAGTCATATTAGATAAAGCCATATTCTCTAAATTGTGAGCTATAGCTGTAAAATTTTTTGGTGTGTATGAAAATTAGCTTTTTGTTTTGTTTTGCTTTTTTAAAAAGGTCTGATCTCATTTGACTATTGGCAAATGCCACATGTGTGCTTGTATATATGTACATTCACACGCAACACACACACACATAACACACACATGCACTCAAGCAGAGTTAATTCATCACAGCTGCCAGTTTCCTCTTGAAACGCATACAAGGCTTCAATAAATGCAAAGACTTAATTACTTCTCACATCTGGAAAAACTTGAATATGAGAGTGGATTTATTGAAGAAGCTCTTTGCTTGGCTGTCAACACCATATCAAGAGCCAGAGTGTGGGCTTGATCAGTGTTGGCAATTCTTTAACCCTTCAGAGGTAGATGTCCTCCCAATTAATTCATAGCATGTCCTGCTTACACGATTTATGGATTTTATGAAAACACAGTAAATAATTTCCTAGTCATTTATGGAGAAAAGCTGTTTCTGTCATGTTTCCAGACGGGAAGAATCATACATTAAAACGTGGAAATAATGAGGAAGTCTTTATAGTCAAGGAAAAAGGGAAAGGCTTTGGAGTTGAAGCCATATTGAAAACAGTCATTGGAACAATCACTTGTGTAAACACATGTGAAACAATTCAGCCCTTTTTGGAGAAAGTATAACAATGTCTCTAAAATACAAGTAGGGAGTTACATGAGCTCAGAGCAAGAAGATCTAGCAAAAACCAAGTAATGGGCAGATCTCCCCCTAGAGAGAATACTTAAGCCAGAATTAGGCAAAGAAATGGGGTATATGGAAGACATCCAAAGAACATTTGCAGAGACCCAGAGATAAAGTTGGAGGAACCAAGATTTCAATGTCACTGGAGCATAAAATGGGGAGAGATGAGGGCAGCAGGGAGAACTCCATGTAGTATGTGTGTGGGAATCACTTACCTAACACAGTGATCCTAAGTAGGTCTGAGTCACAAACTTAAAATAACACATTTCCTGGTCAACTAATCGCAGAAACATCTTTACACCTACTTTACACCTTCATGTGCCTTGAATTTAATTTTTACCCCTTCATTTTATCACTGGCCAACTGAAATATTCCTCTTACCTGGACTTTATGAAGACTCATACTGAAAAAATTATCCCCAATTGTATGAAGAAAAATATGCAAGGGAAATACATTTGTATTATATATCCCCCCCAATTAAATGGAAATCATGTTAAATGTTGTTTATAAGTTTCACACTTCTACATTGCTATAATTACAATTTTATCATTAAAATGCACTTCTTTTTTCTACTTTTTACTATACAAGCGTTATTGATACTTCTACTTGAACCTTAAGCATCCAATTACTGTACCTAATCTGGCTAAGTATTTCTATCCTGAAGTCATGATTTCATTATTGGTCAAGACCAGGAAAACACCACAACTGACCCTTACAAGTTTGTAACTTTTGAAGCACTAACTCCTGAGTTTTGTTCCAACTGTTTTCATGGAGTTTTCTTCATGTGTAACTCAAAATATAAGACACTGTCAAAATAAGACCATAATTCAAGTAAATGTATCATTAAGACAGCTATAAAGTTAGTGATGTTTAAAACAATTGGTACTTTTTAGTGAGAACTAGTTTAACATATATTGGTGTTAATTTCTCTCTGAGGACTTTATATTCTCTATGATTTAGTGTGTGCGTGTGTGTGTGTGTGTGTGTTCAACTTCATTCATTTCACAAATATTTCTTGTGTGCATTCTATGGGTCTGGCACGATTTTAACGTTCTCAGATAATGTTGGTGAATAACATCAACAAAAATCTCTACCACTTCCTATTTCAATTACATATTTGCTCAACATGTATGTAATGAGCATCTAAATACTTTGTAATACACCGTACTAGCTTTTGTATATATCTCCAGTATATTTCAGATACTGAATATACATGTGAAAATCAATATTCATTAGTATATTCAATTTAAAATACACCTTTTTAATACTATGATAAATGTGTTGGATTTTAAAAAGCTTCATTTTCTAACAATATTGTAAATCAACTATACTTAAATTTTTAAACAATAAAACTTTTAAAATGCAGCATGCTTTTAAAAGCTTTTTATCAATGTTCAAATAATTTTGTAGCTAACAATTTTTTATCATTTTGTACACTAGTTATATCTACAAGTGGTTTTCTCCATATACCTTTTTTTCCTTAAATTGTGTATGCAAGATTTTTCTTCATAACCCCAGTATGCTTGGCCTACTTTTGATTTGCTCATAAAGTGACTTTTCCCAGGCAAAGTCTATTTATGTTGTTTTAACTCTTTCCAAAATCATTCTCTGGAGTATCTCTGTCCAGAATTGCAATGTGAGCCACATATGTAATTTTAAGTATTTTAGTTGCCACAAAAGAAACAGATTAAATTGACAAATGATATCTTTTCTATAACTCAATGTACCCAGAATTTTATCTTTGAACATATAATCAGTATAAAAAGTACTGTGATATTTTACCCTATTTATATTCTGAAATTCAGTGTGTTTCAATTCAGCACACCTCACTTCTGACGAGCCCTACCGGACAGTGGCTCCAAAGTGGACACGAAAGCTGTGCCATGATGCTATAAGACTGGAAATCACTAGCTATCTTTTTTTCATTTTTGATCATCTATACCTTGCCATTTAGTCACTCAGTCGTGTCTGGCTCTTTGTGACCCAATGGACTGTAGCCCACCGGGCTCCTCTATCCATGGGATTCTCCAGGCAACAATACTGGAGTGGGTTTCCATTTCCTTCTCCACATCTATACCTTAGATGTGAAAAAAAGTACATTTAAAATTAAACTTCTTAAGATGAGAATTTCAGAATCCTCATAAGCAAGCAATAAAAACTGCAATATATTTTAGTTTCCAGAACTATCCAAATCAGAGTTCTTTACATGGGAATATATTTTATTAGAAGTTTAAATTGTCATTATAAATAAAGAATTAACTCTTTAAATTATGTTTTAATTAACTTCACCAAAGGTGTATTTTCAAAATGCTATCTTGTTTCATTAATGAGAATGACACACTTCAAAGTTCCAGCAGTTTGGGGGATAAATATTCACTCCTTAATATTGAATAAATAGATAATTATGTGAATGAATAATAGATATTCACTCTCTCCTTCTCTATCTAAATAACAAAAGCCCAAATGGGGAAATATCTCCATCAATACTCTCATTTTTTTTTAAACTCAAATTTTTAACTCACATCATGCAATTCAGGCCACCAATTCGCTCATCAATTTGGCCAGGTAAGTTCTTTTTAAACCATGTTGTAAAGCAGTGTCATAGTGAAGTATGAGATTTTAATAAAGAAGCTGATAGATCACTTAAACAACCTAAGTATTTTACTGAAGTTAGACTTTATATTAAAAACATGAATTTCTCAAATACTCAACAAAAAAGATCTGGAGCAATGAGGGGAAACACAACATCTCTTATTTCTGTTCCACAGAGGACCCAGCTTCTTTCCTTAATGGAGCCAGCGAAATGGATCTTTTTAAACTGTTGAGTCTTTAATAATATCCAAATGCCATGAAGCACTTTGAATCAAAAATGCTGCTACATAAAATGCTATCCAAAGCCTAAAATTTCATTTGCATTATCCCTCATATAAACTGCTGAAAATTTTGGAGAAAAATGAACTTCATATAAAAATGGAGGGGGGTAGTCAAGAACTCTTAGAAGCCCCCTCTGCTGGTTCCTACCAGGATCTCTGATAGGACATGAAAGAGTAATAGCCATAAGCAAAGCACTGCGTTACATATAGAATCCTACTTAATCCTCCCAACGTCCATTTCACAGATGAGACATTGAGATGAAGAATGAACCCACTTCAGTTCTCACAGTAAGAGATTCAAACCTATGTCTGCATTATTACTCAGACAGTATAAAACCTATTAGAACATAGAGCAATGAGAGAGCACTTACTGATTTCTTTTGGCAATATTATTTTCTATTTCCTTTTTCAATTTCCATCTTCAGAGGGATGGTCATTACCGATGGTTCTTGAAAAGAAGAGTACTTGTGGTTTGGAGACAATTGAGTTAGAAGGAAAAGTAGAAGCAGGTCACAGTGAAAGCATGATGAGCATCCTTGACTTGACAGGAACCTAATTTGAGAAGCTTTCCTACTTTTCATTAATGGTACACTTATAAGCAATAGTGATCCAGTAAATATTTAACAACCATCTCTCTCAGGGAAAGAATGGAAGGAAAGAAGGAAGTGTGGGAAAGAGGGAGGGTGGAGCACAGCTGAATGGGATGAGCTGTTATGAGCACCACACATGAAGCACCATGAGTAACCACAACAAAAGCCTAGAGTAAATGGACCACGGGTGGCCAGGCAACCTGAGACTAACCTTCCAAATTTCAAAACAGTCATTCCAAGATAAGCCATTATGCCCTAGTGCTATTCTGTTCCTTGCTGCTGCTGCTAAGTCACTTCAGTCGTGTCCAACTCTGTGCGACCCCATAGGCGGCAGCCCACCAGGCTCTGCCGTCCCTGGGATTCTCCAGGCAAGAACACTGGAGTGGGTTGCCATTGCCTTCTCCAATTCTGTTCCTTACCTGCATGTCAAAATCATTCTAAACAATAAGATTTCAAATTTATTTGAGCCTTGCTTTTTCTCTTCTGATCATCATATACTGAGATCATAAAGTTTGTGTTTGTGGTCCTCTTCTTAATGATGATTCAGATGCATATAAAGTATAGCAACACAAAATGAAGGAAGTAGAATGGAAAATAATATAACAGGCAGATTTTATTGCATCCAAATAGAGCCTACCCTTTCTGCATAGCTGCCTTGACACCCAAAAAGATCTGGTGTATTTTCTTTTAATGCGATCCAACACTTAACAGTTCAAAAAATATAGTAGGTAGTCATTGAAAATAGTGTGATAGTAATGACTTTTATGGTAAGGGTTTTCTGATTCACACAAAACTGATGAAGATAACTTACACACACTAAAACTAAAAAATTATCTAGATTTAGACTAGAATATTAGGAATAATTCATCCCTAAATTTAAGAGTAATCATAATTGTATAAAAGAAATACTGGCCTTATATGCATTCCTGAGCTGAAAACAAGAACTTCATTTACCAATATGGATAATTTTTAAAATGCGTGTTCTCTAGCCATTTCTTGTAAAGCTACATTTTTAAAGCATGAAGTAGCTACTTTTAAGGTTTTCTATTATAAACTATCAAAAAAAGTGAACTTTAAAAAGAGTATTTCCACTTTGAAGGTTTTGTTTTTTATGTCAAAATTTTACTTAGGTGTAAAGTTTGCTGAAAAGCAGGTTATTTTGCTGACATACTTTAATAAAGTTACAAGGACATCTTGTTTGAAGATTTTTAATTAAACTTTGATACTACATTACTATTGTCATAATCCTATGAAATATTTTTTCTTATAGAAATATTCCTATATGTGCATTTGATCAAGGTTGTACTCGGTTTCTTATGTTATGATTTAAAATCACTGGATATGTTATTTCCTTTGACAATTATTTATGGTATTTATATTATTCCCTTGTACAAATAGTCATGAATAAGGAAACCACATATTTTAATTTAATGATTAAATAGCTAGATTGTATAATTTCTTATTCATCTGTATGGGTTTTTAAATATAATAATAAATTTTATAATACCTTTAGTTTATCTAAATAAACTTTATAAGATTATTTTAGAGACTACCTGATTGCCAATTAAATGTGGCCAACTCAAAATGCAAATTCCTGTAAGGGGTAAATTATCTGTATTATGAAATATAATCTACTGGGATGGAGTTGCCAAGACTTTGTTGTAAAGAAGATTATGCTTTAACTAGTTCTATACTTAATTTATCTTTTCATTATATCTTAAGTTCAGCATTTTCTTTTACTTGTCCAAAAATAACACTATCTTTGTTTAATTATTCAAATGTTTATAAGGACTAAATAGTTTTCAAAATATCATCAAAAATGTATCTTTTAAAGTAAATTGCAGGTTTTTATAATGTTTGTATCTCAGACACAGGACCAGGGTTGTATTTGGGCCATGATTTGATGACGATCATAACTGACTCATGAAAAAGGTGGTAATGGGGCTTCTCTGCTTAAGTTTATGTTATGCTAAAAAAACAGAACACATGCATCAGATCATATTCCACACCAGAATGATAGAAGAACTTATTCTACTTCTTTTTTAACTTGGCAAAAACACTACAAGTGACAAGGCAAGAATGACTAAGGACAGGAGAGATTCGAAGCCCACTAACTGCCCACTAAATGAACTGCAGTCACAGAGGCATCACTTGGAAGGAAGTGTTCTGATATGTAGAGTGGAAAATGTGCCTCAGAGGGAGCAGTCCCAAGATCTGGGTTCAAAACCCCACTCTGCTATTCACCTGCTGTGTGGTGGCTGGGGGGCTCAACTTACATCCTTGGTCCTTTATATTCTCAACTGTAAAAAATGGGCTAGCCTTTCTAGTTCTGAGATTGTATGATAATCTTATTACCAAATTTACCTTATCTACTAATCACCATGGTACAAAACATTCAAAGATGACAACATTATTATCAACAAATTCTTTGATCAAATTAGTTGTTTTGTTTTGCTTTTTTGGTCAAAAGAAACAGAAGTCACCTATGTTGAATAGCAGACACTAGGGTAAGTTCTTTACATTCGTTACATGTTTCATTTCCTGGCATACTCACCAGCTCTCTGGAAAGTAAATACTATCAGGACCCCTAAACTGAAGCTCAAAATGATGCAGTATTTGCTTAAAATATCATCAGGACCAAGATCTTGTACATATTTTTGCACTGCCACACCATCGAGATCCGTTGTGTGAATTCAAGCCTGTGAAGTCATACAGCTGGAATCTACTTTTAAATACACCCTGTGTATTTTGACTACAGGTCAGAACCTAATCAGGTATGATTGAGCAGCTGACACAATACAGGATATTTATAAAGCCCATTCCCACACACATCAAAATGTTTTTAAATATTAAAAAGACACAGCTTTTAAACCAGTACGAGAACATTTTTATAGTCTAGTCTAAAAACAGAGTATTTAACCCAAGGTACTTATATATAAGAAAATATAAGTGGATTCCATATGCACATGAAACAGTGATGTAGTCCCAAGGCATGGGAGTCACTGGTGTTTTAACTATGGTGCGTATATTCCTAGCCATGTGTTCCAAAATTGATATAAACATAATCAGTGGGAAATTAAATTCTGATAGAGCCAAGAGTATTGCTTTGAAAAGCTTTTAAGCATTTATCTTTCCAATGATCTCACGGGGAGTTCAAGCTAGCTTTTCAAGCAATGACACTGTCCAAAGCTCTAAAAAGCAGATATTTATCATAGCATTCAATGTGTTGCAAGAATTTCTTGGCAGTTTGACTCAGTATAAAGAAATAAAGTTTTCATGTTATCACAAATGGGGAAAGAAGTTGTTATCTTAATTACTACCTTTCCTTACACTTTAATTTAATTAATATACTCTCTCGAGGTTATAATAATGACTTATTATTCTTCACACTAATATTTGTTTCCTACAAATATGAATGCAAATATGTGAAAAAATAAAAATAACTTTTAAAAAATGACACTAGATGACCAATGCAAAATAGATGATCAACTTTATTAGTTTTGTTTTATATTTTCAGTTGTATTCAGTTCAGTTCAGTTCAGTCGCTCAGTCGTGTCCGACTCTTTGCGACCCCATGAATCGCAGCATGCCAGGCCTCCCTGTCCATCACCAACTCCCAGAGTTCACTCAGACTCACGTCCATCGAATCAGTGATGCCATCCAGCCATCTCATCCTCTGTCGTCCCCTTCTCCTCCTGCCCCCAATCCCTCCCAGGATCAGAGTCTTTTCCAATGAGTCAACTCTTCGCATGAGGTGGCCAAAGTACTGGAGCTTCAGCTTTAGCATCATTCCCTCCAAAGAACACCCAGGGCTGATCTCCTTTAGAATGGACTGGTTGGATCTCCTTGCAGTCCAAGAGACTCTCAGGAGTCTTCTCCAACACCGTAGATCAAAAGTATCAATTCTTCAGCACTCAGCTTTCTTCACAGTCCAACTCTCACATCCATCCATGACCACTGGAAAAACCATAGCCTTGACTAGATGGACCTTTGTTGGCAAAGTAATGTCTCTGCTTTTCAATATGCTATCTAGGTTGGTCATAACTTTTCTTCCAAGGAGTAAGTGTCTTTTAATTTCATGGCTGCAGTCACCATCTGCAGTGATTTTGGAGCCCAAAAAATAAAGTCTGACACTGTTTCCACTGTTTCCCCATCTATTTCCCATGAAGTGATGAGACCAGATGCCACGATCTTACTTTTCTGAATGTTGAGCTGTAAGCCAACTTTTTCCCTCTCCACTTTCACTTTCATCAAGAGGCTTTTTAGTTCTTCTTCACTTTCTGCCATAAGGGTAGTGTCATCTGCATATCTGAGGTTATTGATATTTACCCTGGCAATCTTGATTCCAGCTCGTGCTTCTTCCAGCCCAGCCTTTCTCATGATGTACTCTGCATATAAGTTAAATAAGCAGCGTGACAGTATACAGCCTTGACGTACTCCTTTTCCTATTTGGAACCAGTCTGTTGTTCTATGTCCAGTTCTAACTATTGCTTCCTGACCTGCATATAGGTTTCTCACTATCTCCCAAAAGAATGCTTCGGAGTCAATGGCACTGATAAGTTTGAAATACAAATGTATACTACTCATAAATACATTATTTTCAAATAATTCAGTATTTGATTCAAAATATTAATGTTTGAACTATTATATATAAATGTTCAGCATTATGAGAATACAAAGCAATAAAATCTAGTTTTCATACTCAAGCAGCTTTTAATCCATGAGTAGAGATAAAACAATTAGAAAATACACTGAAGTCACCAGAGAATTACAGAGCACTGTGACAGCTCAGAGAATGAAGGAAATCACAAGTATCAGGAAGTCTCTAAAGTTTCATGCACATTGTCTTGGATCTGCACATTCTGAGGATGAATTAGTTTTTCATAAGTGAGAAAAGCGGGGCTGGAAGGCAAAGTATGAGAAAAGACAACAGAATGATCACACTATGGCCCCAATGAGAAATGAATTCAGCATCCATGGGGAAGATGTAGGAATAAGGAATACATGAAAGGCAGTATTGAAGACAGCTTCAAATGCCAAGCCAATAATTTTAAACATAATCCAATCAGAAATGTTGCTTCACAAAGTTTTAAGCAGGGGGGTGACATAGAAATCCAATATTTAAAGAGTACTCTAACTGTAATGTGGGTAAAATACCCTGAAGTGGAAAGAAAGACGATATCAGAAGAGTTCTGAAAAACAGTCCAGGCAAGAAATCAAAACCTATACCCAGGGTCATGAAAGCTAATGGAGATAAAGATTCAGAAGACACTGAAAATGCAGGCTGAGCAACAGACAAGATGTGAAAATGAGAGGTTGTTCTAAGGAATTTTTAGTTGTCTGGATAAAAAGGGAAACGGGCTTAGACACAAGTATATTGAATCTAAGATGGAATTGTTCAGATGGAGTATCAGTTATCAGTTAGATAGGCATAGCTGTCAGATTAGGGCACCGATTCAGTTCAGGAAAAGAGGTCAGAGTCCACAGAATCGAATCGTGGAGAAAGAGAGAACAATTTTCAAAGGCATCTTCTAAACGAAAAGTAATTCACCCTCAAAGGACACTATTGGTCGTTCATGCTGTACATAGGAAAAGGTACACTTCTGAAACAAGGTGTTCTGAGAGAAAAAGAAAAATTCTATTTCATTTTCTTAACAATTATCAAAACCTAGACTACTTTGTTTTGATGGGACGCTTCATTTAAAATATTTACTGAGACACTATTGGATGAATAAGAAATTTGGAATACAAAAAAAAAAATTATCTGCCCTAAAGGGCTTTTAAAAACTTTTACATATTTTTGTCTGGTTATAAAAATAACAAATGACAGCAAAAGAGACACAGATGTATAGAACTGTCTTTTGGACTCTGTGGGAGAGGGCGAGGGTGGGATGATTTGGGAGAATGGCATTGAAACATGTATATTATCATATGTGAAACGAATCGCCAGTCCAGGTTCGATGCATGATACAGGGTGCTCGGGGCTGGTGCACTGGGATGACCCAGAGGGATGGGATGGGGAGGGAGGTGGGAGGGAGGTTCAGGATGGGGAACACAGGCACCCCCATGGCAGATTCATGTCAATGTATGGCAAAACCAATACAATATTGTAAAGTAAATAAATAAATAAAACTGAAAAAAAAACAATAAAAATAATAAATGTTCATAGTGTTCTGCAAATAGCAAAAAGCATAAAAGCCAAGTTTTTGAAATACTATGTCAGGAATTGTTGAACTGTACCAAATACTTTTTCAGCATCAGATAGCATTTCTTATTCAATTTTTTTAGTACAGACAGCATATTGGTTTTATTATATTATATTAACAGGTGTCCTAATATTGAACCATCCTTGCATTCTCAGATTACATACTGCTTTTTATAGATTATACTTTGAAAAAATACAATTTTATAGCATTTGTTTATATAATAATACATAGACAAATATGCATAAATGTGTTCATGACTCGAGTCATTTATATTTACACACTGGAGTTTCTTTCGAGGCTATTACCTCTTTGTGTGCTCTCGGACAATTTATGTATCTTTGAAATAGTTTTTCCTTGAAAATAGGATGGACTCATCAATAAGCTATAGCAACCATATCAATAAATTTACCTATGTGAACCACTCTCAGGTCCCAGGCTCTTATGAGACTATGACTCACATGACCTTATTCAGCTATAGCTCAGAAATACCTCACTCGGGGAGAAATGCACTGGCCATTCAATGAGCAATAAGGCAGGGTTTATGAGACTGAACCAAAAGACATTAAGCTGCAGATAATCAGATGGTGATGAGAGCTAGAGCTATAAGGTCAGGTAGATTCAGGTGGGGGCTATTTTTCATCCATATGCTAATAAGCAAGCTAAGAAATCTTGTGTTCAGAAAAATAGACAAAGAACCATATGACCCTTAGAGCACATGATGAAGGAGATTTGCTTTCTAAGAACTTCACAGTTCTCATGAAGTTCAGCCTTAAATGTTACAACTGCTTTCTATGAGAGTATTCTGCTGCTGCTGCTAAGTCACTTCAGTCGTGTCCGACTCTGTGCTACCCCATAGATGGCAGCCCACCAGGCTCTGCCGTCCCTGCGATTCTCCAGGCAAGAACACTGGAGTGGGTTGCCATTTCCTTCTCCAATGCATGAAAGTGAAAAGTGAAAGTGAAGTTGCTCAGTCATGTCCGACTCTTAGCGACCTCAGGGACTGCAGCCTACCAGGCTCCTCCGTCCATGGGATTTTCCAGGCAAGAGTACTGGAGTGGGGTGCCATTGCCTTCCCCTATGAGAGTATCCTAGAGCCTGCCTAAAAATCCATTTTTTTTCTTTAGCTATTTCTTAGAATCAAACATCCCTAAGAAAAGATCAGGGACAGGAGCCTTTTATAATTATTTCATGATATTTTTCAATGTTTTCCTTAGCTATTACTTTGCTCAGCTTTTCTAATTCCCCTAGTATCAATTTCAGTAATCTACATGTTTCTTTCAAAAATCTATTTTGTTTTCCAGATTTATTAACTTAAGGGCCTATTATGGGTTGTTAATTTATTGATAAGCTAATCACTCTGAACTAGAGGTAACTACACATCCAGATGTTCAAACCTTAAAAGAAATGTATGAGAGTAAAAATAATGGAAATGATTTCAAATTTTCAGGACAACTTTAATAGCCAATTAAGCACACACTGATTAAACTGGCTTTCAAGATTATTTTTTATATATTTTCCTAATAAAACTTTTAGTATAGACCTGGGAATCTATTAATGAAATATGAATAAAAATAAGTGAACTTGTCATTATAATAATATTTCATCAACAAATACTTTTTTAGACATTTAACTATAAAAGGCACTTGAGAATGAAAGTTGCTCAGTCGTGTCTGACTCTTTGCAACCCCATGGACTGTCCATGGAATTCTCCAGGTCAGAATACTGGAGTGGGTAGCCTTTCCCTTCTCCAGGGCATGTTCTTAACCCAGGGATCGAACCCAGGTCTCTCACATTGCAGGCAGATTCTTTACCAGCTGAGCCACAAGGGAAGCGTGAGAACACTGGAGTGGGTAGCCTATCTCTTCTCCAGGGGATATTCCTGACCCAGGAATCGAACTGGGGTCGTCCACATTGCAGGCGGATTCTTTACCAACTGAGTTATCAGGGAAGCCCCGTATAAGGCACTAGGCTTTAAAAATTTCAACGTCGATGTTTTAAATTAGACCTGCAGCTAATAGAATATATTTGGGTCTAAAGAGTAAGTGAACACTCTAATAAAAACATAATTATTAAAATTCATTTTCAAATGTTATATAACCTTATCAGTTACATAGCATACATGTATATGTGTGCTCAGTCATGTCCGATATTTTGCAACCCCATAGAGTGTAGCCCATCAGGTTCTTCTGTCCATGGAATTTTCCAGGCCAGTACTAGAGTGGGTTGCTATTTCCTACTTAAGGGTATATTCCCAACCCAGAGATTGAACCCACATCTCCTGCATTGGCAGACAGATTCTTTACCACTGTGCCACCTGGGAAGCCCAGTAAGACATAAAAGATTATCTTTATATTATAATCCTTGTTAACTAAGTCATCCCTAATTTTAGAAATAACTAGCTTTTTATTTTCTAGGAGAAGTGAAACATAATGAATTATAAGGTGATTAATCAGTCATCTAATTTGACTAGATGTTTGATGAGTACAGATTGCTAAATGTCAAAATTCTAGAACTACAGACCAGAATTTTGTTTATGGAGTTTCCAATTTTTAGTCTATACAACTCTGAAACAGAACTATACTGGAACAAATACAAAAGAAGGAAGGGTAGAAAGAGTAGCAAATTATCACATTTAAGGTATAAAAACATCAAATATAGGAGTATCTGTGGTCTTATTACGAAATCTTTCTTAAGCAACTCTGAATCAAACATTCAACTTTCAAATACTCCCTCAAGTGAAAGCTTCTAACTTTGTTTAGGGATAAAATATGTTCCCAGTTGAAGTTCCTCAAGGCAATAGACTCCTCTACCACTGGAGTGACAGATCAGTGGTATTTGAAACAGAAAACACACATCCTGTGCTGCACTGACATGCAGGGAAAATCATGACAATGTCTATCAACAACATGTTTTACTCTTGAACTTTAAGACAGAAAATTTTACTAATTGATGGTTCTGGTGTAGCACATGTATGTAATTTATAGGCTTCCCTGGTGGCTCAGACGGTAAAGTGTCTGCCTGCAATGCTGGAGACCTGGGTTCGATCCCTGGGTCAGGAAGATACCCGGAAAAGGAAATGGCAACCCACTCCAGTACTCTTACCTGGAAAATCCCATGGACAGAGGAGCCCGATAGGCTACAATCCATATAAATTATACCAGGAAATGAGCTCAGAATCTTATTAACTGTTAGGCACTGCATGGTGAAAAAGAAGAGTTCAGTGCACTAAACCATAAACGTCTTTTCTTTTAATTGGAGGAAAATTGCTTTACAGTGTTGTGTTGGTAAACTCCTTGATGACAGAAACTACCCTGGTTTAGCCTAATAATCCATGTGTACCTAGAACAGAATATGAGAGTATAAACTTTTTACACAGTTAAAAAGCAGGTTGTGACTCCAGAGTCTACTGTTGTGTTCTCTCCTAGCATAGAAACATACAAAACTGCACTTAAAATGCTGCCAGCCAATCACTGTCTCCGTAATAGTCATTAATACTGTACTTACACACTGGCCTGATACACTCAAAGCATTTCTCTCTTGAAAATGTCTTCTCTACCATTTTTCATCTTTCTTACTGACATGTCTATTGATATCTCAGCTGAATGTACAGTGTTGAGCTAGGATGCAATTTGAGGCAGGTTCAAGAAATTTCTATTTTATTTACTTCTGACTGCACACAGAGCTCCAGACTACTCACTCTTTAGCCACACATCACTATGCAAAGTGTACCTCATCTCTAACTCAGAATTTGAGACAACTTGGATCTGGGAAAGACTGGGAAAACAAAAAAGGTAGCTATGCAAATTTAATATAAACAAACTTTGCAGGGAGACTGTTCGGTCAACATAGGAAAGTAAACTCCCTCTGAATCTTATGTAAAACATTGAGCAGCAACCATGTCTATAGAAATCAATGTGTTTTTCTGTCTCACACTGGCCTCTGCCATAATAATTCTATTTTATTTTCAAGATACATCTTTGTGTAGATGCCAAGATCTTATGAATAATATCTGAAGGAAAAAAAAAAAGAAAAAATATTTTTAACTCCAACTTCTTATAATCTGATATAAGCAATTTAACTGCATTAAGAGCAAGGTGGTATTACAAATGAAGTTTAACAGGACCATTGAGGAAGCAAGAACAAACATTCCCATTAAAATATTAATAAAATAATAGGGTCCAAAATTGTATATATGGGACATAGTGGCATAGTGGTTAAAATATAGGGGCTGGAAGAACACATTATTACCAGCTCTGTGAGACTGTGCAAATTATTTAACATCTTAGAGCCAAGCATTCCTCATAAGAAATATTGAAATAATAAAAGACTGCAACCCTAGATGGGTTCTGTGAAAATTAAATAAAAGAATGTACTTAGAACACTTTAATCAGTGCACTTAACTAAGTGCTTAATAAATGCTTAACGTTATTGTCATCCTCTCAAAATTGTTTTCACTTAACACTCTCATAATAAAAGATTTTGGCATTTAAAAAAATTCCAGAAAGAAATTGACCAAAATATTAATGTATTTCTGGGAATCAGTAGTAGGGTTCTTTTCTAAATGTTCTAAAATGAACATATTATAAGTAAAATAAACTAAATCTTAAGTTATTTTAAATATTCAAAACTAAGAAAATATTTTGTAACAAGAGAAGGTAACCGACCTGGGTCTAGGTCATTGCTAGGAGACAAGTTACCTATATTATCTGAGAAAATCAAATTTTTATGAGAAAATCATGCAGTGTATTAGCTGTGACTACGGGTTCTAGTCTCACTGCTGGCTATCTGGTAATCATTTTGGTAATTTTGGATGAGTCTATATGACCTCTGGAAGCCCTAATTCCCATCTTTGCAAAATTAAATAATAAAGTAACTCATTCGAGTGTATTTTTAAAAATGTTTCTGTTTCAATTTTCATGTTTCTATAAACACAGGAATCAAGGCATCATGACTTTTGTTTAAAAATATTTTTGACACATAAAGCTTCTGTTATTAGAACTCTATAACAGTTCTAATATGCTCCTGGAGCATTAATACATAGACTAAGATAAATTATCCAGAGGCAGACACAAGTACATATGATAAAGGGTGTTCCAGCAATTGGGAAAAAGGAAGATGCCTCAGTAAATAATGCCAGAACAACATGCTATGCTATGCTAAGTCACTTCAGTCGTGTCTGACTCTGTGAGACCCCATAAACGGCAGCCCACCAGGCTCCCGGTCCCTGGGATTCTCCAGGCAAGAACACTGGAGTGGGTTGCCATTTCCTCCTCCAGCGCATGAAAGTGAAAAGTGAAAGTGAAGTCGCTCAGTCATGTCCGACTCTTAGCGAACCCATGGACTGCAAGCCCACCAGGCTCCTCCGTCCATGGGATTTTCCAGGCAAGAGTACTGGAGTGGGGTGCCATTGCCTTCTCTGCAGAACAACATAGGAAAAGATTTAATTGGATCCACTCCTCATACCTCACACCAAGATAAATTCCAAATGAGATCTAAATGTACAAAATGAAAACATGGAAGAAAACAGCTGGGGCTTACTTTATAACCTAGAAGTGGGAAGCTATTCCTATCTCAAAATCCAGATCCAATGGGGAAAAGAGTAACCACATAAAGATAAATTTGACTGCATAAAAATAAGTAATAATTAAAACTTATACTTAATAAAATATTGTAAGCAAATGACAATAGAGAAAAAACTGTAATATATGATGCAGGAATAATAACCCCAATTTAAAAGGAACTTCTAAAAACTGAGAAGGAAAAGATCAATAGCCCAATTCAGACAAAACATGAACACACGGTTCATAGAAAAAGAAATGCAAATGGTCCTCAGCATAATAAAAATGTTCAGCTTCATTAATGATATGAGAAGTACAAGTTAAAACAACATGAGATCCCATTTTTCACCTTTCAAATTAGTGAAAGCTCCAAAAGCTAACAACATACTCTGTTGATGGGAAAAACTAGCTCTTGTATATTACTGTTAGGAACACACAACTATTCAACACCAGTGGAGATGGATTGGGCAATTTCTATCAAAATTACATATGATTTACTCTTTGACCCATCAATTCCTCTTACAAAAATCAACCCCCAAAAGTAGTAAAAAATATGAGATAATGTATGTACAAGACTATTCATTACAAGACCAACAGCAAAGGACTGGAAATAACCCAAATGTCCAACAACAAGGGACAGGTTAAATAAACTACAGCCACACAAGGGAGCTGTCAGATACATAAGGCAGATCCCCATACACTGCTATGGACTGCTCTCCAGGATACATGAATACAGAAAAAACAAAGTACAGAAGACTGTGTACTGAATGTCATACAGGGAATATTATGTGCTATAAAAACACAGCTACTTACATATTTGGGGCTTACTTTATAACCTGGATAGCTCAATGGTAAAGAATCTCCTGCCAATGCAGGAGAGGCGGGTTTGATCCCATAGGTTTGATCCCATGGGGTTAGGAAGATCCCCTGGAGAAAGAAATGGCAACCCACTGCAGTATTCTTGCTTGAGAAATCCCATGGACAGAGGAATCTGGCGAGCTACAGTCCATGGGGTTGCAAAAGAGTCGGACATGACTTTGTGCCTCAACAATAACTTACATATTTGAGAAGAAACAGGAAAAGAAGAACCAAAACTGATCAGAAGAAAAAAATAAAACAATATTTACCAAGAAAGGGACCAACCAAGAAGGAAGAAATGGAGAAAAATGTGAGATCTCTCCCAAAATACTTCATTTCATAGTTTTGATTTTGGACAATCAAAGATCCATCTAGTCAAGGCTATGGTTTTTCCAGTAGTCACGTATGGATATAAAAGTTGGACTATGAAGAAAGTTAAGCGCCAAAGAATTGATGCTTTCGAACTATGGTGTTGGAGAAGACTCTTGAGAGTCCCTTGGACTGCAAGGAGATCCAACCAATCCATTCTAAAGCAAATCAGTCCTGAATATTCATTAGAAAGACTGATGTTGAAGTCAAAACTCCAGTATTTTGGCCATCTGATGTAAAGAACTGACTCATTGGAAAAAACCCTGATGCTGGGAAAGAATGAAAGCGGGAGAAGAAGGGGACAACAGAGGATGAGATGGTTGGATGGCATCACCGACTCAATGGACATGAGTTTGAGCAAACTCCAGGAGTTGGTGATAGACAGGGAGGCCTGGCATTCTGTAGTTCATGAGGTCGCAAAGAGTCAGGACATGACTGAGCAAATGAACTGAACTGAACTGATTTTGTAAAATCATGTAAACATGTTATATAACTGAAAATATAACCAAAAATTACGAAAAGCAACCTCCAAAATTTAAAACCAAACAGAAAAAAAAAAGGACCTAACTATGCACCAAATTAACTAGCATAATCACACAGAAAAGAATTCTTTCTAGTATTCTGACATGCTGCATTCAGTACACTTGGTATCACTAACATTGTTATTTTGCCAATACTACATTGTCTTTCTTATAAATACATGTTTATTAGCCCTGTCCACTGAAAATGTTTAGAAGTAATGCTATGCATGCTTGCTCAGTCATGTCTGACTCTTTGCAACCCTACATTCTGTAGCAGGCCGGGCTCTTCTGTCTGTGGGATTCTCCAGGCAAGAATACTGGAGTGGGTTGCCATTTCCTTCTCCCGGGGATCTTCCCCACCCAGGAATCAAACCCACATCTCCTGTGTCTCCTGCATTGGCAGGCTGATTCTAGCACTTCGCCACCTGGAAAGCCCAGAATAACAACCCAGTAAAAATGGATGTCTGACTCTTGCAAGTGTGGGTATCAAGATATTAAAAGACTATTTTCAATCTGTGATCATGAACAGACTGAGATAATCATCAAGAGAGTGAATTTATGCCTTTTTCTAATTCAGGGAACAAATGTTGAGATTTTACCTAAACTGTTAAGAGAATCCTCAGTAGTGCTGATCTGTGGCAAATTTTTCAGGTTTAAGGTGAAATTAGAAAAGTAAGAACAAATTCTTTCTCTCTCTTTCACACACACACACTCACCCCTGTTATTCTCTATGTGCCTTAGGAGGAAAACCCTGAGCACTCCATCTCCTGGACTTCCTGGCAAGCTCTCTACTTGCAGAAGGCAGGGAAAGGAGGTCAGAGGTAGAGGAAGGGAGTGGTGGGGGTATTTCCTGCCCGATCCTGCAGTGGCCTATCTCTGGTAGGAGCTTCATCCTCACAGCTATGATACCACGATTCCAGTGCTCCACAGGCTTTAGTCTAACACACAGTCATGACTCTCTGAGTCTCTGGGCGCCTGTTCTGTTAACAACCTCAACAGCCCAGTAAATGTATTTACTATCAAGTGGGTTTACTGTTTTTTTCTGCACCCTGACCACATACACACACACACACACACACACACACACAAACACAGAGTTATACCTAATATCCACATCTAAACATACATACATACTCTCCTATATTCTTATATCCACACACAACCACATATATACATACATATAAATACACAAATACGAACATATGTGTCTGTGTGAAGTTGGCAATAACCCTTACCACAATTTCATCCGAAAATGTATTTTTTTGGAAGGAAAAACAGAGTAAGTATTGGTCCTAAGTAGTTACCAAGATCTAAAAAAAGAGAAAAATTGGCTCCAAATCAAATGTCTGGACACCTTATGACAAGAGTATACACCAAAAACACAAAGAAGTACAAGGGTCAAGAGATAAAGTCGTGAACCTGGAGAGCCGACAGCCAGGAATGCATCTCTGCTCTGCATCAGGCAGACTGTGACTCTGGGCCAACAAGCCAACATCTGGATGCCTTGCCAACTCCTCTGTGACACAGGCACCCAGAGAAGGGCCCCACCCACCTCCCAGGGTCGCTGGGAGGCTCCAAATGCGCCGAGTGCTTCAGAGACGTTAAAAGCACCAGAGGGATATAATGTATTTTGTTTCACCAGGATGTGTACTGTGATGCATCAATAAATTCAGAGAGTGTCACTTTACATCCCACCTTCCCCCCACCAAAAAGCAAAGTGATTCACTTAAGAGCACTCAAGACAGAAACGAACCTTGACAGAACAATCTAGCCTATTCCTTCTAATCAGCGGGACCACATCAAAACCATTCTGGACAGATGGGTATTCAGTTCTATTTTTAAAGACCTCCAGGGAAGGAGAGTCCACAAACTGCCTTAGCAGCTGACTCGCCAACGCACTGTAGGATAGCTTATAAATACGAGGACAGCTGAGAAGGGTCTCCAGCATGCAGCCCAGCGTGTGTGCACTGAGCACTCACACACAGCTAAGGTGGATACTGAAAACTGTAGCCATCCTCTGATTGCTCTTCCTCTTCTTTTTAATTATAATTGGTCCTTCAGAAAGCAAGTAAATTAAGTGCAAGGGAAAAAAGAGAAGGCTTTGTGTTAATAAGAAAGATTCTGAATCATATACAATAAAATGATCATACCAAACATGCAGAAATAGAACACTTCACACAGAAATAAGGGAGCAGTGAAGAAGAGTGTTTTCCCTTCTGGCACATGGTAGCTCCTCAGTAAACATGGGTTAGATGACTGCAGCGGAGAAGTGTAATCTGCCTCTCATTCATATTCATGAGGAAGTGTTTTCTGGATAGCTATTTGGAAGTGACCACAATACAGCTGACTGAATGCTAGAGTCAGTTAAAGCTGTCGCTCCATCCCCATCTTTCCGCAGGGTTCCTAGCTGCTCTGGAAATCTGTTGTTTACCAACTCACAAAGGCGGCCAGACATAGCCCCAGGACACAGGAAGTCCTGCAGCCGAAAAGCCAGTGGAAATAACAGGAGGGACAAACCGGAGGATCCACCCCAGCCCCTAGTGTTAGTCGCTCAGTCGTGTCCGACTCTTTGCGACCCCATGGACGCTAGCCAGCCAGGTTCCATTGTCCATGGAATTCTCCAGCGAGAATACTGGAGTGGGTTCCCATTACCTTCCCCAGGGGATCTTCCCAACCCAGGGATTGAGCCTGGATCCCCCGCACTGCAGGCAGATTCTTTACTGTCTGAGCCATCAGGGAAGCCCACTGGCCCTCTTCTAATTCATCTGCATAGAGAGGTGCCTCTTCTAATTCTGCACAGAAGCACTTCATACACCTTCAGGAAGCTTTGCTTTGCCCCACCTCTAGGTCTCTGAGATTTGCAGACTTCTCTTTCAATAAAGAACAATCTTTGGAGACTGAAGACCAAATCTAACATCACTCCAGATCAATGACTGTCAGCGAGGGTGCTGTGGCCCCCACAGGACATCTGGTAATGTCTACAGTTTTTTATTGTTCCAAAGATGGGGGTTCATATTAGCATTCAATGGTCTGGGGGAGGGATGTTGCTAATTCTGTGTGATGCACAGGACAGTGGAGCCACAAAAAGAATTATCCCACCCCAGACGTCTACAGTACCCATGTCAAGAAGGCCAGTGCTAGATTAGAGCTGTTTCTGCAGTGTCTCTGAGGCCATGAAAGTTTTATGTATGAATTTACAGTGATCAGCTTGCTTAGGCATCCACCCTTTAACTTACTGATCCAACAGATATTTGCTTTTTACTTGTTTGCCTGCCTGTCGCTCTCTACCAGGTATGCAAACAAGTAAAAAAAGCATTATCCTTCCTCTGAAAAACAGTACAAGACAGCTGGTGAACAAAGTGCAAAACATAAAGTATTTTGTTGGAAACAAACTAGCAAACAAACAAAAAAAAAAAACTAGTAGGTATTCAAGCATATAACTGCATATAGCGTTTCTGTCATTTCTGATGAGCTGAGTGAGAATGTGGTCAGATAGGGTCTCCTGGAATAAGTCTAAAGTCCTCTTTTTTTAAAAAATAAAAGTAATAGACATGAAATTGAGAAAGAATGAGGGAGATAATTTAGTTTAGCATGTTCTCTGGAACACTGTAGAGTTTTCCCCATAGAAAGAGATTATAAAGAGTAGTTCAGTTCCAGGTCAGCCCAGAAAAGCTTATTTAACCATAATCCAGCTGAGGTAATAAAACCAGAGGAGTCCTGGGGTACAAGAGCCCTGAGTGTTGTGACTCAGAAGCGAGAAGGACACAGGGATTATCTGTCCCCAACTTCCCTAATTCCCCCTCCCACCGCCCCCTCCCCCACCAATTTTCCTAAGGGTAAGAGAGTAACCCTAGAAATTTAACTAGTTCTCTTTTCTTATTTTAAAGGTAAAGAGCATAGAAATTCAAACTGTACTCAAAATATTGTACACACACACACAAAAGTCCTCTCTCAAACCCAGGTCCCCAGCCTCCTTTCCCAGAGCCAAGTTACTCTTTAAACAAATCTTCCAGAAACACTCTCAGCATATACTCACACACACAGATACAAGCGTAGGCAAGAATACCAGAGTGAGTAACCATTCCCTCCTTCCGGGGATCTTCCCACATTGCAGGGAGATTCTTTACTGTGTGACCCACCAGGGAAGCCCCTTATGTGCCTATATAATCTTTCAAATTTATATACAGAAATGGAAGCATACTACACAGTCTGTTCTTCACTTTCTTTTTAACCATAAATTTTCTACCTCATTTCTTTAATGGCTACAGAATACTCCATCGTACAGATGTGCATTAGGATGGCTCCTGGGAACATTTTGAAAAAGCAGTTGTTTACCCTTCCCCTCTTACAATCCAGAACCCCAGAGGTTTTCCTGTCCTCAGGGCAGAGCCGCCCAACACTTCATTTCCTCTCTACTGACCAGTTCCACCCCTTCCCCTCTCCCAAAGCCTCCAGCCTCCTAAGCAGGTACCTCTCTCCACCAAACACACCTCCCTCCTTTCAGAGTGGTTGACCTCACTCACCAACTTTATTGTGAAGAAAGCAACCTGATTCATACTAATTATTACATGTATTACTGACAAGTCTAACTTTAACACCATTACTATAATTCCAGGGAGGACAATAACAAAAAAAATTTTTTTAAAGAAGCTAGACAGAAGCTATCGAGGGCGTACAATTTTGAGCTGGGGGTTACCATATTGACTGCTGACTCATGTCAAAGAATCTTGACAGAGTTTCCTCTAACTGACCCTAGTTTGGGCAGTTTCTTCTTTCTCTCTGGCTAAACATCTAATTATTGTTCCAAAGTTCTTAGAATACTCTTATTCAGTAGGCTGTCTGTGATCAGTAGGCAGTACTGCCTATTCAGTAGGCAGGTGTGATCACTCACACCTGGGTAAAAATGGGTATTTATAACATAGGGACCCACCTTTCTGAGACCTGCCACCAGAAAATTGAGAAAGAGCAGAAAAAGAACACATTGTTTAGCTAAACTTTTATACTTCTTATGAAATCCTATAGGCCATATACAAATACCAGTATCTCTTCATCAGATGCACAGAAACCTGCCCAAGTGGCTACTCTCATCTTGCTGCTACATTATAGACAGAAATAACTGCTCTTTTTTCACCAGGGGCAGAAGGGATGCAGACTCATTTCTGAAATTATACCCCTTTTGGAGAAAGACCCAAAGTAGATGCTGAAGTAATTTGGTAACACGGAACTCCAGGCATTGTTTATATTAAGAGCATTCTTTTGCTGTCCTTATGAAATTTGACTAATTTTTCAGAGGACTTAAACTTGTGATTTGATTATATGGAATTCTACTTCCTTAAGAGTCTCCTTTTACTTTTTCTTTAGTTTTCTATTGCAGGCTTTGGCTCATAAATAGTGAGCCAAATGCTCTGCCTATATACCTACATGGAAATCATCCACAGTTTGTCCCAAGGTTATGAAGTATCAGATATCATATTCTAGGGATTTCTATCCAATTCCATTCCCTAGAGACACATTACTCAGGCTTCAAGAAAGCAATCTGTCCCTCGTTAGCTGGAGTAGCCAGGGAGAGATTTTCGTTGGATCCCCGTGAGCCAAGTGGGAATGTGGGTACAGTGTGAGATCTTACATTCAGGAAGGGCTTGCTACAGTGCTGCTGACTGTACATCCAGCTGGGAGTTACACTGAGTAAGCTTTGCTAACAGCACTCAGGAGGGAGGGAGAGAAGGATGCACAAGAAGAGAGAATCACAACCTGTGAACATTCCTGCAACAGCACAGGCTCTCAGCTAAGACCTAAAAACTCAAAGATAAAAGAGATAGAGGCCCCTCTCCCGAGACTGATGAATGGGAAAGATAAATACGTAAACAATTGTGAGTGAATGGGAGCAGGAAGAAAAGTTAAAGATGTTGAAGATCTGAACTTGGCAGTGGCAGTGGGTTGAAAGAAGGGATGAGAGAGACAGGAAGGACGTAGAGAATCACTTCACCACGATTGAGGATGGCTCACCGGGGGTGATGGAAGAGAATAGGAGTTGAAGATGACTAAGGTTTCTGACTTCAGTGTCTAGATGTGCAACAATGACATTAAACAAGTTAGGGAATGAAAAAGAAGAGGAGGAATGGATAATGAGCTCAGTCTGAGATGCACTGACCTTCAGATGCCCATAGATCACTATGGTAGATCGTAATTTTAAATTTATATTAACTTTAAATTAGTCCTATAAAAAATAAATAACTCTTTTCTTCATGAGGATCCCTAATGAAAACTTAACAATTTTCAGGACAAAAGGAGTGCATCATCAAATGTGGGAAAATGGACTAAGGGCACGCCAGCACCTGGTGAGAGCAGATCGAGTGCACAGAGCAAACAGTGGCCATCATTAGTAGTAAACAAGAAACATGAAAGAGCTGACTGTTAGTCCTTGAGTTCAAGGCCAGGGAGAGGCCTCACTGTAAACTGTGTATCCTCAGTTTAATCAAAACAAAGTCAGTTAACAGTACATTAAAACCACACCCGGAGACTCATAATTTCAACTGCTTGAGTTCAAAACAGAATTCTGTCCTTTAAGTGTCCATGTAAATATCCTTTGCTAGTATAAACATGAAATAACTCAAGAGAAAGAATGCACAAAATGACTTCCATGTGACGCACAGTCCAGGGCACAGCCTGCAGGCAGCCAGAGAGCCAGGGCTCAAACCCCAGTTCTGCAGCCCTGAGACCGTAAGCAAGTAGCATCAGCCCTCTGAGGCCACATTTCTTGAGCTGTGGTGAGATATGAACTGCTCTTAGGCATGACCAAGCAGACACCTAAGATATAAGCCTTTCTTACAGGCACAGCCGCAAAACAGTGGCATCCAATAGAAACATGATGTGTCTTACTTTAATTTTTCTAATAACTATTTTTTAAAAGAAAATTTTTAAAAATCAACTGAAATTAATTTAACAATATGGTTTAACGCTACATATCCAAATTATCATCCTTTCAATATGTAAGCAATATACTTTGCTGTTAGCAAAGCTTGGTAGTTCCCAACGGCAAAAAAAGGGCTTCCCAGGTGGCTCAGTGGTAAAGAATCCACCCACAATGCAGGAGCCGCAGGAGATGCAGGTTCAATCCCTGGGTTGGGAAGATCCCCTGGAGGTGGGCAAGGCAACCCACCCCAGTATTCTTGCCTGGAGAATTCCCATGGGCAGAGGAGCCCGGCGGGTTGCAGTCCATGTGGTCACAAAGAGTCAGACATGACTGAAGGAACTTGGCACAGACACACAGGCAAAAAACAAACAAAAACAAAAGTGATACATACAGCACAAATCTTTTCACCTTAAATTTACCTCCACGACCAGCCCCTCCCCACGAAACTTCTCAAACAACTGGCCTCTATTCACTATTTCCAATTCATCACCTCCATTCCACTGAACTACCTTTGCCAAGGTCAGCAACTCCCTTGATGGTGCCAAATTTAATGAGCATTTCAACATCCTCCCTTTATTTGGCCATCTTAACAGGATTTGCCAGTTGACCTCTGACCTTTTAAAAAACTCTCTCCTCCTGGCTTCTGTTTCTCACTTACCTAATTTTCTGCCATCTCATGAGACCCATCTTGCCTTGTTCTCCCTCTCCTACCAGACTTCTAAAGGGTGGAGAGCTTGGTGCTTGGCTCTGGCTCCTCTTCTCATCTCTACACTTTCCTTCTGGGTGACCTCGGCCATTTTCCAAGGTATGAAATACCATATGTACCATCCAAGGTTTGATGACTCTCTCAAATGTATACCTCCTTCCTGTCCTGTCCCCTGAGTGTCATGATGTAGACAGAAGAGCTTAATGGCTGCCTCCACTTGGATGAGCATATCCAAATAGAATTTCTGCATTCCACTTGTTCCTTCCCTAGTCTTCCTCACTTAATAAATGGCCACACCATTCAATCATTCGTTAGAACTTAAATTCTGGAGACATCTTTGTTTTTTCCTCTGCTCCTTCATTCTCAACATCTCATCTTCAGTATGTGGCTGAAGGAGCCTTACTTCCAAAGTAAAACTTGAAACTGTCCTCTTTTCTTCATTTCTATTGCCACCAGCTTCCCTGACAGCTCAGTTGGTAAAGAATCCACCTGCAATGAAGTGACCCTGGTTTGATTCCTGGGTCGGGAAGATCCGCTGGAGAAGGCATAAACTATTTACTCCAGTATTCTTGGGCTTCCCTTGTGGCTCAGCTGGTAAAGAATCCACCTGCAATGAGGGAGACCTGGGTTCGATCCCTGGGTTGGGAAGATCCCCTGGAGAAAGGAAAGGCTATCCACTCCAGTATTCTGGCCTGGAGAATTCCATGGACTGTGTACACCATGGGGTTACAAAGAGTTGGACATGAGTGACTTTCACTTCACTTCACTTCATTTCTATTGTCACCAGCTTAGTCCAAACTACTATATCTTAGCCATGCCCCATAATTATTCCCTGTGTTCATTCTTGGCCACACACCATCCATTTTTTCCATCCATAAGCCAAGGTAATCTTGAAGATGTAAATCAAGTTGGGACACAAACTTTCAACAGCTTCCACTACAGTCACAGTAAAGTCCCAACTCTTTATCATGGCCCTGCCTGGACTCTCTTCCTTAACCCTATGCCACTTCCCCCTTTGCTCTCTCTAGCCTTCTCTTCATGCCTGCAACATTCCAAACTCCTTCCTACTGCAAAACTTTTTACACTAGCTACTCCTGTCTTCAGCCTAAATAGATGGCCTCTCTTTAGAGGTTGACCAAGCAAATATTCACAAGGAAGACAAAATCCTCCTTGTAAATGGTTCCAAGCCTCCTCCAACACAGAGAAGAATATGTGATTTAGGCTCCAAATGCTATACTATAGGACTTTCCCAGAATGATTTAACTAGAAAATGTTCAAAGAGGTAACACTATATGTCTGTTAGAGATCTGGAACATTTTAACTAGCCATTTCTGCTATTTGAATAATGATAGCCTTGAACTCCACATATGAAGCACAGAAACAAAAATCTGCACCTTCACCCAGTTAATCATGGGAAAAAAAACTATCTGGGTTTCAAGAAAGGACAGTCTAACTTTGAGAAAGCAATTCCTTTCAAATTCACATCTAAGTCATTCAGAATTCTCTCAATCCTTTCTTTCCCATAAGAAAAAAAGTTAATTCCCTGGCATTTCAGCTTAAAATAAGCTAAGTAAAATTTCACTGGGAAGATGTTGCTTAAGCATGACAAAGACACACCATCATTCTCAATCTCTTCCAAACAGCTGGTAGCTTTTAAATTCCTAGCCAATGAGATGCAAAAAAAAAGAAATCTCTCACACATCTTTAAACTACAAAACTGATATTTCAGAATCAACTCTGTTTATTCTTGTCCTACCATGAACTGCTCACATCGGGAGCTGGAAGTTTACCAACAAATAAGTTTATAAACCAAGAAAAACATTTTTCCAGTTGACCCTAATAATGAGAAAGAGCAGAATTAGAACTATAAAGAGACCAAAGAGAGATTTTTCCTTTAAATTAGCACAGATACAGGGAAGGGGGTCAGTAGATTACCAAGCAGTAAGGTCTGCCAACCCCTGTGCTTCATGGCAGTCTCCTGGAAATGTCCAGGTCTCCTTGGGGAGACTCCTTAGCTTGCCTGATGAGGCTGAACCACAGACACCAGGCTTTCCAGTGAGAGAAAGATTCCAGAAGTCAGACTCACCTGAGATGACATGGACAAGCATATCAACAATGGCCATGTTGAACGTGAAATTGGAACCTTTCCTCTCTACCCAAACCCCCCATCCATTCTTTAATCTTTTACATTCTCACATGCACCTTTAAAAAAAGTAAAGGAAGCCCTGTTCTAACTGAGCCAAGTATTTCTTGGAGTCAATTTCAAGCTAAAATAAAGAAATAAATAATAAAGCAATAGAATATTTCTTACAGATATCAGTTCATTGCTCATAGCATGTTTTTTGTACTGGCAATGTATGAGAATAAAAGCCCTTTGTGAAAACTGCTATATATTCTAAAATACATATTCTATTCTCTAAAATATCACATTGTTAACAAGTCTTTAGACTTGTTACACACGTCTATTAAATACCATTAAATAAAACCATTTCATTTGTCAATATTCGTGCTTGTGCTATTTCTGTGCATGCCTTTTCCAGTCAAGGAAATTTTGTTAAAAGGACAAAAGTTGAAAACTGTAACCTCAGCAATCACTAACTTTGGGGCCTTATCCCCTGGTGCAAATGTTCATGCATATGCATATTTTTATCACATACTCAGACAGATGCCCTTGCATTGATTTGAATACTTGCATAAATATTAATGTGTACAAATGCTTGCATGCAGAAAACCCATTTATGAAATACCCAATGGCATAAATTAGGAACATTAGATACTAACTGTATTAACACTTCATGAAATACATGCACAAGTTTGAATGACCAAAAAAAAAGGCACAATCCATTGGAAGAGGCTATATTCTCTCAATGTGTTTGCTGTTTTGTAGGTGTAAACTAGGAATTTACACAAACTAGTTGAAGCCTTTAGGTTACTTACAATTCACTATTTGCATGCACCTCTCCTGGTCTGAAAGCTAAAGTTCTCTTTCAGAGTAAATTTATAAATTGTTACCCATGACCTCAAATGAACTGTCAATTTTTAAGGTCACCAAATGGACTCAGAAACTCTTTCATAAAGAAGATATCTCAAAAGTAATTTTCACAAAACACCACCCTGAAAGCTTAGCTGTATACCATTATACACTGTATACTTTATACATCTGATTCATCCTTAGAGGTGTCAGGTAAATGTAAACTCTAAAAAGTAACCCCCCAGTACACTATGCCCCACAGTTCAGTAAATCTGGATACAGCACCATTGGCAGTAGGCTCCTGTCCTCCATCCAGCTTCCAATTTCAAACGGGGACAGGCTAAAATTCTTATCTGGGGGAGATGGGTGAATAGGAATTACTTCCTTGGGACCATTTTGGACTTCTCAGTTCAATAAATGGCCAGTTGGATACACTATGGATTTCATTTTATTTTTGTACTTTTGGGAAAACACAGATTGACTTTAGATTATTTTTTCATTAACTTTGAAAAAAATCAAGTCTGCATTTCATACTTGAACTTCTTAGATCCTCTTTATCATATTATTGCAAGATTTCACTACACACTTTAGATTGGACTTAGCCTCATCCATGACTGAGCTAGACCTAAGAGACAGGTCCACGGTTCTCACAAACGCAAGAGAAAGAGTTTTCAAGCCAAAGTATCACTTCTTCTATGGAGAGTGCTTAATTCTCCCTGAAACTCAAATTCAGCTCTATGAGAACATGATGAGCATCTTAGAGCCTGAGAGGACACACAAAGCATTTGACACTTATTCTGTCTCTACCAGGACCTTTGCCAACAAAGGTCCATCTAGTCAAAGCTATGGTTTTTCCAGTAGTCATGTATGGATGTGAGAGTTGGACTCTGAAGAAAACTGAGCACCAAAGAATTGATGCTTTTGAACTGTGGTGTTGGAGAAGACTCTTGAGAGTGCCTTGGACTGCAAGGAGATCCAACCAGTCCATCCTAAAGGAAATCAGTCCTGAATATTCATTGGAAGGACGATGCTGAAGTTGAAACTCCAATACTTTGGCCACCTGATGCAAAGAACTGACTCATTGGAAAAGACCCTGATGCTGGGAAAGATTGAAGGTGGGAGGAGAAGGGGATGACAGAGGATGAGATGGTTGATGGCATTACTGACTCAATGGAGATGAGTTTGCGCAAACTCCAGGAGATGGCTACGGACAGAGAGGCCTAGTGTAGTGTAGTCCATGGGGTCGTAAAGAGTCAGACATGACTGAGTGTATGAACTGAACTGAACTAGGACAGATTTTTGATAAAAGGTTGTAGGGCTAAAACTGACCATAGCCACTAATACCCGTTTTTTGCCTTTCTCCTTGACATACCACTACTCCATGTTTCCAGCCCCCTGAAGTTAAATGAGTTCACAGGACTGAATTCCGGCCTGTGAAATATAGATGGGTGTGATCTATACAACTGCCAGACCAAGCCCCTAACACCTTCCATGATCCACCATGGTTCCTCTCTGTGATTGACTGCATGCCAGGTGTAGCTCATCTATAGTGGGAAGTCCAAGGTCCAGGCAAGAGCAGAAACACTAGCTAGAAGGGGGCTGGATCACTGAATGACTCCATGGAGCAGAGCCCTTAAACACCACACACCCCCACCACCACCACTGCACTGGAGGAATAAACTTTATTATGCTCAGATCTGAGGATTGTCTATTTCAACGGTTCATCTACTCCAATTCATATAATATGCTACCACAGCACATACAATATAGCTACCATTTCCTTAATAGGTAAATCTTTAAGACATTACAACATATCTCTTCTAGCAGCCAAATGGAAGGAGAGGAGATCGAGGAGTGTAGAAAAATAAACTTACACGCTGTGTATCAGCAAAGTAAAGTGTCACACAGTTTTATTTATTCATTAAAACATTTACTGGATGCTAACACATGCCAGGCACAATGTCTGGTGCTGAGGTTAAATAGATGACAGGCCACATGCCCTGGGCTCAGGAACCACAGCCTAGCTGACTGAGGAGAAAGAAAATTAAATCAGTTCTTCGCCAAAGTGTGATACATACTATAAAAGTCGCCCTAAGGAAGGAGCAACAATCCCCTCTTAGATGTGGATTTTGTATAATACACAACGTGGGTATCCATAACAAAGGTCATGAAACAAATCCATCTCTGGATGAAAAATAACAGAAATTTTGACTCTGCCACGGCTGTTAAATATGACAAACATCAACCGTGAGCATACAAGTACTACTGATATTAACTAACGCTGCCGATGATTCCTGGCATGTCTTTATCGAAGTCGCTAAGCACCGCAGGGGAAGAACAGAAGTAACAGAACTGCAGGCGCCGCCCTCCCTCCACCATCTCCACCTTCTCCAACCCCTCCACAAGCAAGCTCACTGCAGCACCCTGCCTTAAAATATCCATATCACCTGGACAAAGCCACGCACATTGATAGATCTCCTGCAGATCAAATACCAAATCTGGAATCTGTACCTTCTGATGAAGCATAAACAGGACTGAAGTGTTAGTTTCAACCCTTTTAAGTTAAAATACAGAATTCTAGCAGAAATATGGGTTTTCTCCATCCTCCACCCACCTCCTCTATCCTTTTTAAAAGCAGGCATTTAAATAACCCTGATGTTCATCATAATGCTTGTAAGGAAGCCAAACATCACTAGGGATTTGTCTAAAAATCTTAGATTTCTGAGTCTAAACTGAGGAACAATTCATTTGCGAACTTATAACATGTGCTGTGCCGAGCTGCATTAATGAGAAGATCTTTTTTTTTTCACCTCAATACATGAGAATCATTAAATCAGTATGCACACTGCCACTGAAAGGACCAAATTCTACAGTCATCCATGAAAATTCTACAATAGACATTAGTTCCCAGGAAAATTCTGCCATGTTGTTTAATGAAGATGTTTTATACAAAACTATGAGTGACCATAACCAAAATAATATTTTGAGGATGTCCAAATAAAATAAAAAGTGGTTATACATGGTAACAAATTTGAAGACTGGAGATACTGTTTCCACAAAAACAAAATGAAATGACTCTTTAAACATTTTCATGCCAGAATCTTTTCTCAATTTTCAGTTTATTTCACAATAATAACAAAACTATCAGTCACCGAGCACTATGCCAAGTGTTTTAATTACAAGAGCTAATATTTAATGCTTATAATAATCGTGCAAGTGAAAGTATTTTTTAATTTCCATTTTACAGATGTGGAAACTTAGACACAACGAAATAAATGAAGCAGAGACACTTTATGACTCTATTTGCTAGAGAAAGAGAGATGATCAAAGGAGATGCTGTCATTCGAACCCCAGTCTTTTCTGCCTCTGAAACCAGCTCGTAAGGCCCAAAGTTCTGCTGAGGACAGAGCCTAGGAAATAGCAGGTAGTGATAAGGAAATACACATAGGAAGAATCCAAGCCCAGGTCGGCTTGTCTCTACGGCTCATGTCTTTCCTGGCCTGAGTCACATGGTTAACCGTGTCTGTTCCGCACTTCACTTTACAGTTAGATCTGACCTGAGAGCAAGAATCAAGTGAGAGCTTAAATTTGATTGACAGCTTCGTCTCTAGTCTACAAACATTCCAAAAAGCAGAAAGCCAGCTGCCTCTCCCTTGGCACGCTCACACTGAATCCAAATAAATAATGCAGTGTTTTCCGTGTTTTAATCTTCTTTAGGATTACTGTTCATTATCGTTTAATTTCTGTCTGTTCTAATTATTGACTATTCTGTCCTTCAAGATGACCTTGTCATCCAATATTGTTCAACAGACTTGAACATCCTCCCACATTTTGAATAAGGTTAAGTTGCCTCTTCTTCAGGGCCAGAAACATCAATTCACTTCAAATATTCCTCTTAAAAGAACAAAACCATAAGGAAGAAGAAAATGGGATCTTTCATAAAACAGAGGATGTTTTGCCCAGTATTAATCCCCATTTCAAAACATAACATTTTGGGATCCTCAGGGATAATCACCGCCACTTGGTTTTCAATGTGTGATCTGGAGGGATTTCAGAGAGCATCTGTCAAGTGCAGAGCAGCCCAGTGATGTATGCCTAGGGTTCCCCCCTCTACACACACACCTCCCTCTGACTCTCCCAAGCCAGACTACACTGCTTTCCCTGGGTTTCTCAATGGAATTTTAATAAAATTATTAAAAAAAAAAAGGGAAAGCCAACCACCCCTCCGTGTACCCCTCCCCACAAGCCTGGTTTCACATTTTTATTTAACAGTGCCTTTCTTCTGCGTCATACAAAGGGCTTTTCCATCAGGCTTCCATCAGGCTCAAGTGTTATCATCTCCATTTGAGATGTACAAGAAAAGAAGCATGGTGATTGAGATATAATGCTCTGCTGAAATAGGTCATTTTAAAAGCTGAAGGAGCCTTAAGACTTTATCATACAAACCACATATCGTAGGAAGTTATTTCTTGTTTCTTATCCACATATCTTGCTACAGTTCAAAACTAACTTCCTTCTTCCTTTGCTTTTAACTAGGATCAAGTCTTCCATTTCTTACACACATAAAAACTAAGTCATTCAAAACTAATCAACTACAAGGATTTTGTTCCTTTGCGTTCTGACTGGAGGAGCCAATGGTGAACAATCTCGGACAGATATCCTTAATAAGCTCCCAGAAAAGATTACTTCCGGACAGTGTCTTGAGGACAACAGGAACCCAGGTCATCTCTTGGACCATCTATATGTACACCATAGTCATCTGTGCTGATTGATATCTATGAGTTCTGACCTATTCAATGAGCAAGAGGCAGTTAAGTTTTTGAGCCAAAGTGAGTGCACTCTGGTTTGTCCTCTAGCTTTTAGAAACAAAGCAAAAAAAGCTTAAACTTAACCTTTATGAAAACATAATAAGTCTACCCCAATTGCAGACATTTTAGAAACAAATTTTCACACCCTATTTGTATGGAACTAATGTAGCATCTGCAGGCAATGCTAAAGGCATACATATTTATTATGGGTTTACACTTTCAGACCTGCCAACCTGACATTGTGTCTGAGACTAGCCATCCAGGCTTGTATCACAGTTGGGGCGTGAACACACCGCCGCCCTATTTACATACCATACAGACACCTGTGCTCAATGTTTGTCATTCAGTTCTAAATCCATGCCACAAAACTGCTTACGTTCTTTTTCTTTTTTAATTGGCATAGCTTAAAAATACAGAGATACAAGAAATCAAATTTTTTTTGTCCTGCAAAAGCCAAGCCCTACAAATACTACAAATATATCACCCCAGGCCTAACAACCAGACGTAATGGACTTCAGGATCCTATGGTGACACCTGCAGTGCAGCCCCACGCATAAAAGGTCCACGTTGACAACAGGATTAGATACACCATTGCCAACATTTGGACAAATAATGGCTCGAAAGTCTAGTGCCACTTCCTTACTAAAAAATATCTTTTAGTTACTCCCCCAAATCATCAGGATAAAATGAGTATGTGCAGTTCCTCACACACACACACACCATGCAATTTCGTTCTTGACTCCTTGTATACGTGGTCCCTTATGGGGGTAGTTTTCACCACTCACCACTCACTATCATCTCTTCCTTGCTTGTCTCTATCCTTATGCATTCTTTCAAACACACCTCATTCCAGCTTCTTCTGTGACCGCCTCTGACCACCACCATATCCCACTAGGGCTGGGTACCTGACTCTATAATACTCAAACCCCGAAACCTCCTCTCTTTCCTAACATGCTGACCTGGCTGTGTTGTATGATCTGGGCTGGAGGGATCCATGCTTAGATAGTGTGTTCCCAGCTTACAGCACATTGTCAAGCACAGAGCAGGCACCTTCAGAGGTAGGGAGAACAAGAAAGGTAAGCACATCCTGAAACAGAAGAGGTCTTAATCAAGTATCACATGAATGATACCACGCTCACGCTGTCTGGGATAATGCATAGGCTTCCTGTACCCCAGCACAGAAAGGAATGTTTGAATGGGAGATGCCACTCATTGGTGATAAAGCTCTGTTTCCAGTGCTAACAAAGTTGGGACTTCTATATGTGGTCCTAATATCAACACGTGGCCTCCAAAATGCCATTTAAGGATGAGTTAGCTGCTGAATTAACAAAAAGAAGCTCCTGGGAATTCCCTGGCAGTCCAGTGGTAAAGACTTGGCGCTTTCACTGCTGGGGCCAGGTTCAATCCCTGGTCAAAGAACTAAGGTCCCGAAAGCCACATGGTGTGATTAAAAATGGCTCACATCTTTTACATCTGCTCTCCAGATCGAACACATAATCAACAAACTCAAAATTCTGTTGTAGAGGGAAAATTTTGTATTTTTGAAGTCACACACACACAAATTAAACCCTGGAATCAAATCTCCACCCTGTTCTTTACTGGTTGTATGCATTTAGGAAATGTATTTATGCTCTCTGGGCTTGTTTCATCCATGACATGATAATTACAGTTATTTCCAGGGATTATTGCAAAAAACAAATGAAATAACAAGTATGGAAGACTGTGCCTGGCACCAAGTGAGCCCTTCATGAGCATTTGTCCCCACGTCCGTCCTGGGTTCAGGGAGGAGGCATCATCTACATACAAAGAAGGGTGGTGCAGGGGTGTACAGTGTCACAGTGACCGACACTGTCATACATGAGTTCTGAACAGCTGAGTAAGAATAAACCTATAGACTGCATGTGCTTTAATGGTGCAAAAAGCCAATCAGGTTTTTCTCTAAAACCTGTACTCTGCTCCCATGTACAGGAATTGTGCTTTCATACCATCTTCTCATCATTTTGACGTGAAAAATCTGTGTTTTCAAGATGTGGTGGCCCTTGTGTCGCTGGTAGCTAGTCAGGGGGGATGAGCATAAACCTAAGGGAACAAAGGGGCCTTCAAAGGGTTCCAAAACGCTCTCTTCCATAAGCTGGGGTACTAGGTACATGGGTGCCCATTTTATTATAGTAATTATTTAAACTGTACATAAGTTTCCATAGACAGTTTTCTTTGTGTTATAGACTTCACAATTTAAAAGTGGGTGTCAACTTAATACTCGGAGACTGGAATCTGGGTCTTAGGCATGGAAATTCTGATGGTACTTACTAAGGATACCACTGCTGCTACTACTAAGTCACTTCTGTCGTGTCCGACTCTGTGCGACCCCATAGAGGGCAGCCCACCAGGCTCCCCCGTCCCTGGGATTCTCCAGGCAAGAACACTGGAGTGGGTTGCCATTTCCTCCTCCAATGCATGAAAGTGAAAAGTGAAAGTGAAGTCGCTCAGTCATGTCCGACTGGTAGCGACCCCGTGGACTGCAGCCTACCAGGTTCCTCCGCCCGTGGGATTTTCCAGGCAAGAGTACTGGAGTGGGGTGCCATTGCCTTCTCCATACTAAGGATAACACATTAATATTTTGTGAACTTGAACTGATGGATTTTATTTGAGCTACTGATGATATTTTAGAGGAATTACAGTTTAATAACTAGCAGTCCTTTTTAAAATGCACTTCAAAAATCTATTTCTAAATGACTGCAAATTTCAACCATGCTCACCAATGTAACTCAGAGTCATGCATCCAAAGTAAAGGGCAAAATAGACTAGAGGTCAAGAGACCTTGGTTCAAGCCTCAGTTATTTTCCTGACGGTGTGGTCTAGCTGCAAGTTAACTTTCAAAGTATTTAGAAAACACAAACTCAGGGTCAGGCGGTACTCTGACACCCTCATCTGAAGTAACTGCAAAGTATTGGCTCTTTTGTGAAGATAGGCTAAAAGCTGCCAAACTGATACTGCTCCCCTCTTGAGCCTTCTCTCTGGACAATTTTTTTTCTTTTAGGCTGTGTCACAGGGCATGAGGGATCTTTGTTCCCCAACCAGGAACTGAACCCATGGTCCCCACAGTGGAAGCTTCGATTCAACCACTGGACTGCCAGTGAAGCGCCTCTCAGGACATTTTTTTACCCCCAGTTAGTTTCTGGTGTGCTTATGGTGGCAAATTATAAAATAATAACTAGCTATTTAATTTCAAAGATGTTATTGTAATAATTGCAGTGATGATCTAAGGAGCAATCTTTAAAAGTAAACACAGCACTCACTAGGTTAAGTGTCTTACAGCTGTGTCATGCTTTGGCATTTACAAATCATAGTCACAGACATTTGTACTGAGAAATCACACACACACACATGCACACACAGGAGGTGTCAGGAGACAAATGGGTACTAATGCAGGAAGCAGATGGAAGGACTGTCTCATGAGCAGACAGAGCACATGCTTCATAAACATAAGTGAGGTGAGGGACCCCCCAAAAAACAGAAAAGAGTTTGATGAAGTTATCCAGAAGTCTGCAATCAGAAAAATCTAACAAACCACTCATAATTTTCAGGTTATCTGTATGTTCTGTGCGTTAGAGTTACCATTGTTAGTGTTGACTTTTTAATATATTTCATTTAAGGGAAAGCACCATGTAAAGAACCCTCCTGCTAACGCAGGAGATGTAAGAGACATGGGTTCAATCAGTTGGGAAGATCCCCTAGGGGAGGAAATGGCAACCCACTTTAGTATTCTTGCCTGGAGAATCCCATGAACAGGGGAGCCTGGCACACTACAGTCCATGGGGTTGCAAAGAATCGGACATGACTGAAGAGACTTAGCATGCACACATGCACGCACCATAATCTTTATAGAATTTAGACACTTCAAAGTTTATCATCATCTAGGCCTAGAAGCTGGAGAAGGCAATGGCAACCCACTCCAGTACTCTTGCCTGGAGAATCCCATGGACGCAGGAGCCTGGTAGGGTGCAGTCCGTGGGGTCGCTAAGAGTCGGACACGACCGAGCGACTTCATTTTGATTTTTCACTTTCATGCATCAGAGAAGGAAATGGCAACCCACTCCAGTACTCTTGCCTGGAGAATCCCATGGACGCGGGAGCCTGGTGGGCTGCCCTCTATGGGGTCGCACAGAGTCGGACACAACTGAAGTGACTTAGCAGCAGCAGCAGCAGGCCTAGAAGCAGAAATAGTCATGGAATAGAGGTTGGAAGCGGTGCAAATAATTTTAGCCATCTGTCCTGCCTTGTACTAAATACTTCATAGTTTTCTGACCGGTAACATAAAACCTATGATCAGAATGCAATAGGTTAGTCAGTTTACTCTAAATAGCTCAGTGGTGTGGCTCATCTAATTACATAAGTGACATTAAATTATTTTTACAAGTATAAAAAATGGTTTTCCTTCTTAATAAATAATGACCTACCCTTCACAGTACTTAGCAATTTAACACATCAAATGCCTTATCTGGTGAAACATAAATGTGAAATAAAGTTATGAAAACATTTACAGTAAATGCCCAGGGGTAGATTGGAGCAACTTTGGGAGAAAATGAGGGAAATAAATGGTTAACTGCCAGGATACACATTCATGCTGGAAGACACAAAAAGGTTCACAGCAGTTGTTAAATTCATTTAGAGAAACTCACTTTATTTTTCCAACAGAGCTCTCACCAGCTAATCTGTATTACAACCTGCAGGAGTCTTAATATTCTCAGCAGGATCAAGATTCAGGCCACACTGATTCAGCTATTTAATCTTGCAAGAGAACAATATTTGGCAGGAAAAGACCCCACAGCACTGAGGGGACGTCCCAGAGGTTCGTTGTCAGCACAGACTGGGCCAAGAACACCAAAGGTGGAAACCAAACAGCATCAGCCGATGTTTAGCCATTCCTCTCAGTAGCTCTCTATCACACCCATACATGCACTTTACATATGTGTGCTAACTGACACATTACACGTGTATATATGGGTCTTTCAGATCCATGTATGTTTTTAAAATCAAAATGTTTTCTCAATATTTTGGACTTGAGTGTGAAGATTTTTTAAATCAAAACTATAGCTACAGAGGTTGGGAGTAGGAAAGAGATGAAAAAAAACGGCTATAGTTTTACTTTCAAAACCCTTCAACCAGCAGATGAAAACCATCCTCTGGTGTTTACTTACCAGTCTATGGCAAACTACATTTATAATCTCTAACAGGATACAATGTATAACAGTTACATTTTGCAATAAAAATTAAAATAATTAATGAATTCTAATGAATATAGATTCTATTTTTAATGAATAGAGATTGTTCATTACAATATTGATTGTTCATAATATTGTTGTTCAATTGCTTGTTCATAACAAGCATATTTCCCCTATTTTTTATTATCTAATAAGTGTCTGTTACACTCTGAAGTGTGACACCTTCTAATTACAGTATTTTTTTCTAATTTTATTTTATTTTTAAACTTTACATAATTGTATTAGTTTTGCCAAATATCAAAATGAATCCATCACAGGTATATTTTGACTTCATATTTGGAAATAGTATTTTCTATTTAAAAATATTCCAAAGTATTCTTGGACTGTTTTTGTTTAAATAAATTTAATTAAAAATAAAATAAACTTTGATGGTCAGAAAAATTATGAATGACCAAATAAATAAATATTCATTCACACACACACACACACACACACACACACACAAAGCCTTCAACTTAAGCACTGAAAACCAAAACAGAGAGAACATAAACCTGAACTTTCAAAGGTAGGCAAATATTTATGTGTTGATCTCTTAAGCCATCCTGAAATTAATAAGTTGATCAATACTCTTCTATAAGTGAGCATTTTTTTTATATTTTATATATAATACTATGGTTTGATTAATTTTGAATGATATTTTCTAGAAGCCCATACTGACAGCCAAACGGGGATAGGGAAGACAAACACAGGAGACAGGAAAACTTAAAAACAAGATTGACAGCACCTACTATACAAATGACCTGTATGAATCACTGTTCAAGAAAATGATTCCATAAAATTCTTCAAAAACTATTTTCAAATAGTGATGGTAAGGGTTCAATTCCTTTACCTCCAAAACCTGGTTAGTTATCCCTGATATTAACATACTATCGGATACTTTATCACTGTGCTGCAAACATGTGCTCACCTTTTATAGGAGGACCAACAAGCTCCATGAGGTCAAGGGTCATATCTGTTTTATTCCTCATATATTCCCACCTCCTAGCAAAGTACCTGGCAGATATTAAGAGTAAACACTCAAAATGTCTGTTAAGTCAGCAACTGTTTGAAAAGTGGTTTCCTTTGTAGAATCTGGAGGGTGAAGGGTTCTATAGATACACATTTGAAATCTGCACATTTGAAAATACAATACTACTCTTTCAACAATCTATACTTTCATGATAGTGTCTTTTTCTGCACCCTCACAAGTAGATTCTGGGTGTTTGTAACCTTATATTCATTCCTTTCTCTTTTTGCTCATCTTCTCCCTCATTTAGGACTTTACATTGCATTAAGGCTCTCCTTTTCCATGAAAGCATTTCCCAAACACTTCCCACATTCTAGCATGGAACATAAATGCATGCAAAAAGTAGTTTCTCGTTTTTTCTGCAAGCTACAGGGCCTGGTGCAATATGATGTCCACAGCAAATGTTTAATGTTTAACAAACACATATACAGGTAACGGAACAGTGAAAGTAGCTACTACTTCTATCTTAACCAAGGTATTATGTTCTGGAGGATTCAAACATGACCGGAAATGCTGCTTGCCCTCAAAAGACCTATAACAATTACAGATCAAAAGAAAATATTTAAATCACTTTTGGGGGGGAAATAAATTCTACCAAAAATAACAAGTGCTAAGAACAGAATGATATTTTAAGTTTTTTCTTTTATTCTTCCTTCTAAATCTGTATCCTTTTTCACAGTTTACAAAACACAGGCAAATTCCAGCTCTTTCATAATTCTAAAAGTGAAATGATCAAAGGGCTTAATTCAAACAAATTAAAAGTTGGCCTCGTTACAGTTAATACAGCCACAAGAGGAAAACTAAATCATAAATATGGGCAAACAAAAAAAAAGATTATAACTTCTTGCTTCTTGTCTTTGGAAAAGCCTGGGGGTATGTTCCAAAAGCAATAGGTCCTTTTACAAGCAATCCTTCTACGAACATCATTGCACAGGATTCTGTACAGAAGAAGAAAAGCCTACACAGCCACTCTGACAACAGTAAAAGAAAAGAAAGCTATGGTAGGAAGCATAAGCAAAAAATAAAAGTAATTTTCATGAAATAATTCTTCTAGGAAAAAATAAAATGCAAATTAGAGAATGTATCTGCATATACTTGAAAAAAAATCATTGGTTCTAACTTCCAATCATGCAATTTTCTTTAATTGTCTAAACTTGGCTTAGGTTACCAATGGGTTTAAATTAAATCTCTGTATAATGTTTCCCTTGACTCATGACCTCCTAATAAGTTAAAATGACATTTGACTATTACACTTATTAACTGAAAAATACAACAGGTTTTAAACCTACCTCCAAAAATCCATTGAAATGATAATTATGTGGCATAATTATTAATGACAGTCACATCTGGGGATTCCATAAATGTATCTGGTAAGATGTCTAGGTTTTCCTCAGTAATCAGTATGTGCTCACTGTAGATATGTCCCAAGAGGTATAAGAAAATCTGGAAGAAAATGCAGATACTTTTTAAGTTTTAAATCTGTATAATGCACTGGAAATTGAGACTTTTATTTAAAAAAAAAAAAAAAGCTAGTCTTTATTAGATTTTCCCTGTGGCATGGAATATTTCTTCTCTATTGTGACACCTCTGGCCTCCTTTTTCTTCACATTCACCCAGGTCAAACTGCCAGCACAGGACATGTGAAATCCATATTTTGAGCTACGTAATTCAACTGAGGCCTAGAAAACTTAAAAATATAACTACTACTATGATTTATCTTTGTTTCCATAAATGACTATGGCTTAAAATCACAAATGAAAAGAGGCTTGAAAGGCCCCAATTAAGGATTAGAAATAGGACCTAGAAGCAATTTTTTTTAAGTTAAGATTGTTCCGTTTCAAAATAGGAAAAAACCTAAAAACTGAATGTACAAGTTTTCCTAGAACAGCAACGGGCAGTATCATCTACCTCCACTAAAGACAGTGGTTTATGATAGAAATTTGCATATCTAAACATATCTAAAATGTATATGACCTATCTCAAAATTATTCTGTGATTTTATGTAGATCATTTTTCATTATGCCCATTATGAATCGTGCCCCTCCCCCAACTCATATCTTAAAGCCCTAATCGTCAATATGCCTATTTAAGATGGGGGCCTTTAAGAGAATAATTAAGGTTAAATGAGGCTTTCCAGGTGGCTCTAGTGGTAAAGAACCCACCTGCCAATGCAGGAGACATAAGAGACATGGGTTCCCTCCCTGGGTGGGGAAGATTCCCTGGAGGAAGGCATAGCAATTCGCTCCAGTATTCATGCCTGGAGAATCCCAGGGACAGAAGAGCCTGGCGGGCTACTGTCCATAGGGTCACAAAGAATTGGACACGACTGACGCTACTTATGAGGTCATATTGGTGGAGCCCTGATGCAATTCAACTGGTATCCTTACAAGAAGAGGAAAACACACCAGAAGTCTCTTTCTCTCATGCACGTGCACCGAGGAAAGGCCACTGCAAGAAAGGTTCCTTCAGTAAGCCAGGGAGAGCTCTCACCAGAACCCAACCCAGACAAACTTCGACCTGAAACTTCCAGCCTCTAGAACTATGAGTAAATAAATGTCTGCCATTTAAGCCACACAGCCTATAATATATTTTGTTATGGTGGCCCAAAGAGACTACTGCAAGTCCTATTTTTTTCAGGTACTTACTCATCAAAAAGAGCTCCTTGACTACAACCTTTTAAAACAGGGGAAGTCCTTGCATTTCTAATATAAGAAGATTCTTCAATGCCACATTAGAAACCAAATGGTCCTGCTTTACTTAGAGAATACTACTATAATCTTTGGATAAAACTACATAAATCACTGAATATTGAAGTAAAAACAGGAGAAAGTAAAAAATAAGTGTTTATCAAGCAGCACAAAAGGAAAAAAAAAAAACGGACTCAAAGCAATCTTAAAAGCTAAGAACTCTCTTTCAAAGAGAGGTTTCAAGAAAAAGAAAGTGACAAGAAAGGTAACATGCAAAGCACCATCTTGGAGACACAACACATAAATTAAGAAAGTCATGGATAATCTTCATCTTCACAAAGTTAGAGAGGTAAGACACATATCACACGAAATGTTAATGAAACCCAAAAAGTAGAATGCAATGTGTGAGTTCGGTGGTACAAGTGACAGGGCTATCGTCAAAGCAGTCGTGACTCCGAGATGAGATCCCTAGATAGCTAGAGGGAAGCTACTGTATAACACACAGGGAGCTCAGCCTGGTGCCCTGCGTTGCCCTAGAGAAGGTGGGAAAGCGGGGTAGCGGGAGGGAGGCTCGGGAGGGAGGGGATAGAGGTATACACACAGATGATTCTCTTTGTTGTTCAGCAGAAACTAACTCAACATTGTAAAGCAATTATCCTCCAATTAAAAGAAAAAAATCACTGTTCTCTGGGGTCTGAAAGTATGTCTGAGAACAAGGGGTGGAAATGTGGTGAACGGTGTGAAACTGTTCCAAATCAGAGGAAAGGCTCGTGCAAAGCCCAGAACAGAATAAGGAGCCAGGCCTAAAAGAAATGGAAGAATAGTGTTGAAGGACAGTGAAAGATAAGATGAAAAATAATTTAGGAACAGACTGTGGAGGGTCCTTAGAGTCAGAAATTAAGGAGTTTAGAAGATGAGACTTCCTCCTACTGAAAGTGGGGGTCCAGGGAAAGTTCTTTAGTGGGTCTTAATTAGGGCCATGATGAAAGAGGTATTTTAGAAAGAGTCATCTGGTGACAGTGTCTAAGATACAATGGAAGGACCGCAAGAGCCTGAAAGGAGATAAGGCCAGTTAGGAGACCTCTGTAATAACTTAGGATAAGGCCTGAACACAGCGGGATCGAAGACAGAGGAATGTTGGGGGGAAGGGATTTCACAAAAGAAAGATCTTCAGAAATTGTTTGCTGAGTCCTTAATCTTTGTTTCCAAAAAGAAGTAATATGTGTTAATTCTTTTATTATGGGGGCCCTTCCCAAACTTCCTCTTTAGACAATGCCATTTTACAAGGAAAACTCATGTACTTGCCATGCACAAGTAATTTCTGGTCTGGGATGTATTTGTTTTTTTAAGTGACTGTGGGTAAAAAATTGAGGATAAAAAGAAGAGATTAACCTTTGAAGTTCTGCCCTAGGTGGAAAAATAAAACAAAACCAGGTGTATGGGAAACCACGGATTTAGATGAGAAAGAACCAAGACATAATTTTCCATACATTTTTCTCATGAAAGTATAAGTATTCCTCATAGAAATACTTTCCCTAAGGAGAGGTTGTTCAGAGGATCCAATTAGACTGGGTATGTCAAAGTGTATTGAAACAAATAAACCATTCCTACATGTGGTAGGTATTATAAGGAAAATATATGTTATTGCAGTATTGCTTTCTACATACTCAATTTTCACTTTAAAGACAATGCTACTGACCTCTCATTACTCAGTCAGGAATTCATGGGAGTTACTGGTTGAGATAAGCTGAAGATAAAGCATGGATCATTAAAGTAACACACAGATTCACTCTGAGAAAATACTAGATTTCAAGGGCTTAAATCCAAACCACTGACCTCATCACTAATCATCTATGTTAATCAGCCCAGTTAGGAGTTACAACAAAAATACCACTGGATTCTTCTTTCAAACTACCTGGTGTACTAGATTTCACTACTCAAAATCTGAGGATTCCACTATTTAAAATCAGAAGATTTCCTCAAGTTTTCATTAGTTACAAAACAGTTATGCTTCTTGTATGAGCAATAAGAGTAACAATCTATTCAACACTGTATGGTATTTACCTTTCTAGCCTTTAAAAAAAAAATCCCATTTTATGTTTGCTCAATATAAAAAAGAAAGAAAAATTCTATATCAGTTGTTCAGGTTCATATAAGATCTAATTGCCTCATACACTATAATTTTGCTACCGGTTTACAATTAGCATGCATTTCTCATGCATGAGTTGACCCAATTACATAACAAATTTTGCCTTTGGGGATTTCTCTTGACTGCTTGTCTTCTGTCCACCATACAACTCAATTTCACACCATCAGCAGCTTGAACATGGCCACAGTCAGTCTCTGTCAAAGTGATTTATTTAAATTACAAACAGAGACCAGATCCCCAGACAATCAACTCTACCCTCATGCTCACCCTTTATACTCAGTGTACCTTTGAATCAAATCTTTTAATAGACCATAGACACTGCTATTCAATTATTAGGCCATGTTTATCTCCAATAATCTAATATTTTTGAAGCCAACTCACAAAATCTTAGGGAACCAAATCAGCAGTATCCATGTGAGCTTATTAATGGGCATATAATTTATTTTGCATTCTAAGAAGTCAATGAAAAATTATGTAGCTATCCCAAAAAAAAACTAAAAACAATTACATTTCAATATCAAATTACAGACAGACTCTTTGCTATAATGCTAAAAAAAAAAAAAAAAAGAAGGGCTTCAACCTGAACTTTTCTTGTAAAGCAAGTAAGCATTTCTGTGTATGCTAAATGTGAAAATAGTAATAAAAGGGGATATTTGGGAAACAGGACAGATAACCATAATGATAGATGCTACAGGTAAGGGACTAAATATAGAACAGGTGAAAATTCTATTGTCTATGGGCCAGTGATTTAAGGAAAGGGAGTTCTAAAGATTCCCACTGAAGCCAACATACATAGGTGCACTTACACATGCACTCATGTGCACACAAACACACACACAACACACACATACACACATACACACACTTGAATATTTCTTCTGTGAGTCAAGGCACAAATCTTGACAAATCACATAATGGTATACTTACCATTTTAGTCACTCTGTAAAATACAAGATTTGTCATCTGGGTCCTTTTTTTCCTTCCCCTTCATACAATATTTCTCCACCACCTGAAATAAATTAGAAAATAAACATCTCGATTTTATCTACAGCACTAAGATTGTCACAGTCTCTAGGGGTGGAACTTCATCATTTTATTTCACAATTTATCCCCAGACTGTCTCAGCTAATTGAAAATGCAGTTTATATTAGTGTGTAAACAGAAAAGCACATCAATACTCTTCTCCAGGCTGGACTGAGTCCCTTAGATGTCTGGGGGTGATTCTGCCTTACTATCCTGCTGCAGATTTCCTGAATTCACTCCTTATAAACTTGAAGGTGGTAACCACGTGAATTAGAAACTGCCTTTACAATTATGCCAGAACTATAAGGACAACAGAAGAAAGACTTTTTTTAATGTTCGAAGTCACAGGAATTCCTCAATTCATGTTTATAAGTTGTAATTTAAGAACGTTTTTCTAAATATCACTAAGTAAAGAAAATGTGAAAATGTACTAAGACATTTCTGCCATTCCTGACTTTATACTCTAGAACTGGGGAGGTGGGGTAGGCAATCAGACATCTTCTGGAATTTCATGGGAAAACTTTTTTATTTGGGGAACTAGTTCTTTTTTTCACTCCAACCACTCCATAAATTGTGAAATCTTGCCTCTCTTCTTATTCTTTCTGCAGCTATACTAAGAGAGAAATATAGTGGAAGAATTTTAAATTGCAGCATTTAATAAATCTCCCAGATTCAATATGTTGGCATTATAGACTCCAAAAGAAAGAAGTTAAGGTTAAACCCGCTCTCACCCTTTTCATTACACACAATTTCAAATTTACAGTTGTATTTCATCCCACACCTTGGTAACACACGCAGACTAAGTAGGCATTTCCAAATGATTTCAAGCCTTTGACAAATGAATATGAGAATGTCTGAAAAAAAAATTTCATAACACTAACACAGTAACAAGCAATCAAAAATGCCCACTCATCCATAACATATTATCCAAAACACCTAGGAGTTGTCATTAAATCCACTGTATTATGTCTTTATACTTTCCTTAGTCCAAAAGGGATTAAAGGCAGTTCAGAAAGATCTGGACAATATTCTAAGATAAACCAAATACAAGTAAGGAAATGAAGCAAATGGAAAAATAAAGATTACAAATACCCTGACTTAGTTAACATACCTACATCAACCTATTTTAAACCCAGAGCTCAAATCTCATATCCCTTGTGATTTTCAGGATAAATCCACTCCATCCCAGCATCAGGAGAAGACTCTGGTGTCTCTATCTGACCTTCTTCCTCCCAAAACAGACACAATCTAGGCCACGTTCAAAAACATCTGTCTGGATTTGGCCAATATATTTCAGTGGTTTGGGTTTATCTGAAAGTAATGCAGAAAACTGGACTAGTCAAAATACCACCTTTCAGATTAGCCCATGTTTCTTACAGAAAAAAAGATCCTTGAGTAATATGGAAAGCCTGGGAGGTCATAGGAAAAGTTCATGAAGTTGTACCCTCATAAATGAATAATAAACTCACTAGACCTCAGAATATTTAACAGCTTTTTTTCTCCAACAGTAAATCCCTAACTTCTTGTGCACTGTTGGTGGGACTGTAAATTGGTGCAGCCACTATGAAAAACAGCATAGCAGTTCCTCAAAAAATTAAAAATAGAACTACCATATTATTCAACAAATCCACTTCTGGGAATGTATCCAAAGGAAACAAAAACACTAACTCAAAAAGATATCTGCATTCTCATATTCATTGCAGCATTATTCACAATAGCCAAGACATGGAAACAACCTAAGTATCCACCAATGGATAAATGGATAAAGAAATTTCAAGATGTATGTAAGTATGTATGCACACACACACACAAAGAAATATATTATTCAATCATAAAAAAGAGAAAATCCTACCATTTTCAACAATATTGATGGACCTAGAAGGGATTATGCTCAGTGAAATAAGGCAAATAGACTTATTGACAAATACTATATGATCTCACTTATATGTGTTACCTAAAAAAAAAAAAAGAAGAAGAAACAAAAAACCTGCACCAAACTTACAGGAAAAAAGGTCAGTTTTGTGGTTACCAGATGGGTGGAGAGAGGGCAAACTGAAAGAATGTGGTCAAAAGGTACAATCCTCCAGTTATAAGATAAATTAGTATTAGATATGTAAAGTACAACATGATGATTGTGGTTGACATAGCTGTATATTATACAAGAAAGCTGTTAAGAGAGTAGATCCTAAGGATTCTCATCCCAAGGAGAGCTCTTTTTTTTCTTTTCTTTTTATTGTATCTGTTTGAGATGATGATGTTATCTAAACCTACTGTGTTAATCATCTTACAGTACAGGTAAGTCAAACCATCGTGCTGTACAGCTTAAACTTATACAGTGATGTATGTTAATTATTTCTCAATAAAACTAAAGAAAAAATGATAAATCTCTAACAGTAATATTATGAAATTTATATTTTCTTCCTGCTATCTAAATAGTAATATGCCTCATCATGGCTAAAAGAACTACTTATAAGACTGCTATGGTTGATAACATCATGACTGTCGCATGTGTGTGTGTTAGCTCCTCCGTCACGTCCGACTCTTTGCAACCTCATGGATTGTATCCCACCAGACTACTCTGTCCATGGGATTCTCCAGGCAAGATTACTGGAGTGGGCTGCCTTTTCCTTCTCCAAGACTGTTGTATAAATTTGTTTCAAAAGATGTTATCTAAATTCCATACTTTTTAAAATCACCACTGTCTACCTTATAGGTTAAGATTAAGATACTTTAAACAGTATTTTGTATATACTGCTATGTATATAATAAACATAAATTTATACATACCTGTGTTATAAGGGTTTTTGCGTAATTAAGAATGGATCTGCAAACAGCCTCTGGTATTGAATAAAATGTATATTCCTGCTAAGGATAAAGGTTGGTGAAATGATCAGTTCTTTTCTTATTAAATATGAATACTGACTTAATTTGAATATAAATTAAAAGGCTTACCTTTGAATCAACTGCAATCCTTATGTGAGTTGTCACAGGGATGTCTTAAGTAGAACTGTTTAGTTCTTTTTGAAATAAATTTATGATAGTTGAAGATTTATGATGTAACTTTGTTTTATGCAACACTTTTTATTTTTTAAAAAAAGGTTCTCCAAAAATAATCCAAAATCAGAAACATTACTGAATGTAACTGCCAGTGAAACATATCTCTAATTTGCATTTTAGAAAACAAAAATAGAGTTTGATTTAAGGAAAGAATGAAGGGGAAGAAAAACGATGGAGGCAATCTTCAGTATTCGTGATCAGTGGGTTGTAAGGATGGGGTGGAAAAAACTAAGGAACAGAAGCCTTGAATCCTTAAAATTCAACTCTTTCTCTTCAAAGGAAAAAGTCCTTGCTGAAATAAAACGCCCATTTAAAGAGCAAACAATGGATAAACCTTAGAGAATATGGCAAAAAAAAAAAAAAGTGTCTCTGTCTCTTACTCCCTAAACAAATTTTTTAAATATCATATAATTCTGTTTTTGAACTTTTGACAAAATTCATTCTCAGACTGTATGCTATGATTTTATCTGCAAATTGTGACTATATGTAGGTACATAACAAAGACAGCCAAATACCAGTGAGTTTAAAACAACCTGCTAACTAAACATTTCCCAGAAATCAATGCTACATAACTTAAAACATTTAGACACATAAATTTTGGTGACTGTACATGAAACACACAAAGTAGACTTCTTGTGAAAAAGTGTATGTCTTGCATATTTGTTCATACTTTTATATAATACAAATTTTCATTTATATTTCCTCTGGAGTACTTAACATTGAATTAACTTATTTCTAGAAAAAATGCATTTTGACACACTTCATATAATAAAGAAACATAATTACCACTTTAATAAGTACTCAACACTTTTTGGTCCCTAATATGTTTTGAACTTCTGCTAGTTTCAATTTTCTTTTCCAAGGAAACGCTATTAGCGAACAAAACTCAGCTTTCAAATCCAAAGCAACTTCATATGTAAGTGTTTATTTCAGAAATTAGATGCAATATGCCACTTCAACAAACACCTAATTTAAAATATGAAATCTTGAATACATACATTGAGCAAACATGAGATTTCTCCAGATACCTAACCTTGTATGTATATTCTGTATGCTTACTCACCACAAAAAATTAACTGATAGGCTTTAACATTTACCTATACAAGTTCTATTCTGGAAAAATTTTTTAATTGAGAATCATTTAAAATGAAATAAGACGCTGTTACAATAACATCTCTTAATAGCAATGACTATTATTTCTAAATACACAATTAATTTAATTAAATTGATTTGCTAGATAAGTCAATTTACTTGATAAACCAATTAAATAAATTAAAAGTGTATTCAGAGATACACAGGCATAACTCAGAAATATTGCATGTTCGGTTCCAGACCAGTTCAATAAGGCAAATATCACAACAAAAAGAGTCGAATTTGGGGGTTTCCCAGTGCATCTAAGGAGAAGGCAATGGCTCCCCACTCCAGTACTCTTGCCTGGAAAATCCCATGGATGGAGGAGCCTGGTGGGCTGCAGTCCATGGGGTCGCTAAGAGTCAGACACGACTGAGCAACTTCCCTTTCACTTTTCATTTTCATGCATTGGAGAAGGAAATGGCAACCCACTCCAGTGTTCTTGCCTGGAGAATCCCAGGGACGGGGGAGCCTGGTGGGCTTCCGTCTATGGGGTCGCACAGAGTCGGACACGACTGAAGCGACTTAGCAGTAGTGCATCTAAAAGTTATGTGTATACTATACTGTCACCTACTAAGTGTGCAATAGTGCAACACGTCTAAAAACATGTTGTTGTTGTTGTTGTTTAGTCGCTAAGTCATGTTTGACTCTTTGCGACCCCACGGACTGCAGCACGCCAGATTTCCCTGTCCTTCACTATCTCACGGAGCTTGCTCAAACTCATGTCCATTGAGTCGGTGATGCCATCCAACCACCTCATTCTCTGCCGCCCCCTTCTCCTCCTGCCCTCAATCTTTCCCAGAATCAGGGTCTTTTCCAGTGAGTCAGCTCTTCACATCAGGTGGTCAAAGTGTATCTACCTTAATTTTAAAATATTGCTTAAAAATGCTAAACATTGTCTGACAATACAGGGTTATCACAAATATTCTATTTGTAAAAAAAAAAAAAACACACATTATCTGTGAAGTGTAAAAAAAGTAAAGCACAGTAAAAATAGGTATGCCTGTAGTCACTGCTATTAATGTTAGGCTCTTGATAACTGTGATGAAATCACAGGGAAGCAATTCATAGATGAACCTGGCATATTTTCTGAGGATACCAAGTACTGCTGGCATCTTACAGCAACAAGAACACTTCCAAGTTGTCCAATTTCACTTTCTCACCGGAAATACAAGTCAGGGTTATTAACATCACTGAACAAATGGTCACCTACGTTACTGATTTGTTCCTGAGTCCTCTTCAGCCTCTGTAGTTCAGGAGTGTCTGTAACGATGCTGAAGCCCCTCCCTTTGCTTTCTTCAAAATCTCTTTTGTACTTGACCTAACAAAATTAGGAGTGAAAGAAAAAAAGAAAGAAAAAGAAAAGTAAACAAAAGAATCATAAATTCCGCTCAGGATCCTCAGAGGCCATATAAGCTGCTAAAATTGGAAGCAGCATCTCCAGGAACAGCTCAGTTAGCAGGTGGTACAGTGACTAGCGAGACTGCTTCGTTGGTGTCCCAGCAACCTCGTTGTGGCCTTAGGCAAGTTACTCAACCACTCTGCACCTTGGTGGTCTAATTCATAAAACGATGATAATGACAAAAATAACAGTATTTAAATGTGTTGTTGTTTAGTTGCTAAGTCATGTCCAACTCTTTTGCGACCCCTTAAACTGTACCCCACACCAGATTCCTCTGTCTATGGGATTCTCCAGGCAAGAATAACGGAGTGTGTTGCCAATTCCTTTTCCAGGGGATCTTCCTGATTCAGGGATCAAACCTGTGTCTCCCGCTTGGCAGGATGATTGTTTACTTCTGAGCCGCCTGGAAGCCCTAGTATTTAAATAACGCTCTTTAATAGGTTGAAAGATAATATCAAATGTCTTAGTTCACACACTGAGCCCATAGGAAACAAGCAAGTGCTCCATAATAGTTATTATTATCATCATTAACAGTTGTAATAAAACTGAAAAATAAATGTGGAAAGAGAAAGCTAAATCTTTCTTTTTTGTTTTGTTTTGTCAGTGACAAAGTATCATTTTGAGCCTGGACTGCACTATGGATGAGGGAGACATACAACATTATCAGCAGCAGCCCTGTCCTAACAAAGTTTTCATTTTATTTCATAAGGCAAAGCATATGGGTATGATTATACAGTGTTTAACTGCCAAATGTTGAATATGTAAATGCTTATGGAAATATTTATAAAACAGGCCACACCCAGAGATTAAAAGGCTTCAAGCACATGCCCTTGGCATACTGTGTACTGAGGTACCAAAGTTTTTTTCAGTCTTTAAATATATTTCTTTCTAATTACAGCCCAGTAAGGCTGAATTTTACAGTTTCCTCAGGGAACTAGAACAGCCAGTGCTTAATCTTACTAGGGTCCCATATCCTGTTATTAGCATAGTGACAATAACTGTGACACCAGTTAAATGCTCTGCTTGTTTAATAACTGAGATGGTTACATCACTTGAACTGTTCTTATTTCTTTAAAAGCCTAACTATAAAGAAATATTGAAACATATTTTTGATAATTCATATAATCCCCATTTCACTTTCATAATCACCAGCTTCAAATTAAAACATATTAATAATCAATGCACCTAATTTTAGCACCTAACAGATGATGCTGTCAAAGTGCTGCACTCAATATGTCAGCAAATTTGGATAACTCAGCAGTGGCCACAGGACTGGAAAAGGTCAGTTTTCATTCCAATCCCAAAGAGAGGTTATGCCAAACAATGTTCAAACTACCGCACAATTACACTCATCTCACACCCTAGTAAAGTAATGCTCAAAATTCTCCAAGCCACGCTTCAGCAATACATGAACCGTGAACTTCCAGATGTTCAAGCTGGTTTTAGAAAAGGCAGAGGAACCAGAGATCAAATTGCCAACATCCGCTGGATCATCAAAAAAGCAAGAGAATTCCAGAAAAACATCTATTTCTGCTGTATTGACTATACCAAAGCCCTTGACTGTGTGGATCACAATAAACTGTGGAAAATTCTGAAAGAGATGGGAATACCAGACCACCTGACCTGCCTCTTGAGAAACTTGTATACAGGTCAGGAAGAAACAGAACTGAACATGGAACAACAGACTGGTTCCAAATAGGAAAAGGAGTACGTCAAGGCTGTATATTGTCACCCTGCTTATTTAACTTATACGCAGAGTACATCATGAGAAACACTGGGCTGGAGGAAGCACAACTGGAATCAAGATTGCCGGGAGAAATATCAATAACCTCAGATATGCAGATGACACCACCCTTATGGCAGAAAGTGAAGAAGAACTAAAGAGCCTCTTGATGTAAGTGAAAGAGGAGAGTGAAAAAGTTGGCTTAAAGCTCAACATTCAGAAAACTAAGATCATGGCATCCGGTCCCATCACCTCATGGCAAATAGATGAGGAAACAATGGAAACAGTGGCTGACTTTATTTTGGGGGGCTCCAAAAATCACTGCAGATGGTAATTGCAGCCATGAAATTAAAATACCAACCTAGACAGCATATTCAAAAGCAGAGACATTACTTTGCCAACAAAGGTCCGTCCAGTCAAGGCTATGGTTTTTCCAGTAGTCATGTATGGATGTGAGAGTTAGACTATAAAGAAAGCTGAGCGCCGAAGAATTGATGCTTTTGAACTGTGGTGTTGGAGAAGACTCTTGAGAATCCCTTGGACTGCAAGGAAATCCAACCAGTCCATCCTGAAGGAGATCAGTCCTGGGTGTTCATTAGAGGGACTGATGTTGAAGCTGAAACTCCAATACTTTGGCCACCTGATACGGAGAGCTGACTCATTTGAAAAGACCCTGATGCTGGGAAAGATTGAGGGCAGGAGGAGAAGGAGATGACGGAGGATGAGATGGTTGGATGGCATCACTGACTCGATGGATGTGAGTCTGAGTGTACTCCGGGAGTTGGTGATGGACAGGGAGGCCTGGCGTGCTGCGGTTCACGGGGTTGCAAAGACTCAGACACGACCGAGCGACTGAACTCAACTGAACTGAATAATTAATGTTTAGGGTAGCTAACAAAAAAATGTTTCTGCAATCGTTACTTTCTGTATAAATTTGAAAAGTCTCCTTAGCTGAGCATGGAATGACTGTTTTTGTTGAGTCATGTTTGTTTTTAAATACTCAGTGCTCCCAGGCATTACTGTCCTTGAGGCTACTGGAAGTTTTCCTTTATATGAAGAGCTTAAAAGAAAAAAAAAAAAAAAAAATCCCAGATGACAATAAATAAAAAGATACTCTCATCACTTTTAGCCTAAGAATATCTAATTTTTCCTCCACATTTTCATTTAAATGTCTAAAAGTACTAAAATCCTTACTTTATTTCCATAAGTAAAAGGTCAAATAAACTGCATTATTTTTCTGCTACAGAAAATACTGAGTGAGATTAGCCTTCTAACCCTCAACCTCCCAGCATGTGTGAAGATGCACACAGGCACATTCTCAGGGTTTTGTGCCTAACTAAGCAGGGAAGCCATTTAGCTTTGCTTGTAAACGCTAGGGCGCAGAGCAGTTATAAAAGTAAGACAGATGGCAACGTCACAATAAGAGCAAGGGGAATGAAAAGTAAGAATAAAAATCTAGAAGCCAAGTTTTAACATCCTTAACATCCATTTCAGAGAAGGCACAATCACATATTCTTTTTGTGATGAGCTTGGAATTTTGTATGTTTTTTAATGGCAATTTCCAAAGGAAGAACTGAAAAGAAAAACCATTAAATTCCAGAATCATAGCTTTCAAGTTAATTACCATTTAAGAGTCCTTTCCACATTCACAAGACACATAAGAGTCATCTGATTAGGGCTTGCCTCGTTAAGTGATTAGTTTTAAAGAATATACAATTATCTCCATAATTGATTTGCAGAGTTTTTAGATGTTTAATCCTTTTTTAATGGAGTGACCCACAACCATACTCAGCACCAACACAAGCACCAGTCCACGCAGTAAATCTTGACAGCTCACAGGGAGCTTTTGAGCCCTTCATCAGTCCCTCTCTTTTCCATACTCCCAGCCACTTATATCCTATCTCTCTACTTAGGTCTAATTTTAAATATTATATCTGATGGTCTGCCAGGTATGCATAGTCTGATTCTGAGAGACAACTGGATACAAAAATAGTAGATGCCAGGGGCCGGGGGTAGGGGTTGCAGGGTAGAGAGTGGGGAATGGGGAGTTAGTATTTAATGGGGACAGACTTTCAGTTTAGGAAGGAGTTCAGGAGATGGATGATGGCGAGAATTGTACAATAGTGTGAATGTACCTAGTGCCACTGAGCTGTACGGTTAAATATGGTGAAAATAGCATGTTTTATGCAACATTCACCACAGTAAAAAGCTTTTTTAATTAAAAAAAAATAAAAAGAGCTCAGAGAACAGAGAGAGGGATAAGATGCCTCTTTTCGGTTGTAGATGTCTCCTTTGCCCTCACAACATGACCCCATCCAACCAGTGAGCACCTGCACTCTGCACTCAGGAATCAACTCATACACAAAATCCAGTGTGTGTCCAAGAATCCGAGACCTGGGACTGTGGTAGAAACTCATGGGAAAGGGCTACTCTTTCTCCATGGTCTGGCTCATTTCATTGTTGTTCAGGATTATTGTTCAACCCCACAGATTACAGCATGCCAGGTTTCTCTGTCCTTCACCATCTCCCGGAGCTTGCTCAAACTCATGTCCATTGAGTCAATGATGCCATCCAACCATCTCATCCTCTGTCATCCCCTTCTCCTCCTTCCTTCAGTCTTTCCCAGCATCAGGGTCTTTTCTAATGAGTAAGCTCTTTACATCAGGTGGACAAAGTATTGGAGCTTCAGCTTCAGCATTGGTCCTTCCAATAAATATTCAGGATTGATCCTGAAAACCAGGATGGACTGGTTTGATCTCCTTGCAGTCCAAGGGACTCTCAAGAGTCTTCTCCAACACCACAGTTCAAAAGCATCAATTCTTCAGCGCTCAGCCTTCTTTATGGTCTAACTCTCACATCCATACATGACTACTGGAAAAACCATAGCTTTGACTAGACAGACTTTGTTGGTAAAGTAATGTCTCTGCTTTTTAATGTGCTGTCTAGGTTTGTCATAGCTTTTCTTCCAAGAAGCAAGCATCTTTTAATTTCATGACTTCAGTCACCATTTGCAGTGATTTTGGAGCCCAAGAAAATAAAGTCTGTCACTGTTTCCATTGTTGCCACATCTATTTGCCATGAAGCGATGGGACAGGATGTCATGATATTCACTTTTTGAATGTTGAGTTTTAAGCCAGCTTTTTCACTCTCTTCTTCCACTTTCAACAAGAGGCTCTTTAGTTCCTCTTTGCTTTCTGCCATAGGGGTGGTGTCATCTGCATATCTGAGGTTATTGATATTTCTCCCGGCAATCTTGATTCCAGCTTGTGCTTCATCCAGTCCAGCATTTCACATGATGTACTCTGTTTAGTAGGCTGTAAAACTGAAGTTGCTGGCCCTCATTTGGCCACTATGCAATGATGATGAGGCCAACACAGAGGCGAGCAAAACCCCAAGAGTGATTCCCGACATCATTCAAGCACCTGAATCTAAGTCTTCCTAAAGCCAGAACCACCAGGCTTACCAGATGAGTGAACTAATATCTCTCTCTTCAATAACCAAAAGAATTCTGGGGGAGGGAGGAGGGAGGAGGGTTCAGGATGGGGAACACATGTATACCTGTGGCGGATTCATTTTGATACATGGCAAAACCAATACAATGTTGTAAAGTTAAAAAAATAAAATAAAATTTAAAATAAATAAAAATAAAAGAGAAAAAAAAAACAAGAATTCTGATTAATATGCCACCACCACCATGCCTACAAGGTATACACATGAACAAAAAGGTTCCCAGAAATACTGACATGTGAATTTCTCCTTGTTTACTTCTATGCTTTGGTTCTATTTATGACACATGACTTGGGAGTTTATAAAAATAGGGGATCGTATCAGAGAAAGAGCCTGGACTTAACATCCCATCCCTGTCACTTACCAGCCACCTCACAGGTCTTCTAGCTTCTGTAAGCCCAAATTTCCTCATTTTTAATTAGAGAGTCTGGTAATATCTTAACTAATAAGGCTGTAGGGACTAAATGAGGTAAATCACAGGGAGGAATTTTAGAATGTATGAGGCATTTTGTGTGTGTGCAAATGTCCAGTATTATCATCATAATACTGGTTTAACCTGACTTGAAAGGATTACCTAATATCTGTCATGAGACATCAAAAAGCATAGTTCTATAACAATCAGATAGATCATGGTTAATAAAGCCATATGATTCATGTCAATGTATGGCAAAAACCACCACAATATTGTAAAGCAATTAGCCTCCAATTAAAATAAATAAAATTATTAAAAAAAAACAATCAGCTATTAGTCTACATTTGCAAATTTTACTATTATTCTAGGATAGATACTTATTTTTTTATTGGATTTGTGTGAATGATCAGACTCCTAAAAAACACCTTGGATGTGTCATCTGGTGACCACACAGGTGAAGATGAATCCTGAACCCCATCTGTGCAGGTGCTGGGTGACAATCTGTCTCTGCCAAGAGGAATGCCGCAGGCTCTGCAAACCTGTAAGAACTATGTGAAGAGGGCTCTCATAAGATCACTCAGAATTCCTTGTCACTGACAGAGTGATTCTTACCCTCAACCCCTGGGAAGCATAATGAATTTATTCATTAAAGCTCAGCACCAGTGGTGATGCTCTGTGTGCTGCACAGGTCTTCCCCAGTCCTGAATGTCATGGCTTTTCATCTCCTATTAGAGCAGTTATCACCCTGAACTGCAATCACAATGGAGTCACAGTCCCTGCTCTAGAACATGTAGAACTCAGGGACAAGGCAAACTTTTATTGAGCTTTGTGATCCAAAATTGTGGCATAGCACCTGACCTGTGCAAGTTGATTAATAAATAGTAAAGAAAGGGAAGAAGGGAGGGAGCAGAGGAGAAAGAAAGGGAGTAGGCACAGACAAGGGAAGGTGGCCCAGATCTAGAAATCCAAGTGCTCTGTTCAGTCACTATGTCCAACTCTTTGCAACTCCTTGGACTGTAGCCCACCAGGGTTCTCTGTCCATGGCATTTTTCAGGCCAGAATACTGGAGTGGGTTGCCATTCCCTCCTCCAGGGGATCTTCCAGATGCAGGGATCGAACTTGCATCTCCTGCATTGCAGGCAGATTCATCCCACTGAGCCACCTGGGAAGCCTAGATGCAGAAGAGGAACCTCCTATTTGGGCACTGAACTTGGTTCCAACTGGCTGAAGAAACAGGCAGAGCTGGGAAATCAAGCTACGAAACACAGATCCAGATCTGATTTGGAAAGAAATTGCTATTCATAGTGCTTATCTTAGTCCATCTGGGCTGTTATAACAAAAAATGCCATTGACTTGGGTTGCTTATAAACAGCAAAAATTTATTTCTCATAGTTCTGGAGGCTGAAAAATCCAAAATCAAGGTACGAACAGACTCAGTGTCTGAAGAAAGGCTGCGTCTTTGTTCACAGATGGCCATCTTTCCACTGTAGTCTCACATGCAGTGGGGGATGAAGGAGCTCTCTGGAGTCTCTTCCATAAGGGCACCAAACTCACTTATGAGGGCTTCACATTCATGACCTAATCACCTCCCAAAGGCTCCACTTCCTAACATCATCACATTGGAGATTAGGTTTAAACATGAACTTTGGGAGAATAAAAACATTCAGTCCATCCCAGCACTGCTATATATTAACTCACTCAACATGAACTCAACAAGTATTCACTGAACCTCATATCAGTTGCTATTACAAACTCCTGCTCTGTCCCTTTTCTTTCCTTCAGTATTGGATTAAAAATTATCATCTCTGGTCTCTTGTCCTCTATCCTGTTAAAAAGTATTTTATAACGATTCTACAAGTAACAATGGTGAATTATTCTAGGAATGTCATTCTCTGGAATGTCCTCCCCAAATATTTACATATTTAATCCTTTGTTCATTCAACAAATACTTACTGAGCAGCTACTATGAGTCAAGTATAGTTCCAGGGGTGAGAACAACACAGCAAAGAAAGCAGTAACTGACCTCTACCTTGTGGAGCTTACATTACAGTGGAAGAGAAAGAAAAGACATGAGATTTATATAATTTGAATAAATGGTGCATGAGCGGTAAGTGCTAAGAGAGAAATAAAGCAGGAAGTGAGGTGAGGAGGATCAGGAATGCTGCCCTTTTAAAGAGAGCAATCAGGGACAGCCTCGGTGAGAAGGTGACACTGAAGTAAGATCAGAAGGAGGTGAAGGCTGTATGTGAGCAACAACATGCTGGGCTTCTGCTTCATGCTGGACTTCAGGCTCTTTCTGGCCAATGCTTTAGCCCACTGAAGTGAGCAAAACAGAGGCAGCAGACCAGCAAGAAGGTAGGAAATTTTGGTCCTCTCTCCCCATACATGCACGTTCATGTCCTGCTCTTTGTGACCCCATGGATTGTAGCCCACCAGGCTCCTCTGTCCATGGGATCTTCCAGGCAAGAATACTGGAGTGGGTTGTCATTTCCTCCTCCAGGGGATCCTCCCAACCCAGGGGCTGAACCCACATCTCCTGCTTGGCAGGCAGATTCTTTACCGCTGAGCCACCTGGGAACCCCCCTCCCTCCCCAGTTGTCCACTGTTAGAGAAATGTTCCAGGACCACAGAAGTCAGGGAGACTTCCTGGGCCCAGCCTGAGAAGCTGGCCTCCTTGGGAGACCTAGCCAGGTGAAATGCATCTCTTGTCAGAAATGGCAGGAAGGACCCAGGAAGAGGGAGTACAGAGTCCAGACACGGCTGAGTTCAGCGAAAGGACGCGCAGTGCCTGGGAAGCAATGCGGTTTGTTTCCCGTATGCTGATCCCTTCAAGACTAAATAAACACATGTTGAAAATGCACTCTTAAACTCAAACGATCCATGTTGTTGTGCGGCAGAAACTAACACGACATTGTGAAGCAACTACCCTCCAATTTTTTTAATGAACTAATTATATTAAATTTTTAAAAATCAAATTCAAGAAATATACCCAATGGGCAATGTAAATTGCCATATTTTTCTTCAGAAGTATCTTTAAAATGTATTTCAAATACTGAATGCTACTACAATTGACATGCTACATACAAATGTAAATGAATATGTACACACACATAAACACACACACATTTCTCTTCCTGTATTACAGATCAGAACCCTAAATCAAGAACCAAAAGATCTAAATTTAAACCCTAATTCTGTCCTGTGATCTTTTATAATTTGTTCAGTTTCTCTAACACTCTTCATCGTCTGCTATAAAATGGAAAAAGGAAAGGGAAAAAAAAAGTAACGTGCTACATGGTGTTTGGAGGGTTAACATAAATAACGTGGAAACATCAAGCAGGGACATGCCCTTACTAGGTCCTTAGCAAATATTAGTTTACTCCTTCTTAATAAATTTTAAAAATGACCTTTATTGCTTATGTATGATTGTTTCTGCCAACATGTGCGTGCTCAGTGATATTCTGTGTTTGGAGTCATCAGTAAGCAACACTCACAAGTTCAGACACGGAGAGCCTGGAAACCAGGGCGGTTTGGCAAAGCTTAAGAAAAAGGCTCACAATGACTGAAAAGGAAAACTTAAAAATCAAAACAGTGAACGGAGCTATCAACTGAATTATTTGCTAATTCTGAGATATAAGTTCTCTCCCCCAATGCCATAATTATTAATCTTATAATAAACATAAATAAATGAAGAAAATGAAAATGACTAATGAAAAAGGTCATTCTGAGGCAGAAAGTCATCTCTGATGGAAAAAAAGCCAAGTGAACCAGAGACTGGTAAAATGCTAAATGATGAACCAAGAGGAGATTAAGTGAGATCTTAAGGTGGGCATGTCCTACAGTTCAACAGGTCTACCCACAAGTATGTTTCTCTCTAAAGGAACCCTTGCCCATGAGCAGCTAGGAATATAGACCAACATGTTCAATATAACATTTGTATTATCCAAAAAAAATGCAAACAACCTAAATATCCATCCACAGGAGATGAATAAATTATCGTATATTCATAAAATATAATATTATCCAGGAGTGAAAATAAATGAACTACAGATACATGGATCCATATGGCTGAATCTCAGAAACATTTTGGTGAAGGAGAAAACAAGCCAGGAATACACACATATGGTGGTAAGTAAATGGGGGAAGAGATTCAGAAAGCATAACATCCAGAAGAGCTGTGAGGAGACATGATCATGGAAGGATGCCCTGGGAGCTTCAATGTTCACGTGACGTTCAAGTTCTTCATTTGGAAGGTAGATCCATGTGCAATCCTTTTATTATCAAGATGTAAAACTTACACGGATGCTCCATATATTCTTTTGTACTGATCAAACATTTTACAATAAAAGTATTTTCAAAGAACGCAGGGACAGAGTTTTAAAACCTCGGATGAATAGGGGAAGCTGAATTTACCAGAGGATAAAGAAAAGTCATGAGCAAGAAAACAGAAAAAGAATCTCAGAGCCAGGAATCAGCTGATACTTTCAGTTAGCTTACAGACAAGGTTTGGGTTTTCCATTAAGTGGCCAGTGACCTAGTCAGTGGCCACTGTAGGCAGAAAGTTAGTCTTTCTAAGTTTCTTTGTCTTAATGAAGCTGTTTTACTATGTTGGCAAATACTGAAATGAAGCAAAAAGGCAGGAAAAGAGAACTTGAGAGAGGATTAAAAGGTTTCCAAAAGTGGATTAATGAGCAATGGTAGCAGTACAAGAGGATTCTTGCTGAATCACAACAGACCAGAGGGCTAAGAATCCAGGGGCAGAAGAGGAAGCAAAAGGAGAATATTATTTAGCATTAAAGCAGCTTACTTGTCCAAAAAGGTTTAACAGAAGACTAAAATCTACAGGCATATTTATGACTGATTCATATTATTCTGCTCTTTATCTCACACATTTTAAAGTCTCCATCTGATACAATAAAATCAATGACCAGTTTTATGATCTTTCATGCCACGATGGATACTTTACTTTTCTTCCAGGTGAGACTGGGGAGAGTCATGTCATTTTCCAACTACATGCAAAATTCTTAGTTTGATCTGCAAAATTCACTCAATTATGTACCATCTTGTATAGTTCAGTAGATTTCAAAGTACTGGAGAATGTGTACCATATGCTTCATTCTATCTCATCACATTCTGCTTGGTGCTAAGCATATATTAAAAGCTTAATAACTATTTCATGATTGATTACTATCCAGTTTTGTATTTTTAATGCCTAAAATGCAGAAAATTGGCTAATCTCGCAATGCTAGTTGGGAATAAAACAACTACAAAGGAAAATCTGATTAAGGCCTTTTTTTATGGTGAAGTTAATTTTAACAAATGTTAAGTCAAATAAGCTCAAAAGTGAATTTGCTTTCTTATAAATTAATCTCATAATTTGTAAATTTATGGTTAATTAAATAGAATTAAAATTTTAATTACCTTTTTAAACATAATTAAAAGGCATTAAAAATAATTTTCATAGATCTCTAAGCCTTCAATTAGCTTTCCACTCTATATGTGCAGAGGTACTTACTAAATAATTACAGATTTGTCAGTATTCTAAGTATATTCACAACCCAACTTCATCAGTTTTGTAGTTCCTCTACCTTAAAATCACTAAAGTCTAAAGTTTATTCTAAACAAATACTCTGAATACATAATAAAAAGCACATCTTAATTAATTTATCAGTAAGCTAAAAAAATTAAAAATCACCCCTAAGACATTAACATGTAGCTTAGAGGTTAATAGCCCAGGTTAGAATTTTTACAAACTCCACTTCTTAATAGCTGTGTGACCTTAAACAGGTTACTTAACCTCTGTAAGCCTCAGTTTCCCCAAGTGCAAAAATAAGCATAATTGTGGTATAATACTGACAACACGTTTGTGAGAATTAGCTAAGATGATGATAATAATGCCTGCCATGTACTAACTCTCTATTACATCCAGGCACCGCACCAAGTGTTTATATATCACATGAGCAAAGCCAGGGTGGGAAGGCTGGCAGGCCATGTGTAAGGAGAGCGCAGCACTCAATTCCCGTAAGTTCGTGTTAACTCACGGCACCTGAGTATCTAGAGAACGCTTCCTACTGCACGGGCCCAGCACCATGTCACCTGTACCTGAGGGCTGCTTCAGTCTTTTGAAGATCAAAATAGAATGTGAATAAATAAATAGAAATGAAAATATGCTTTATCTATCTATATCATCTTCAGATAAATCCTAGCAGGGACACAATTTAGTGCTCATTTTTATTGCTGAAGGAAGGGAGTTTGAGGAGGTGAGAGAGCTAATAGGAGGCAGAAGTCTCTCTCTGGCATCTCCCGACATTGTCTTCCAATTCATCAGACAATGAAAAAAATGCCAAAATGAAAAAATCCAACTGAAGACGTATATTAATACAAACAATGTCCTATAAACCAGCAAAGAGGAAAGTGGAAGTCATTGAATATTTCTTAGGGTGCCAGAATATCTGCATAAATTAAAATTTTAGCCAATTCATTATCTGTAATGGAACCTGTGGTGCCATAAAAGGGACAAAAATTATCACCCCAAGTAAAGTTTTTTACAGTTCCTGTTTTTCACCCAAAGTGTGTTTTCGGGTATTTCTTTTGAAGGAAACAATTATTTGAATTTTCTATTACTGAGGACCAGGCCAGGGAGAAGGCTGTTGGTACAGGCGGACCTTGGGGATACTGTGGGTCCATTCCAGATCGCTGCTATAAAGCAAATACCACCATAAAGCGAGTCCCATGAATATAGAAGTCACGTTTACACTACATTGTAGTCTATTAAACATGTAATAGCAGTATGTCTAAAAAAACAATATTCATACTTTAATCTAAAATAGTGTGTGTTAGTTGTTCAGTCATGCCTGATTCTTTGTGACTCCATGGACTGCAGCCCACCAGGCTCTGTCTATGGGATTTTCCAGGCAAGGATACCGGAATGGGTTGCCATTTTCTTCTCCAGGAGATCTTCCCAACCCAGGGATAGAACCCTGGTCTCCTACACTGCAGGCAGATTCTTTACCAACTGAGCAATACTTTATTGCTAAAAAAATTGCTAACCCATCCTCTGAGCCTTCAGTGAGTTATAATAGTAACATCAAAGATTACTAATTACATATCATCATAACAAATACAATAATGGAAATGTTTGATATATTGTGAGAGTTACCAAAGTGTGACATGGAGACATGAAGCTGAGCAAATGCTCTCAGAAAAAACATGGTGTCAACACACTTGCTTGACATGGGGTTGCCACAAACCTTCAATTTGTAAAAAACTCAGTATCTGCAAAATGCAGTAGAAAAAAAAAAAAGCACAATAAAAAGAGGTATGCCTGTAGTGATGGGACTATTGGTTCAAAACAAAAAATCATATCTACATTGACAGAGAAAACTGGTGTGCAAAATATATACACAAAATGCATGTTTCAGCAAGAATCTCACAGTAGAGAAATGCAACTAATCTACCAAACTCTGCCTATGAGTTATGGATTACTCTGGGGAGTTCACTAAGTATTTGGTGATGATGATTAACTTTTCCAGGAAACTAAAGTACCATCCAATTAACTATTCAGGTACTAAAGAAGCAAAAAACAATTAATATTCTAATAACTGATTTAGTCCTGAAGAGTAATTGACTCACAGAGTCTAATTCTTGCTGATTTATGTTTCCCTGTTACGTTTTAAATAACATATAATCATTCAGACAATTCATGAATTTTGATTTCTGGACACGTGTTCTCTTAACTGTTAATCCTTTAGAGAGAGCCAGTCTCATCCCATTACATGATTATGATTTTTTTAAATATAAACAGTCTAATTCACACACAGAGTAGAATTTTATTCAAATTATTTTGAACCAGACGATATCATGAAAGGTTAAATTAAGGAAAGAATAATAAGTTACAATAGGGAACATTCCTGTCTGCATATTCTGATTTATAAAATATTAGAAGCTGGGGCAATTTCCAGTTAGGATAAAGGTAATTAGCAAATTGGTCATTCAGAAAAGAAAGCTACCTTCAAACTACAGTAAAGAAATGAAATAAGGATAAAAACAGGAACCAAGAAAATGGAAACAAAGACAGCTGAAACTAACACAAAACAGTTATGAAAGTGAAAATAACCTGTTCTTAATCTCAGAGTCACAGCTGATGAAAGTGACAGATGATTCCCCACCCCCCGCCACTTTCTTACATGTTCCTGCTTCCTAACAGATTGATAATGTCATTAAAATTGGCCTTAACAACCCTCCCACACCTGCAATGGCATTATCCACCAGGCAACACTGACTGTTTTTCTAAAAGAAAACACGCTTCTTCCACTTCTACAAAACTGGGGAGAAAAGGAAAATAAAAACTATAACACAGCAAAAACAAAGGAAAAAAGAATGCAAAAAAAGAATAAATCTAAATACATTATATACTTACTATGCACACAAATGACACTGAGAATAGCTTCAAAGATAGACAGTTTTTGCAACCCAGAAAAACCCATGGATCTCAGCAAGGCTTTTTCTTTGTGTGTGGTATGGTAGAGGTTTACTGAGGTGGGGGGGACACCAATTATTTCTGCAAATGTCAGTTGCCCGGTAACTACATTTCCGTATGAAAACAAACTGTTTTATTTCATAGGTGAGGTTCAGGACACTCAGGCCAATATACAAGTCCTGACCATCACTGGTTGAATCCCTACCTCCACTCATCTCCATCAGCAGTCTTAATAAATAATAATAAGAAGAAGAAGATTAAATCCTTAATACAGAATTTTATTTAAAACATAAATTTCCTAGAAATGTTTGCAGGTTATTAACATACTGATAATACAACTAGAAATGTAGTCCTAATTCAGGTCTTCCACAGGGAAGAAGCTATGATAAATAAACACCCGAGTGGTGCTGAAGAACTAAGTGAAGAATTATGGATTCTTATGCTTCTTAGTTAAGAGTGAGAGCTTCACACTGATTACAGGCATCAGTTTTGAGAAATGCTGGCTTGCTGCCTCCCTGCTATGGAATAGCAGCTATGATTTATTAAAGAGCTATTGTATAAGGTATCAGACATTATATTAGGCATCTGACAGACCATCCTGCTTCATCTTCAAAATCATTCTGCAAAGAGATATCTTTTTACCATTTTGTACGGATGAGAGACGTAGTGGACATTATTGTTTGGGTCCACCCACAACCTCCTCCTTCTGGGTAATGGTCCCAAGCCTCATCCACCCATGCAGTTCTTCTCAAGAACTGTCATTTCCCTCTAGGACACACTTCCTTAACCAACCGAGGATCGTCCCAAAGGCAGCCAATCATCTGGCCCAAGCTAGTCCAAGTCCATATGTTTCAGAGGTTTGCAGTCTTGGGACCCAAAGTGTAGAATGAGTCTCTCCCTCTGGCAAGTAAAACTCTAAGGTACAAAGCCTTGGAACTATCAACAGCCAGGTTTGCCACCACCAGAACCCAGAGGGGCAATTACACCCCATCTGCCAAAAGAGAATCCCGGCCTGGTGGCATTTGAGTCCTGATCCACACTGTTCCTAATGTTCAAACAGGCACATTCTTGCCCATGGATCTGTATACTCTAATATCCTCAAAAGAAATCATCATTTTGTTCAAGTGAATGAGAGTTGCATTTTCCATTTCGTGAAGCCCAGAATCCAACCTAATACAAGAAACTAATTTAGAGATGAAGACACAAACCACATATATATACTATCATGTGTAAAACAGATAGCTAGTGGGAAGCTGCTATATAACACAGGGACCCCAGCCTGGAGCTTTGTGATGACCTAGAAGAGTGGGATGGGAGAGGGGAGAGGGGCTCAGGAGGGGGATGTATGAAAGTGAAAGTGAAGTCGCTCAGTCATGTCTGACTCTTTGCGACCGCATGGACTGTAGCCCACCAGGCTCCTCTGTCCATGGGATTCTCCAGGCAAGAATACTGGAGTGGGTTGCCATTTCCTTCTCCAGGGGATCTTCCCAACCCAGGGATCAAACCCAGGTCTCCCGCATTGCAGGCAGATGCTTTAACCTCTGAGCCACCAGGGAAGCATATATATATATATTTTCTGCCATACAGTGATGTGAATCAGTCAATTCTGATTCACATCACAGTATGGCAGAAACCAATGCAACATTGTAAAACAATTCTCCCCCAATTATAAAAAAAGACAAAAGCCTAACATCACATTCTGGTGAGCTGCAGTCAGGATCCAAACCCACATCTGCTGCCTCGGAAGCCTTTGCTCTTCTTTTCCTATCATACCACAAGATAGTAATTTGAATACTTTGAAAACTTTAAAGATCTTCACTTCAGCTCAGTTCAGTTGCTCAGTCGTGTCTGACTCTTTGCGACCCCATGAATTGCAGCACGCCAGGCCTCCCTGTCCATCACCAATTCTCCGAGTTCACACAAACTCACATGCATCGTGTCAGTGATGCCATCCAGCCATCTCATCCTCTGTCGTCCCCTTCTCCTCCTGCCCCCAATCCCTCCCAGCATCACAGTCTTTTCCAATGAGTCAACTCTTCGCATAAGGTGGCCAAAGTACTGGAGTTTCAGCTTTAGCATGATTCCTTCCAAAGAAATCCCAGGGCTGATCTCCTTCAGAATGGACTGGTTGGATCTCCTTGCAGTCCAAGGGACTCTCAAGAGTCTTCTCCAACACCACAGTTCAAAAGCATCAATTCTTTGGTGCTCAGCTTTCTTCACAGCCCAACTCTCACATCCATACATGACCATTGGAAAAACCATAGCCTTGACTAGACGAACTTTTGTTGGCAAAGATCTTCACTTAGATTTAAACAATTTTGATGTAAATAATCATTATTTCTTTAAGAAGACTATATTTTAAACAACAGTATAAATATCTTAATTTTTAAATTATCTTAAACGTTACATACGTTAGGCAGTGTGTCTGTGAGTTACTCAATCATGTCTGCCTCTGCGACCCTAGGGACTGTAGCCCACCAGGTTCCTCTGTCCATGGAATTCTCCAGGCAAGAATACTGGAATGGGTTGCCATACCCTTCTCCAGGGAATCTGAATCTTTAATGGTTACGAACATCATCAGTTAGATGTTCGGTAGGTATTCATCAAATGAGTGAGTAAAAAACTAAGGTAACCACTTCAAGATGAAACTTTAATATGATGACCTTATTAAGCATCAACTTAGAAACGTGTGTAGATGACTCAATACTTTCACTTTTAAATTCACTCTAATTTCCTATGCAAAAAAATATCAGATACTAAGTAACTGAAGAAAATCCCAAAATGTAACTAAATGTGATCATTTAAAAAGTATTGCATGTCTGCACATCAATTAATATATTATCTTGGTTATATTCCTATGAAGGTTCATGATTAAGTATCATTTTATGATGCTATAGGTATAATCCTATTCTTCCCTTGCTGATCTAAAAGTCTCCTCTTTGGTCCAAAAACATTAATGGAGTTTGGCTGAGTCCATTTCTCAAAAGGACAAAGGAGAACTTCCCTCGTGGTCCAGTGGTTAAGACTCCATGCTTCAACTGCAAGGGGCATGTGTTCAATCCCTATTCAAGGACCTCAGAGCCTGCATGCCGCACCATCGGTAAATAAGTACTATCTTTTTGAAAGAAGGACAAAGAGTCTTTCTTGTCCCTCCAGAACGAACATCTTAAGAAGAAATAGCATTTTTCCTTTGTGATGTGGGTTTTCAAGTTACAATGAGAAAGGGAAAAAAATGTAAATGGAAGAGAGCGGCCTGTTTGAGTTGATATGGATAAGTGTTTTAACATCTCTTAATAATTCTAATTTTGGAATGTTGTTCTGCCTGAGCCCATGAACGTCTCACTTATTTCACAGTCCGGGAGAGTGCAGCTATCTGAGAAACAGGAATAAGTTGGCATTGCCAGGGAGCCAGGTGGTTCCACTGTTTGGAAACCATCTGGTCTGAGTTTTCTCTTTGTCAGCACCATCAATACTTCAGTAGCAAGAGCTATTATAGGGATTGTGTGTGTTTCATTTCTTTAAATAAACTCAAACAAAACTACTCTGAATATAAATTCATTATTTCTTTGAATTGTGCTTGCAGAGCATAATGAAACCCTTGTCAAGACGAGTTACACTTGAATGCTTACATTCATTCCACAACTTCACAAAACCAAGTGGCAAAATACTGGAAGTATGCCTACAACTCCAGCAGCCTCTCTTGATCATATTCACCTTTAAGGGGATAACTACTGTCCACATGCCTCTGGCAAAATGGAGAAATTCTTTCTGCTGAGGTAGATGCCAAGGCAAAGCTACATATTCTATGTGGACAGTTTTAGATATCAGGATCACTCAGAGACAGTTATTTAATCAAAGAAGTAAAACACAGAAAGGCCTAAGAAACTTAAACCTATTAATCCTAGGCTCAATCGACTCTTCATCCAACAGTCGTTGTTCAGTCACTAAGTCATGTCGGATTCTCTGCGACCCCACGACTGCAGCACGCCAAGCTCCCGCCCCATCCTGCACTATTTCCCAGAGTTTGCTCAGATTCACATCCACTGAGCTGGTGATGCTATCTAACATCTCATCCTCTGCTTCCCCTTTCTCCTTTCTCTTTCAATCTTTCCCAGCAACAGGATCTTTTCCAATGAGTCGACTCTCTGCATCAAGTGGCCAAAAAGACAGTATGCCAAACCAGTGACAAAATCCATCAAATCATGGCCTGGACTGCAGAAGACAGGACGATAAATGTACTGCAAAGCACAGGGCCCTTACCTCCACCAAAAAGAAAGGGTCATTGCTTACTAAAAATACCAGGCTCTCTGTAATACATATATGTGAGCAGACACTGGCATTAATAAACCTTGTCTTCTAAGACCTTAATCTCAGCTTCAGTTAAAGATAAAGTTTCCAGACCCAGATGTTTTTATCAGAATACCCAAAGTCAAATCTCCCTAAATGCCAGCATCCACCTTCCAACGGCAGGCCTCCGTTTCACTGCCCTTTAGATAGAAGCTGGAAGTCACCATGTCACATTCACTTAAGAAGGGACAAATTAAAGAGGTTAGAGTACTGACCTAGAGTTAAAAGAGAAAGAAACTGAGGCCAGAAGAGGTTTTACTTTCTTCTATCAGCAGGTCATCCTCAACCCCCTTCTTTGCAACAATGTTTGACTTGTCAAAATTGCTTTGCTGCATCTGCACCTGACATCTAAATCATTTGACAGGCACATAACCTTATCAAATTTCCAGTTATAGTACAAATAGAGGTAACAAACCATATCCACTGAAACTGATAACAGCTCACACAAAGAACTGCAAAGCTGTGATTGCAGGAGAGGAGGGAGTCCCTACAGACATCCTGGCCCGGGAGCCCACAGAAAGGGGAGGAGGAGCAGCCAGAGCCAGACAAAGAGTGGTGGTGGGTTTGACTCCACCAAACCCAGTTGCTGCTCTCATTCTTCTGCTGAGACTGAAACAACCGAAAGGCCTCTCACTGGGGGTGAAAAAAAAATTGTGAAAAGAGTGGTGTCTGTCCGCTCCAACTAGCATTTAACTTAAAAGGCAATTGGAACAAAAGCATAGAACAGTACTTTTGAAAGTCCCCTGCCAACCACCATTTGCCCTAATATGCTGTCAGGTTGTTAGGTACTATGTCTTAATTCAGGAGACAATGCAAGCAACAACAGATATATCCCTGGTTTTGTCTGTAACTCAAGCCAAATGCTCATCTCTAGTATTCGCTCAGGAACACACAGGGAAAATAGTGTTTGCCAAAAAAGAATAAAATATTTTGAGGTAATGTTTCACATTAAAAAATTAATTTTAAATCATGGCCCTGAAACAAAAAAGCCTTTAAAAAAAAATCTGTTTTCTTCACTTAAATGTTCCAGGCTCCTAATACTTCTGGAAAACACTGCAGAAGAAATTTAGGATGTAAATATGAAAAAGTATGTATGTAATTAGAGAGACAATTCCCCCGGTAAAGGACACACACTGAAATCAGATTTAAATTCACCTGATCATAAATATACCAGCTTCCTAATCAACTCCCTCATCTGAAACCTTTTAATCCCAGGCCCAGGAAAGGCTCATGCAGGATTAAATACTCTAATCAGAACACCAAATCCTTTTCCTTTTCTAAAGGAAGAATACACATTTTATCAATATTGGATTACTTGATTTGTGAGTCTACCCTACTCCACATTTCTAGGTGAAATTAACAAGTTGCTTTCCAGGTCTCCAGTTTCCTCTCATTTCTTTCCCTTCATCTCATCCTACCCAACTCCCAGTCTCAAATGCTAATAATGTTCCCTCATCAGTATCTCAAATGCAACCCACTTTTCTCCATACTTTCACCACTACTATTTATTTTTTAAAAAAGAAATGGGGAAGATAAGCATGAAAGCAATAAAAATCTATAAAGTAATTAGACAAATTCTGCACAACTGAAATTTCTATGGATCATTGCATGCCTGGTATTATCCACAGAATGTCACATGATAAACTCAACAAAAATATGATGGATATGTGAATATTCAGTAGGCAGTAACAGTCAATCTAAAATATACAGGATGCACTTGGGTTTATTTAAAATATGATTTTTATGGAGATGCAAATGAGACTAAATCTTGGTGTTTCTTATTTAAGAAAACCTGAAGTCAAGCTATGAAACTATCATTCCTTTAGTGACATTTGAAAACCAAATACTGAAGGAAAATCAACAGGATTATTTTTTACCTGAAAAGAGAAAGATTTTGGCTGGGATTAGATTTAAATTCACCCAACTATTAATACCCCACCTTCCTAACCATGGCCTTGGTCTGAAGCCTTTTAATCCCTGTCCCAGAAAAGGCTCATCCAGGATTAAATACTCAGAACACCAAATCCTTTTACTTTCCTAAATGAAGAATATTCAGCTTATTAACATCAGGTTTGTTGTTGTTGTTCAGTCACTAAGTCATGTCCAACTAAATTCAACAACAAATTCAAGTAAGTAAATACAAAACTGCTAGAACATTCATTCCAGGCTATTTCATATCATCATAAAAGGCAAAACAGATAAAAAGAAAATCTGTGCTTTAGATATTATGTAAATTTATTTCTTAATATAGAAATTAATAGAGAAATGCATTTAAAACTCTTAACAAAAATGATTTCACACACACACACACACAAAACCTCACCAGAATTATCTTTAATTAAAAAGAGAAAAGTATTGAAGTAGTCTCAGCTAAACTATCAGAGAAGGCAATGGCAACCCACTCCAGTACTCTTGCCTGGAAAATCCCATGTACGGAGGAGCCTGGTAGGCTGCAGCCCATGGGGTAGTGAAGAGTCAGACACAACTGAGTGACTTCACTTTCACTTTTCATTTTCATGCAGTGAAGAAGGAAATGGCAACCCACTCCAGTGTTCTTGCCTGGAGAATCCCAAGGATGGGGGAGCCTGGTGGGCTGCCGTCTATGGGGTCACACAGAGTCGGACACGACTGAAGCAACTTAGCAGCAGCAGCAGCCAAACTATTGACCAAGTGTGAGGGTAGGATAAGTCTAGACATATAAGGACTCAAAATTTATCAACCACATACCTTTTCTCAGAAAGCTACTGGAGGCTGTGTTCCACCAAAATAAGGGAGTAAACCAAGAAATATGACATGGGATCCAAGGGTTTTCTAAAAAGGCACAAGGAAAGCCAAGAGTAACGGTGAAGGAAAATCCCAGGGCAGAGCTATTAAATGAACCCAGAGAAAAAGCAGTTCAGATTAGAGTTGGGGACAAAAAGCTCCAGGAGGAATGTCTATTGATTACAGAATCAATAGATTACTGAATGCATGCAGATCTAGTGAAAGAACTTTTAAAACTATCAGACTGTGGAGATAGAAAAGAAATTAGCTACTCTAGGAAAAAAGAAAAATGGTTTTCAAGAAAGTATAATCATAGTACATTCACTGGCTCAGCCAGGAACAATAAACAATCTAATTACACTCATATTATTGTCCTTTGCTTTACTGCACTTCACAGACATCACCATTTTTTTTTACAAATTGGAGATCTGTAGCAACCCTACTTCAAGCAAGACTATCAGCACCACTTTTCCAACAGTATTTGTTCACTTTGTATCTCTGTGTCACACTTTGATAATTCTTGCAACATTTCAAACTTTTTCATTATTTTCACATTTATTACGGTGATCTGTGATCAATGATCCTTGATGTTACTATTACAGCTCACTGAAGGCTCAGTGACAGTTAGCACTCTTTAGCAAAAAAGTATTTCTTAATTAAGGTATCTACATATTTTTAGCCACAATGCTACTGCACACTTCAGCATAGTGTTAACATAACTTTTACATGCACTAGGAAACCAAAAACTCATGTGGCTCACTTTGTTGCCATATTATCGTGGCACCCAACCCACAGTATCTCTGAGGTATGCCTGCAAACAAAGGCTTCTGAATATCCAAAAAATGTGACATAACTATCTTGGGTGGATGGGAGGGGGTAGTTTAACAAAGAATAAATCTAATTCCATACTGAAAAATCAATAGATAATCTCTAAAAACAATTAAGCTTACAAATAGCAATATATGCATAGAATAGACAGATGCTACAAAGAAAAACAAAGGCTTACAAGTGGCTGTCTCTGAAGAGAAGGAATTAGAGGGATAAAGATATACAGAGGGGACTGCTATATTTTACTATAATCAAAAATTACATACTTTGAAACTCTGACAAAAAATTAAAATAAAATACAGATGCCATTCAAAACAATTTTAAAGGAAAAAGAAGCAAATTTCTTTACTGCACTGCTGGAGCTATCTTTTCAAATCTGGACTTATAGTAATTTCTCTTTGAGAAATAAAGTCATCATGGCAAAGATAAAGGCAGATATGATGTCACTATTTCTATTATTGATAAGAACGGTCCATACTTTGCATATTTATCCCATAATCTGTCACAAATAAATACTCTCAATCAATTACTGTAACAAAAACTCAGGCTTGATTTCACATGGCAAATCTCTGCGATAAAGGGACTAATGGAGATGTGTATGTGATGTTACGATTATGAGCTAAGATAGACTTGCTTTGTTTACATGTGATAAAACCTACAGCATTAACAGAAAATACAGCAATGTATAGTGTTGGGACTGGTAATGGCCATAAGAACTAAAGGTCATCTGTGAACAGGCTTAGTGTTACCTCAGTCCAGCTCTAGTGATCACTAAGCTCAGAAAAGAGAGAACCAGGAAAAAGAAGGAAAAAATTGAGGGCTTAAGAAAGCAGGGAAAAAAACTGAAGAAGAAAGCAGAAATGGAAACAGGCAGACGCACTAAGATCCACAGCACATTCATCAAGGTTCTGGATATGTAGTGTGGATGGCACGGCCATCGTGGGCAGCAGGGAGGTGACCACCATTAACCAGGGCCCTCACCGGTAAACTCAGCAATCCATCAGCGAGGCCCACTAACACGGAGAGAGACTCACCCACCTTGAGGACGAGGATCTCTGCACTGCTAGCATCACCCTGAAACCTAGAAACAGCTTTGGTCAGAGGCTTAGCAAGTCCTGCCGCAGGACCCAACTCTTCCTGCTGCTTTTGTTAGCAAGAGCTGGTATCTATTTAAGTTTTTTTTTTTTTTAATCATCTTATGTTGTTCAGTCACTCAGTCGTGCCCAACTCTTTGGAACCCCATGGACTGCAGCACACCAGGCTTCCCTGTCCTTTATCATCTCCTGGAGTTTGCTCAAACTCACGTCCATTGAGTCAGTGATGCCATCCAACCATCTCGTCCTCTGTCATCCCCTTCTCCTCCTGCCTTCATCTTAACAGATGGAGCATATTTTAGATTTATCATTTCTCCCTTCTAACAGGCAAGAATTTCCTATTTCCCCAAGTCTGGTCAGAACTGTTCATACAATCCACTGAAGTCCCCTACCTCTCTGAAATCCTGTGGATCCCCTAACTTTAACACACAGGTGATTTCATTTACTGTCTTACTACATGGGTACAACCTGAGGCCTCATGTGTTGGGAGAGAAACGGGCTAGAGAACACACAACACTCAAAAACAAACTTATCAGTTCAGGGACAGGTCCTATCAGCGGGACAGCCTGCCCAAAGTGGCTTCGAATACCAATACCAGCCCCCTCCACAAAAGGCATTTTAATACTGGCTTCACAGATAGAGAAAATTGGTTTCTTTCACTCCTTTCCTAGTATTATGAAATGAAAGGTTCTATGACATATCACAATAAATGCAGAATCGCATAATGATTACTTTATGGGGTTGAAAACACAAATGAACACCTCTATTGTAGTCACTCTTTGTTATTCCCTGACCACCCACCATCCATCACCCCTTCTTTTGGTACAACACCTTTCCTTTCTTTTGAGAACCCAGTTTTCCCCAGCTCTCTCCAGAGGTGGATTATGTAACTTGGAAATGGCCAGACAGTGCAGTGCACCCCCCATCTCAATGATTTTTCAACCATAGATATAATATCCAACCAGGACCAGAGAGAGAGCGAGCTCATTGGTGGGGGCCTTTCTGTCATTGAACTTGTACCTACAGAGATGTAGGTTAAAGGCATGGCAGCTGTCTTTCAGCCACATAGGTGAGCCAGCCTGAAAATGGAGCTGTCACAGAAGACACAGGACTGAGAGATGGAGAGAAACTGGTTCCCAGTGAAACCCTCTGAGCCCCTCGAGGAAGCCCTGCCCTAAAGCCAGTTTCACCCCTGGGCTCTTGCAGCATCTGAGTCAAAAATAATAATACCAGGTTGGACTGAGTTTTCTGGCACTTGCAAGAAAAAAAAGTCCTAATTAATATGCTCATATACATTTTGCTAGGAGATAAAATTTCTAAGAGGGTTTAGAGCCTTCCAGATTACTTTCCTCTCACTATCATACCTTTCATTGGCTGAGCTGATTTAACACAGCTGTTTGTGATTAAAGCTCAATTATACAGGAAAGTGGTTCTGGTAATCCTAAACAGCAGATACCTGCAAATCACCTGCATGTGGTTTGGGAATCCAAAGTTAAAGAAACAAAAAAGTCATAAAACACTGTTAAAATATTTTTTAACAACTCCTCAGATGGGAGTCCCTTTCCCCCAAGTGACTGCTGTTAGTAAGTACAGTACAGTTAAACTTGAGCAAGAATTTTGTATTCCAGAATTGGCTGGGATGTCACCATTTGAGATGCTGGCAAAAACCATACTTCAGAGCAAACAATATATAACTAAAATGTTTTTTAAAACAATTTTCTGAAGAGGAGGTAATTCCACAAAATGATTGAAAACAGTGTAATTGTCATTTAGCTGTGTACACCCACTGTGTCTGTTGAAAGGTGTTTTCTCCATTATACAGAATTTTTAAAAACCTAAGAACAGGAAGTCGCAAGCATCTCACTTATAACCTTTTGAATTACTCAGCACATAATCAGTATTTGAAAGTTCTCACTATCTCCTCCTCCTCAAAATCTTTCCTATCTTTTCTTCTTTCTAGCCGTTTTGATTTTTTTTTTTCCAATCACAGTTTTGTTAAGAAATGTCCAAATAAAGATAAAATAAATTCTTGGGATTTCCCTGGTAGTCAGGTGGTTAAGATTCCACACTGCCATTGCAGGGGACACAGGTTTGATCCCTGGTTAGGGAACTAAGATCCTACATGCCTTGCAGTGTGGCAAAATTTTAATTAATTAAAAAGAATAACAGATAAATTCTCATACTAGATCGATTATGTCTTAAGTAAATAAGAATACCAAGTTTCACATGGATCTAAACAGATTGACAATAAACTTAGGAAGGTTCACAGTTTAGGAACTCATAGTACTCACTAGAATGTTTTTACCTATACAGTCATACCTGGCTTTCCGAGGGGGATTGGCTCCAGGACCCCTCAAAGATTCCCAAATTCACAGATGCTTAAAGTCCCTTACAGTCAGCCCTCTGTATCCACAAATGCAAACCCACAGATACAGAGGGCCAACCATAACCTAAGTAAAGAACAAGGAAAATGCTAAGGCTGGAAGCTGATATCCTAGGTGGTAGGAACCCCCACACCCTGGGAACGATGTAGTGGGGAGTGGGTCAACCTGGTGAAGGTACCTGGATTCTAAACTTGGAGGGGGGCCTAACAAGCTTTGTGACCCTAGCAGGTTCCCTGAGAATCCTCTCTCTTCACTTGTAAGGTGAGAAAATTAAATAGATGATCCCAGTAGGTCTTGTAGAAAGCTAAGCATTTGTGCCTCCATTCTATAAAACCATCTAGAGAATTAACCATAAAAGATGGTGAGAATGGTTATCCTGAGACAGCTTATAATAAGCTGCTGCTGCTAAGTTGCTTCAGTCGTGTCCAACTCTGTTCGACCCCATCAATGGCAGCCCACCAGGCTCCCCTGTCCCTGGGATTCTCCAGGCAAGAACACTGGAGTGGGTTGCCATTTCCTTCTCCAATGCATGAAAGTGAAAAAATAAAGTGCAGTCACTCAGTCGTGTCCGACTCCTAGTGACCCCATAGACTGCAGCCCACCAGGCCCTTCCGTCCATGGGATTTTCCAGACAAGAGTACTGGAGTGGGGTGCCATTGCCTTCTCCGTTATAATAAGCACCAAACAAAAATAAAGTGAATATGCTTCTATTCTAATGCAAAAGTGTGCACCAAACGTCAACCAGGCTTCATTTCAATATATTTTGGGATTCTTTTCAAAACTCATCAGTGAAGTAAAGGGAGTTTTCTGATTAACCTTTGGCTAACCAGAACACTGAACTTGGAAAAATACCTCTTTCCTTAATCACTCCAGTTCTCTATAGCAATAAACATAACAGTTGTTCTCAAATTGCAAAGAGCTGTGCCCAAAATATCTGTTCCTAAGTCTTCACAGGCATCCAGTGATAACTAGTGCAATCTAATGTGCACAGGGTAGAGAGAAATTACAGTAATTGGCTTGTCCAGGGATAGAACCCGAAACTTGGCCCCATTAATGAACTGAATGGGCCAACTGGGCAGCCCCACCACAAACTAATAAGACATATGCACTTACCTCTGCTATGAGAGGCTCCAGAAAAATGCAACACATGATACACACAGCCAGGAAAAAACTGCCTAAACATATCAGACGCTAAGAAATAGTGTTTTCTTATGGTTAACTGTAAGTTATACTTTAGTTAATCAAGTCCTATTTTAAATGCCTCAGGGAGCTGGTATTTAAAATTCTTTTACAGCAATTACATTCTTAAAGAGAAAGTAATTTACCTTAATTTATTTATTTTGTAAATCTATGTCATTTATCAAAACCTAAAAATATTAAACAGTTCACCCAATTAAATTTTAGTCAAAAGCTATAAAGAAGAAAAAAAGCACCTTCTATGGACGCTTTCCAGGCAAACATTTAAAAATACAACCAGAAGTTTAAAAAAAAAAAAAAACTCCACAAACTTCTAAAAAAACAAAAAATAAGTAAAGGTTATATTAAAAACATGTACACAAAAACACATAGAAAAAAATCTAATAGCAAACTTGTGAAAGCTACAGTAACTTCCACCATCACTTTAAATCAAATTATTGTGATCTTATTTTAACTTAATACAAAATTATTTGTTTGCAAGCTATCTGAACAATGTAGTTGTCATTTTGTTTGACAGGGTCCAAAAGACAAAACCAAATCATCTAGCGGAATGGAATGTTATTTGTGTTTTTCATATAGAACAATATAAAATTTTGAACTAAAACTATTACTTCTAGGGAAGTGGCAAACTGTTAAAAATTTTCAACTTGACCAAGAAGGACATCTTTTGTTTCATTAGGTTTTGACAATGAAACATTTTTACCCTATCAAACCTTAAATGCAACTTTTCTTGAAGAAGAAAGAGAAGAATTGAGGGCTCTATTAGCCAGGGTCACTCCTTTCATCTAAAGTTTACAAGAAGCCCTGGAAAATCTCCTCCTGTGCATTGCTGAGCTCTGGTCCAATGCAGCCTTTCTTACCCTGATTTTATGCTCTAAGGAAAATGCCCCTCATTTCTATAATGTCATCAATCTCCCCTAGATCCTGCCATCCCCATGGGCAAGGTGATCGAGGAAGGATGGTGCCTTCACCCAATGAAAATTGTGCTCAAAAGATTTTTTTTTTTTTTAAATTGGGCTCTGTGACATTCAAATAAGATTGTTGTGGTTCCGTAGTTAACTTGTGTCCAACTCTTTGCTGACCCATGGACTGCAGCTCGCAGATTATCCCCACATAAAATACCAGGACATGGATCAACTCTATTACAATGAAGTCTCAAACTAAAGTGCCAATTAAATATCAGATGAACTTCAGCAAAATTTCTCCTTGAGCCCTGCTGCTATTTCTGTTAGTCAGGAATACCCAAAGTATGGGGAAAACTGTTATATTTGACAAAACACAAAACCAAACAAAACCAAAAACCATTTTCCGTAATTACAAGCACTCATCTCTGCTAAACATACAATATTCAGGGTGGAGATCAGTGCTGAGTAAAAAGATATATGTAAGCGATGACTAAATTGTGGGGTTTTTTTTAAGCATGCATCCATATACAAAAAGACTAAAGGGAAAATAAAAATGTTGATAGATCAGATTACCTCTAGGTGATTTCAGAATTTTTTCCATTATTACTGTTATAAAATTATTTGTACAATATATTAAAAGTACAAATACACATCCCTTCAGGTAGAAGGTAATGGTATATTCTGGACCCAGTGGCGCTACAAGCAAGGAGAGCTGACCTTGCTCTACAAAGCAAGTGAAAGGCTAAAAGGAATCAGAGAAACCATCCATTGAAATTGACTGTCCTCCTGCAAAGCTCCAATATATATGTAGTTATGTATATGTGCTTTCTCCAAATAAGTAAAATATAACCAGATAATCGCATGTTATTTATGCAAAGCAATCCACATATATAAATATGGGTTATCTATATAATACATATAATATGCACATATATATATGCATAATACATCTTAAGGGCTTCCCAGGTGGCTCAGTGGTACAGAATCTGCCTGTAACGCAGGAGACACAGGTTTGATCCCTGGGTTGGGAAGATTCCCTGGAGAAGGAAATGGCAACCATCTCCAGTATTCTTGCCTGGGAAATCCCATGGATAGGAGGAGCCCGGCAGGCTAAGTCCATGGGGTCACAAAGAGTCAGACAAGACTTAGCACTAAAGAACAACAGCAAATAGCGTATCTACTGACTCACATATCATATGTATAACTAACGCAAAGCAAGCCAACAGTTCAGTTAATTCAGTTGTTATAATAACCAGATGCGCCTACTCAAAAACAAATACAAACTTTAAAATAGGGCTAACAGTAATGGAAATTCACATAGTACACTGACCTGAGCAAAATAATTAAGCTCAACATAATTCAATAACTATTCTCTTTTCAAAATTTCCAAAGTACTTTTGGTTTAGATCCTAACAGAGGCAACTCAATATAAGGATTAGAGGCAGCCCAAGACCAGTCATCTTTCCAAGTGTGCTGGAATTGCAATAGTTTGGTTAGCCTAAACAACGGCTTAAAAAAGATTAAATTAAATGATATATAAAATCTCCTTCAAAAATAAATTCTGTGGTTCTCTAATTAATATATCAAAACACAGATATACACATACATGATCTCTGAGTTTTGAAGTAAACTAGCACTGAATCATAATGAGTAAGTCAACATGTCATAATTTCATTACATATGTTTAGATCAATGACCTAGAACCTTGTTTTCTCTTGAGTATTAATTTCTATGATATATCTGAGTCAAACTTATTTGAAAATTTAAAAATGAAACACAGGAGAATGAAAAGGGGAAATAATACTTTTTCCAAACATTAAAATGAAGAAGCAGGAGAATAAATCCAAGTATCTGCTTTATATTTAAAAGAACTTGTTTTTATTTCATTTGATTATGGGGAGTTATTAACAACCCCCATGCCAAAAGACACTATCAACTTACTATCTTGGAGATCTATATTAGCCAGCCCAAAGCAACAGTATTCATTTTTAATTTAAAAGTTTATTCCTGATACTACATTTTTAAAGTATTGGTTGGACTAAACATTGATTAAATGGATAAAAATCAACCCACTTTTTTCTTTTTGGCCATGCCCCACAGCATATGGAATCTTAGTTCCCCAACCAGGGATTGAACCTACATCCCTTGCATTGGAAGCACAGAATCTTAACCACTGGACCACCAGAGAAGCCCCCCAATCTACTTTTTCTAAGGTATACTACACCGTGCTGCTGCAATTCTACATACACTATCTACAGGATTGGTATTAGTGTTACTATAAAGAAGATCACTACTTCCTCATGATAGCCGTAGGATTAATTCTAGCCAATCCCTGGCTATTTCCTTTAGATGTGGTTTTCCATGAAGCTCCTCAAGTGATGGCAATATTTTCTCCCAGGCCCCACAAAGCTGGGGTGAGTGGCCCTATTACTGCTCATCGCTGCTTCCAGGCTTTTACTCCTCTCTCCTTCCCAGCTCTTTTAGGGTACATGGTGCTGGGTGACACCCCACTCCACCCTTTCTATGGCTATCACACCAACATATCATCTCATTTAACCACTGACTCACTATGGCACCCTCTACTTCCACTCTGTCAACATTCTTAAGGGGCCTCAGCATCACCCATGCAATGCATTCAACATCCTGGCTCCTCTCTCTTTGACCAACTCTTCTCTGTCCTCCACGCATCTCATCCTCCCACTCCCATAGCCAAAGCCTGGAGCATGATGCCAAGAGCCGTGCCACCTCCAAAATCTGTTTCAGGCCTCCCAGTCAATCACCAGCACCATTTACTTTTGAAGTCACTCTTCTCCTTACTTTAACCCCAACAATTCTCTAACCTCATCAGGACTTCCAGTCTTCTGACCCTACCTACTGCTTACTGTCCACCACTCTCCACGTCTTCATACCTTCTACATAAATCTCAGATTCTATAGCTCATCATTACAATCTCTTCCCAGCAATTACCCTCAAGTATTTTTCCCCTCTCATCCTTTGATGTACTCTTCAGGCAAAACCCAGCCCTGGTAAAAACCCAACTCTCTGGCTACTCTGTGTGGCATACAAAAGGCCCAATGTGGTAGAGGAAAACACACAACTGTGCTGTCTGAACACAGTTTAATATCTGATCATTTCAGCTGGACCCTCAGCTCTGTCTGGCGACCTTACAAGCTGTCCCAAGGTCATCACTTTTTCACTATTCAGAAAAACTATTTCTGAACTCTTCCACAATACTCTATACCCACCCCCTGCCCACCGGGAGCCTTCTGTTTTGTTCCATTGATGATTTCTCGGTCCCTGGGCCAGTTATTCTCGGTTGATTACTTTTATTTCACTGCGGAAATGGAACTAATCAGAAGAAAACTTCATTTTCTCTATTTCCCCACCAAAAATCTTATTAACTTTTCTGTATCTGTGCCCACAGGACTCTGTCTTCTGTCTCATACAGCAGGATTAACCGTTCTGACTCCTAGATAAGGCAACCCCTCCACTCATGCACTGGGTCCTATCCCTTCTTGCTCAGTCAGGGACTTTGCTCTTTGCCCCTCCATCATCAAATTTTCTTTCTATTGAACCACTGCCTACAAAGACACTGTATACCTTAGAACCCTGGGTTTCTGCTCCTTTTATAGCAGCAATCCTCAAATAGTCGTAGAAGCTCACAACTCCTATTTCTCTCCTCTTATTCGGTCATGATCCCATACTAAGCAAACTTTCCTTCCACCACACCATCAAGACTCTTCAGTTCAGTTCAGTCGCTCAGTCGTGTCCAACTCTTTGCGACCCCATGAATCGCAGCACGCCAGGCCTCCCTGTCCATCACCAAATCCCGGAGTTCACTCAAACTCACGTCCATCGAGTCGGTGATGCCATCCAGCCATCTCATCCTCTTATGTCCTCTTTAATTTCTGCAATGCTCACTTAGTTATTTAGCAGAGCACTGTTCAGCCACGTTGTACTTGTGTCTTTTACAGTTTTCTTCCTGTAACTGATTTCTGATCCTATAACATTGTGGTCAGAAAAGATGCTTGATACAATATCAATTTTCTTAAGTTTTCCAAGGCTTGATTTGTGACCCAAGATGTGGTCTATCCTGGAGAATGTTCCATGTGCATTTGATAAGAAAGTATTCTGCTGCTTTCAGGTAGAATGTCCTATAAATATTACCTATCTGTTCTATTGTGTCATTTAAAGCTTGTGTTTCCTTATTTTTTTATAAAAAGGGAGTGGAGAGCTAGCTCTCTGTCCACCACGTGAAGACACGTTGAGAAGACGACCGTCTATGAACCAGGAAGCATGTGCTCTCCAGACACACCATCTGCCAGCAGCTTGATCTTAGACATCCTGGCCTCCATAACTACAAGAAACCGACATGTGCTCTGTAAGCCACCCGTCCTGTGCTATCGGTTATAGCAGCCCAAACGACAAGACACCAGTCTTCAAGCCAAAGAAAACTCAGAGTACTGAGTCTAGGTAGATAAAGAATTTATACAAATTAAAGTGACTCACCAAATCGAGCTCAGCCAGCCCAAAGAATGACAGTTTTCTTCCTGTCTCACTCCCAGGGTGACTTGCTCACTAATCTCTGGCTTGTTTTACTCTGTCAGTGCATAATCCTCCTGCAGGTTACTCATCTCCTCTCTGGTGTTCTAATTACCAGTCTGACTGCTCCATCCTCTTCACATTCTGCTGGACTTCTTCAAACAGCTTTCTCTTCTTCCCCCATTCCACGCTCCCTGCCACACACCTGGGTGCTATAGTTGGCACATCTGAAGCATGCTGTCCAGCAAATACACGCTGCTCCATACAACAAATTAGCATCCTAACACAGTCTTACACGTGACAGCTTTTCCCAAGAGGGACACAGGGGCTATAAATTAACATCCAAGGCATATAGAGGGATGTGGGATATTTCCTCACAGGTTCATTTAACAATTTTCTCTGAAGCCAATGAAATGTTCTAGAATTCATTCCATTACTAAGTAGGGAATTGAATCTCTGACTTAATGAAGAGTTTAGATAACAGATTTTTAAAGGTAGATTCAAGACTGCCAAGCCCTAATGGAAATCAAACAATGCTACCTAGCTTAGTGAAAAACAAGAATGTTAAAGTAAGTAGAATTGTACATAAATAGATATTTCCAAAGTTTTGAGAATTTTTTTAATTTAGTGTTACAAACGCTGCCATGTTGTGAAACTAATAAAGCAATTTAATCAAATTGATATCACAAATTTTGAGGAAGTAGAATTTAAATCAATGAGATTTTGATGTAAAAATTTTTTTACTTGATATCTGACTTTCTGGGATATTTTGCAGAAAGTACCCAGTTGAGAAACATGTATCTATAAGGTCAGAGGTTCTTTGCAGTTTTACTTTATATTAATGATCACTTTATTAAAAAACTGGAAAACTACATTTATTTTCACCTTTTAAAAATTACTATACTAATCAATAGTAATAAAGGTTGGTTTTAAAACAGTACAGATTTATATAGACTTTTTTCAAGCTTTATGACTGTGTGGTATCTTCTGAACAACCTACCTAAGTTTCGGTATTTTTCCACATTGTAAGTCTTGCTTTCCTAAGGAAGAAGCTATAAATTCACTTCCTCAGGCTCCCGTGCAGCTAGGATACAGGCTTGCAATCTAGGCACCACCAACCAGACATACCCATAAGAGCCTTTGATGAAGAAAAGAACTTGAGGAAGCAGAATCTTCTTTCTGAAAGGGTGATGACAAAGGTTCCCAGGCTCAGGGCAGCAGGGAAATTAGTAGCAGAGGTTTGGGGGTCCAGTAGCCCATGAAGGGGAGAAGGCAATGGCACCCCACTCCAGTACTCTTGCCTGGAAAATCCCATGGACCGAGGAGCCTGGTGGGCCGCAGTCCATGGGGTCACTAAGAGTCAGACACGACTCAGCGACTTCACTTTCACTTTTCACTTTCATGAATTGGAGAAGGAAATGGCAACCCACTCCAGTGTTCTTGCCTGGAGAATCCCAGGGACAGGGGAGCCTGGTGGGCTGCCGTCTATTGGGTCGCACAGAGTCGGACACGACTGAAGCAACTTAGCAGCAGCAGCCCATGAAGGCAGCAGAAGCTGTGAGGTCGCATCACCAGACATACCAGGGTCCCTGCTGACACAGTCGTGGTTCACTCTGGGAGCACTGACCCTGCCAGCTTAGTCTCCGGGCCTCTCTGTCCTGTCCTCACCATCTTTGAACTACCTAATATGGTCTACTAAGCTTATTGTCTCCCTAAACTATAATGAAATTAATCACATGTAACTAAAAATTCTTTTACAGCAAAATTTTTGAGTTTTTTAAATTTCCTCTTTAAAGCCATCAAAAAGCCAACATAAAGCTTTAAAATATGTAAAGTCCCCCAATACATAATTAACTAGGAGTGTTAATTAGATTAATATATAAGCTTCCCTGGTGGCTCAGATAGTAAAGAAACTGCCTGCAATGCAGGAGACCCAGGTTCGATCCCTGGGTCCTAAAGAGGTCCTGGAGAAGGGAATGGCTATACACTCTAGTATTCTTGCCTGGGAAATCCCATGGACAGAGGAGCCAGCAGGCTACAACTCATGGGGTCACAAAGAGCTGGACACAAGTGAGCAACTAACACTTTATACTCATGCAACCTCTGGTCATGAAATCTAACCAGCAAAGGACATCACTGCATGGTAGCCAAAGGACACCACTAAATCATGGATGATGTTAACCCACACCCTATAAAGGGTGTGAAAATGAGAATCTTAATGTAAAAGGAGCTTGTTAACCCAAATGAAATTCTTACAAAGGCAGGGATTTATTTTTTAGTATGCACATCTATCAGCTGTCTCCAAAATTATGGTTCATAATGAACTTGCCTGAAAGTCAGTGGCTTACAATCCTAAGCATTTATTTTTCTTGCTCACAGGTCTTCATGTCTCAATCTGCTTGGCTCCAGGGGGTGTTGCTTCGGTTCCATGTGCCCCATGATCCCCTTAGGCCAGCAGCCATCCAGAACACATTCTTCTCCAGTGGATGCAGGAGCACCACAGGCCATACCAACCACAGAAGCACATCTAAGATCTCTTCGGGCCTCACGTCTGCTTAAGTACACGGACATGCCCAACATCAATGGGGCAATGGTACCTCCTGAAATGGAAGCCCCTACAAAATCACATGGAAAGGTGTAGGCATACAATTGTAAAAGGGAGAGGTGAAGGATGGAAGAAAACACTGCAATTAACTGCTGAAGTCATCCACTCCCTACTCCAAGGCACTGCCACCCTCATTAGCTCTCTAAGGAGCAAACTATATTCGCTTATCATGGTTTACCAGGCTTCAGTGTCACATCACTCACTCACTGCCCTCACTGTGGCCAAAAGCAATGCACATTATGCGTAAAGACTGGGCCAGCACATTGTCATATTAAACAATACCCACGGAAACAACTGCACCCATCTCACAACAGAATCGTCTCCCAGCAAACACAATAAATATTACATATCTCCAATTACCAAACCTCAGAAGGCAAAGTGATTCTTCTCGTACGGTAATTTAAACTGTCTTTCAGCCCAGCCAGTTAAATCATGTTTTCTCACATTTTGAACTGTGCTGACCTAAATGGAATATACTTTGTCACTGAGTCATTTATTTGATGTCATACCTAATTGCTCTCTTTAGTTCTTCCATGTGCAGTCAATTCATCAGACAAAATGTATTTGAACTTGAAACTGACTCCATGCAAGAGGAGCTAGAGGCAAAGTATGGCTAACACATCTGCAGAGGGATCTTTCACTGAACTTAATCCACAAGATCCAAAAAGAGTAATTGCATCTTTAATATGCATTAATTAAAGCGCCGACAATCACTGTGGTAATTAATAGGAAGATGATCAAGCATAACTAATTCAGGGTCTTTTTAAAATATTTATTTATTTATTATTTATTTTGTCTGTGTCAGGTCTTAGTGGAGGCACGTAGGATCCTGATCTTCATGGCACTCAGGATCTTTAAGTGCAGCATGTGAACTCTTTGTTGCAGCACGTGGGATCTAGGTCACTGACCAGGGATCAAACCTGCAGCCCCTGAATTAGGAGCGAGGAATCTGAGCTACTGGGCCACCAAGGAAGTCCCTAATTCAGTGGCTTTTTGCCTTCAAAATTCAGACTACAAGATAATCAGTTTCACTGCTCATAATCTACGAAGCCAAACTCGTAGTAGTAATTAGCAAGTGGTGCTTTATTACAAACACTTCTCCTAAAGCCAAGCACCCACACTCATCTTGGGTTGGAAAAACTTGAGGGTGCTGGAAAGCCCTCACCTTTGAAACAAAGGCTGAAAGTCAGGGAAATGCAAAAGGAAAATGTTCCTGAAAAGAAATGGTTATTCCCTTCCGAAAAATGCTCAGCACCTCCCAGTGACGAAAGAGGAGCCCTGGGCTGACCAGCCTGCAGCACAGATATCAGAGGAAATGATGTTTATAGTCCCCAGGGGTGGGGAAAGCACCGCCTTCTTGAGAAGGAAACATATTAGTAATTGCGTCAGATGTGAAGGTGGCTGCTTGACCATCCTGCCAGCGAGACAAAAGGAGCAGGACAGTCACCGTCGTTTCGGTGCAAGGTTAAAGCTGCCACACAGAAGCAAAAGGGACCCTCAGCTCAGGCAAGGCCTGCAAAGTGAAGATTCTCGAGTTCAGTGCAATTACGAAGGGACTCGAAGCAGCACCGCATTGCTGAGGAATACCAATGAGTAGCGCTATGGTAACCGAGGAGACAAATCTATCAGGAAGATAAATAGGAAGATGCCGAGGAAACGAAATGAATTCCCAAGTTTCCTGTTCTATATTTTTGTAAACTGTTGCTAATAACCTCTACCTATCAAAACATCCTTGAATTCTTTTTTAATTTCCACAACCTACTTTTATGGTTTATTCTTGAGCCATTTTCACACATTCTAAAGCTGACACAGCTGTTCGGGAGCTATCTCTGCAAATGCTGCTCGGTTTGAAAATAATTATCTCTGAGTAGATAAGGCTAGCTATGAGCTAGATGCTGTGCGCAGCAATTCTTCCTGCTGTCTCAACCCACTTACTCTTTGTGGTACTAATTCTTTTTCCTTTACAGTATATCAAACACACACACAAATACATATACACACTTCCATTTTTAATCTTAAGAAGGAAGCACTCCCCTTTCCATGGCCAGCTTCCTCTACACCACTAATCCCTGCCAGCAGGCTTGGACCACAGCTCCCTCTGGCTCATAACCCAGCCAAGTCTAACATGGCATCCATGGGCCATTCACACTTATCATGAGCCTTGGGAGTTTGAGATTTTTAGAGGAGTCTTTCCATGGAACAATGCAAAATCAGTTCATGTACCACTGAACTGCATCATCATGGCCCAGAGCTTTAGATTAGGTAATACCAAGCCATTTAAGGTATTTCCTTCCTATAGGAGTCTGTTGTTGTTCAGTCGTTAAGTTGTATCTGACTCTCTGTGATTCCATGGACTACAGCATGCCAGGCTTCCCTGTCCTTCACTATCTCCCAGAGTTTGCTCAAACTCATGTCCATTGATTCTGTGATGCCATCCTACCATCTCATCCTCCTTTCTCCCTTTTCCCCCCTGCCCTCAATCTTTCCCAGCATCAGGGTCTTTTCCAATGAGTTGGCTCTTTCCATCAGATGGTCAAAGTACTAGAGCTTTAACTTTAGCATCAGTCCTTCCAATGAATATTCAGGATTGATTTACTTTAGGATTGACTGGTTGGATCTCCTTGTAGTCCAAGGGACTCTCAAGAGTCTTCTCCAACACCACAGTTCAAAAGCATCGATTTTTCAGCGCTCAGCCTTCTTTATGGTCCAACTCTCACATCCGTACATGACTACTGGAAAAACCACAGCCTTGACTATACAGACATTTGTCAGCAAAGTGATGTGTCTGCTTTTGAATATGATGTCTAGGTCTTTCATAGCTTTTCTTCCAAGGAGCAAGCATCTTTTAATTTCATGGCAGCAGTCTCTGTCTGCAGTGATTTTGGAGCCCAAGAAAATAAAATCTTTAACTGTTTCCACTGTTTCCCCATCTATTTGCCATGAAGTGATGGGACTGGATGCCATGATCTTTGTTTTCTGAATGTTGAGTTTTAAGTCAGCTTTTTCACCCTCCTCTTTCACCTTCATCAAGAGGCTCTTTAGTTCCTCTTCACTTTCTGTCATTAGGGTAACCTCATATCTGAGGTTATTGATATTTCTCCCCACAGTCCTGATTCCAGCTTGTGATTCATCCAGCCTGGCATTTCGCATGATGCACTCTTCATATAAGCTAAATAAGCAAGGTGACAATATATAGCCTTGTCATACTCCTTTCCCAATTTGGAACCAGTCCATTTTTCCATGTCTGGTTCTAACTGTTGCTTCTTGACCTGCATACAGTTCTCTCAGGAGGCAGGTGAGGCCATCTGGTGCTCCCATCACTTTAAGAATTTTTCAGTTTGTTGTGATCCACACAGTCAAGGGTTTAGTCAAAAAAGCAGTGGTCAATGAAGGAGAAGTAGATGTTTTTCTGGAGTTCTCTTGCTTTTTCTATGATCCAACAGATGTTGGCAATTTCATCTCTGGTTCCTCTGCCTTTTGTAAATCCAGCTTGTACATCTGGAAGTTCTTGGTTCACATATTGTTGAAGTCCAGCTTGAAGGATTTTGAGCATTACCTTGCTAACATGTGAAATGAGTACCATTGTACAGTAGCCTGAACATTCTTTGGCATTGCCTTTCTTTGGGATTGGAATGAAAACTGATCTTTTCCAGTCCTGTGGCCACTGCTGAGTTTTCCAAATTTGCTGACATATTGAGTGCAGCACTTTAACAGCATCACCTTTTAGGATCTGAAATAACACAGCTGGAATTCCATCACCTCCACTAGCTTTGTTTGTAGTGATGCTTCCTAAGGCCCACTTGACTTCACACTCCAGGATGTATGGCTCCAGGTGAGTGACCCACACCATCATGGTTATCTGGGTCATTAAGACCTTTTTTGTATAGTTGTTCTGTGTATTCTTGCCACCTTTTCTTAATATCTTCTGCTTCTGTTAGGTCCTTGCTGTTTCTGTCCTTTATTGTGCCCATCTTTGCATGAAATGTTCCCTTGGTATCTCCAATTTTCTTGAAGAGGTCTCTAGTCTTTCCTATTCTCTTATTTTCCTCTATTTGTTTGCACGGTTCACTTAAGAAGTCTATCTTATCCCTCCTTGCTATTCTCTGGAACTCTGCATTCTGTTGGGTATATCTTTCTCTTTTTCCTCTTTCACTTTTCTTTTCTCAGCTATTTGTAAGGCCTCCTCAGACAACCACTTTGGCTTCTTGCATTTCTTTTTCTTCGGGATGGCTTTTGTCACTGCCTCCTGTACAATGTTATGAACCTCTGTCCATAGTTGTTCAGGCACTCTGTCTACCAGATCTAATGCATTGAATCTATTTGTCACTTCCACTGTATAATCCTAAGGAATTGATTTGGGTCATGCCTGAATAGTCTAGTGGTTTTCCCTACTTTCTCCAATGTAAGCCTGAATTTTGCAATAAAGAGCTCATGATCTGAGCCACAGTCAGCTCCAGGTCTTGTTTTTGCTAACTGTATAGTGTGTCTCCATCTGTATAGCAGTCTGCTTTACAGCAAATACACAAAAACTGCTATATCTTCTCACGAAACCGAGATCCATCATTCAGAATTCCTTTCGGCATGAACAGACTTTGATTTGTTCAACAAAACACTATGATTTTTCAACCTTGTTTTTGGTTTAAGTCATTGAATACATAAGAATAAGCTGACGTGCCTTAATCATATTTAATAGCTTATGATCTGTCAAAGGTTTTTATGGATTAAAAAAATTATTTGTTTTACAGTAAGTCACCTATATACACACCTTCAAGTTGTGAGCTTTCAAAGATGCACCATGCGTTCACACATCCAGTCACATACGTTAGCTCATGTATCTGATGTGCATTGTCATGCGCCTGCCTCCTCGGCAAGTGGCTGTGCTTGTGTGTACTTTACACAGCACGGTACTGTTGCTGCGCAACAGGAGGAGCTTACTAATGAAGATGATGGAACTGGAGGCCCGGAGAAAGGAGGGAGAGAGACAAGAGGAAGAAGTAGCTGAAGAACTGAGGAGATTCACAATGCAGGAAGTGGCAAGGGGGTTTTCTTTATCTGAGGACGCACTGTTAGGTTTTGAAGTACAGAACGTGAACACAGAATGGTATCTGAAGGCTGCAGCAGCCATTCAGAACACAATCCAGGGCTACTGAGTCATCTTTGACAAGAAAGAAAGAGCTACTCCCCAGTCATCACTGAATCATCTTTTCAAGAGGGTTGATAGAATCGAATCCAGCAATGAACCAGAACCTGTGCCCTCTACACCAAGCATGAGTGAAATTGCAGCTTGCCCCCCATCTCCTGTGGCTGACAATCCTTCAGCTCTACCATCTTCCACCTTCCCTCCCTCCTCCTGTCGGTAACCCTTCTTGACTCTTCACTCGATGCCAGCCCCTGTATGCCAGCTGTTGTGCTGAACCATTGTACTTTCCAAGGTACTGTACTGTAAGATTAAACATGTTTTATTTTGAGTGCTTGTTTTTTTTGTATTACTTGTGTATAAAGTATTACAAACCTATTACAATACAGTACTATATAGTCGACTGTGTGAGTTGGTACGTAGGCTAACTTTGTTGGACTTAACAAATAAACTGGACTACAAAAATGCACTCTCAGAATGAAACTTGTTCATATATAGGGGACTTATTGCATTTTATTTCTTTTTACTGCCTTCTTAAAATTCCACTAATTCAACAACTCATCAAAAAGTAGGTGAGTCGACACTCCTTTATTGAAAGGGACAATCCAGGTCATGAGAAGTAACTGATTGATTTAACTTTTCTCTAATAATCTCTCCTGAGACTATCATTAGTCTCTAAACTCTCAAATTACTGCTGCTCTTTGGATATTTTCCATAAACTAATAGATTATTTAACCATCCATGATAAATTATTTAATAAGTAATTTCACTATTTTTCATAAATCAGGATTTCACTAAGTTTTAAAATGATGAACAAGTAGTTCCTTTGTCCCCTTTTTTCTTTTTGAGCTTTGCAAGTAACACCTAAACAGGAACACCTAAACATGCCCTAGACCATCTCCATAATCTGGTTCTCCTTCTTTGTTTTAACCCCCTCTACCCTGTCCAGCCCCATGGGACTTCCTGTTCTTCAGACACACATCATCACATCATCCTGTACGATCCTTTCAACATCCATGTGTGTGGTTACCACAACTACACTTAGGAGAAACAAACTCAAAAATTAAAATACTTCCCAAAGCCACATACCTAGCAGAAAATGTAAGTATTTTCACCCAGACCTGAATCCATGCTCTTTCATTCCACCTTACAGGCTCCCTGTACCAAGTTTCAGGAGTGAGTTTTCTTGAGGAGGTGAAGACAATGAACAGGATTTGGGGATGTTACCTCCAGAATGCCTGTCTTGCTCGCAAGCCCGATCTCACTTTCAAAATTAAGGAAAACAGCTGTCATTTTCAAAAGTGATCAGTATCACCCTACGTACAGTGAAGTGAAATATGTAGTATCCCGGACAAAGCAACTCTTGTTAATGTTTGCTAGGTGCCTGCTATGTGCCAAGACCTGTATAGGGCCTGCTTGCAGAATATTTTATTGCTAACCTCATGCTAACCTTTGAAGAGAGAGAGAAAAATCACCTTTTTAAAATGAAGTAGATAAGAGTGTAAGAAAACTGTCCAAGATCACAGTGTTAAGTGATGGAAAGAGGTTGAAACCCAAGTTTGAAAGTGAAAGTTTTAGTCGCTCAGTCATGTCCGACTCTGTGCAACCTCACAGACTGTCCCAGACCGCCAGGCTCCCTTGTCCATGGAATTCTCCAGGCAAGAATACTGGAGTGGGTTGCCATTTCCTTCTCCAGGGGATCTTCCCAACCCAGGGATCAAACCCAGGTCTCCTGCATTGCAGGCGGAGTCTTTACCACCTGAGCCACCAGGGAAGCCCCCTTCACTTTCACTACTTTAAATTACTCCAAAACCCTTATTCTTTCCTTCACATTCCACTTGCTCTTGGGGGTTAGACTGTCTAGTGGTCAGCTTTCTAGCCAAGCTATTAAACTACATAAGGTACCTTCTTAAAAATGCCATAGATCACCTAAAACCACCCCCAAATTACCCAAAGTTTCACAGGGTCATTTTTTATATATCACTTAATGTCAATACTAATGGCAAAGCTAAAGAAATTTAAAGAGCAGTTATCCTGCTTTTTAAAGATTTAAAGAATCTTTAAAGAATTTAAAGAATCAGAATCAACACTGATTCAATATTGAGGTTCTTCTCAGCTCTCTCTCTCTAAACCTCAAAACACATTTTGAAATGTGTGTGTAATCAATCAACATCTTGGCCACTTCACAAATGTTCAAACTAGATAACAATTTGTTATGTGTAACTATAACAACACTTGTGTAACTTATCAATGTTTTCTTTTCAAAAATCAGTCCTTCTACACTGCAACTGCATGTGGTTTTAGAAAGCTTCCATCATTAATAATTGGCTTTCTCCTTAATGTCCGTTTCATCCATCCGTATGGAAGTCAGTTCCCCTTAAAGAATCGCCAAACTCGTCAAGGCAGTGCTAATCCTGAACTCACTCACTCTCAATCCTGTATTCATTCAAATGTTATGGTGTGGGGTTACAGAGGCAAAGGGCCCCGGGCAATCTACCCCTGACCACAGGCCTGACAACAGTTCCAGCTACTCAAGGGCCTCAGTCACACTGGACTCTCTCTCTCCCAGTAGCACCACCAAGAGGGTACAGCATAGGGAGGTAAGTGGCCACAGTCTCCATCAGACAACCCCCCACCAAGAACACTGGATTGGGTTGCCATTTCCTTCTCCAGGGGATCTTCCCAACCCAGGGATCAAACCCAGGTTTGATCAAACACCAAGTCAACACTCAATCTCAGTAAAAGCAGCAACTTGTTATATGAACACAGCATCCAGCCACGTGACCTAAGGGCCTCTCCCCCACTTCCAACTGGTTTGCTCATTGAAAGGTCCTCCCAAAGAAACTCTAAAGCCCAATACCTTCTGCCCTCACATACAACAGTCTTCATTCTGAGCCTCCTTCAAAGTTTGCTCTTCTGTCCTTTCCCTTACTTTGATGATTTGATTATCACGCACTTTCATTACAGCACACATTTCCTAACGTGGCTCCCTCCTTCAGATCTCTCCCCATCCAATTCACTTTGCTGCCTGACTAACCCTGCTGCAATGTCATGTTCGGCAAACCACTCCCCTGCCCCGAGAACTGGTAGGTCCCCTGCTTGATGATACAGCCCAGACTCCTCAGCATACTATTCAAGTGCTTTACACCCAGACTTCCTCTTCTGTATCTTCTGTGAGGTTCCCGGGTCCGCTGATGATCAGTAAACACATCTGTCACAGTCCCAGCTTCACCCACAGTTTACTGGGCCCTGCTGTTTCTCCCACCACCTGTCAAAATCCTGTCCTCCATTAAAGCACTTCCTCCTCTCAAAAGCCATGCTTCCTTTCTCATTATACCCATAAATATCCTCTAAAGTATTTTCCATTGAAAGTGATCTTTAATCCTCTTTGGCACCAGCAGAGCACAGGCTGAAGCTCATACAGGCGTGCAGGTGTGCACATAGGACGTGCCTAGTGAACCCTGGCCAACCCACGGCAGTGACCTGGCCCCTCTCGGAACATCCCCTGCTGACTCTACTCTGTAGGCACTGAGCTGGGGGAGCTTCTCTCCTCAGAGCCGAGCAAAGTCGGAAACCAAAACTTCAGAGCTCCTGGAAGCAGCACCATAGCAGCCATGGAGTAAATGAGTGCTCTGGGTTGCTGAGTTGTCTCAGAAGAGAAAGACAAAGGATATGACAAAATGGAAAACACCTTTGTCAACAAAAATTAGCTCCTGAAGAACTCAACGAGTAGCCACCAATGACCCAGCACACTGTGGATGAATGTGTTTAACCAGTTTCTTGCCATTATTTGGTGAAATATAGCTAACTGAAACTCAGATTTCTAATATAACAGTATTTTCTGTGATCAAGCCTAATAAAAAAAATGTCTTTGAACTGTGACTAATTTACTCTTCTTTCATCAGTTTCATAATAAATTAAGTGGCAATACTCTGATCAGTCGAAGTATAGAAATAAAAAGTTTAAAAATTAGATGCATGAGGTATGAACCTATATAATAGATGAGAATTTAAAACTCAGTAAGCTGAAATTTGAGAACTACTCTGATAAGCTAAAAGATGAGAACATTTAGTCAACACAAATTAAACAAAATATCAGAGCTGTTAAAATAATAACTGGCTAAAATCACTGACATGTAAACAAAAAGTTATTGCATAATCTAAACAATTAAAAGTATTTAATAGCTCCAGGAACAATATAAATCAAATTGAGTGTCAAAATAACCACAAAAGTAAATAAAATGAAACCATAAGACATTTATCAGAACTTACAACTTTAAAATCCAAATATAAAAATTTTACCTCATGAAGAAAAAACTTGGAGAATTTTAAACCTAAAATGGCAGGGCATTGCAATGATATGGCATTGAAAGCACAGAACTGTCATTCATGAGTGGCCACACTGAGAAAGCCTGGCCTGGTAAGGAACAGCTTGGGGTTTGGAGTCAGAAAGACGTAAGGCCGACTGCTGACAAGGGCTCCAGCTAGCTGTGTGACTCCAGGTGGTTCACTCAACCTCTCTGAGGCACAGCTTCCATACCTACAGCATGAGAATGAGCATGCTTACCTAAGGAAGTTATCATGAAGACTTAATGACTCACTCTACAAAACGCATCCTAATCCCTCACTAAATAATGTCTCATGTTGTCTCCACTCACTCATTCATTCATCTAGAATCTGTGGGGAAAACAAAGACGAGATCTCTATCCTTGCTGGAGCTCTTACAACACGGGCATTTGGAAACCACAGGCTCTGACTGCTACAAGAATTGTGCAGGTGAAAGAGAGCAGGAGGAACAGTAGAATTAATAGAAATGTTTTATCTATGTCTCATCCCTAATATCAGAATAAACAAATAGATAACACAGCAGATGGCTGTGAGGAAAAAAGAGGAATCACAATAAAGCACACAGCAATAATACTCTCTCTCTGCATACTACATTCCAAATCCAACTGGCTTTGCTTCTAGCACTCTGCAACATGTTGACTCGGATACCCTGTAAAAGCCACAGTCTGATTCTGTAATTGGCCCCAATTAAGTCACTTAATTCAATCACCTCCTTTTCCATTAAGTGAGTCCTATCTGTCTGGTACATAGATAAGGAGAACAGCAGCAAAGGTGAGATGGCAGGATGACAGTGAGGGGACCCAGGAGTTGGTCACACTCTCGACACGGTCCGGAGGCTGACAGCAAGGCAAGGTCAGTGTCTGGAACCAGTGATCACGCTGGATATTCAGGTCAGATAAGGCCCGGGGTCAGAGCCAAATAAAGAAGCCCAAGCAAACAGTATTTCTCTTTCCCAGGCTGTTGTTTGAGCTGCTTATTCCCATCTGCAGTTCCCAACCCTAGGCCTGCTATTAACCATACAGAAGCCATGGAGAAGTCTAGGTGTGTGGGGGCAAGAAATGGGGGAGGAGGTGCCGCTCTGAGTGAATACTTCTGCAATTTATTTCAAGAATCATCGATTGACTGCCTGATGTGTACCGGAGCCTTGAAATCAAAATAAGAACTATCAGTGATGCCGTGCACTCCTACCCACAGAAGAAATACACACCGAACGATTATACGTCCAGGATTTATACACCCTGGATTTGAAAAGCGCACGTGTTTTGCTTGCACTCATTCAGAGAAACGTCTTAAGCAATGAGGGAGCACGGTTCCGTGTTCTCTTACGGCCTCTGCTTTAACTGCCTCTGAGGCCATTAAGCTTTCACATTTATTCAAACATAAACACGAACATTTCCCCTTCGATGTCTTTTTTTTCCCTCCCATAATAATCTGTACTCTAATTCAAAGAAATGCAATTTCATCGTTGGTTCACCAGGCTGATGTTTGAGAAAAGATCGTGTGATGCAGACCATAATGACTAAGGAATAGAATGAAGGCTCCATGGGCAGATGACTTCAAGCAATACTGTCATTTACTATGAAGTGCTTCCTTCCCTGATGAAAGGTTGGGGGAAATTAAGCTCTAACTGCAGCCATGAATTGTTATATGCTGGATGTCAACTGTCACCATCCTCGTGAATGGTGAATCTCTTAACTCAGAAAAGACTCTGGCTACTAGGCAGAGGGGGCTGAGGAGGGCTGTGGCCATCACGACGGAGTTATTCAATATTATTGCTCTGCTGGGAAGTGCCAGTTTTACCCCAGCGCTATCCATATGAACAGCCACACAGGGTTCATACGAGCCACAGCTGAAGCAGGTGGTTTAACTGAGTGCCTGGATGCTGCATGGTAAGAAGATTTTGGTTTGACTCATGTCCTCAGTCAAAAGTGACTCTTCCTGGCCAAAGACAGCCTGTCACCCTCCCTGTCTACGAACAATTGCAGGACGCTGACCTCCTGCAAACAACAGAAAAGGGACAAGCCATTCCTGGATAAACAAGCAACTCACAGGTCAGCATTTGCAAAAGAGGGAGTGAAACAGCTGCCAGAAAAAAATTAAGCAGATTTAGAATCTGTTTAACTCTAAACTCTAAACATTTGGAGATGGAAGGGTCAAACACTTACTGCAAACAGGGGAAAAAAAGCCCTTGAAACAAGAAAGTCCTATCCCAGAATGTATCTAAGTAAGCAAAAGCTTCATATGGACACCAGAGCACAAATCTCCAGTCCTTCAGGATGCTCTGCCTCTTGGGAGATGGACAAAGATCTGGAAGGGATGCCCTAAAGGGAAAGCCAAGTGCAAAGAAGAAACTTACAATCCCCTCAATATTAGTGTTAGTCACTCAGTCGTGGATGACTCTTTACTACCCTGTAGGCTCCTCTGTCCATAGCATTCTCCAGGCAAGAATACTGCAGTGGTTATCCATTCCCTTCTCCAGGGGATCATCCTGACCCAGGGATCGACCCAGGTACGCGGGTCTCCTGCACTGCAGGCAGATTCTAATCCCCTGGTGGGATTACCTAGTTAATCACCTACTCTGTCCCTATCATTCCATAGTGAAACTCTTTTCTCTCTCACTCTTTCATGAGTATACAGTGGAGTTTTCCAGAAGTTATATGATCTCACAAAAAAGATTAAAGGAAGAAACAATATGAGAATACAGCTGCCTATTATAAAGCCAGACAATAAGATTGGCAAATATGTAAAATAATGTCACTCTTTTCACTACCATTTTTTAAATAAAAATGTTACTTACGTTTAAAAAAAGCAAGTGATCAGATGGTCATGGGTGTCCCTGTTGGAAGCCAAAGGTAGAAGACAAGCTTGGGAAGAACAGAGGAGGGGTGAAGAGCCTACAAAGCATCCCCTTATTAGCTTCCATGGATCCCACTTTCTCTCCAGAAAGTCATGGGCAAGATGGCAAAAAGATGAAGGTTGTCAGGAGAAAGCAAGGGTAAAGTCAGACCTGGACACCAGGGCTAGCTAGCTGACCAAAAGCTGACACTGCCTGCCCACCACATTGCATGGGGAGAAGCAGGACTTGGCACCGGAGGACACCTCGCATGGGTGGAGTAGGCACCTGTGTCAACAAACACTCCACGGAACAGGCTCAGAGCAAGCGGGAGCCCAAGAACCTGCAAAGTGAGACCCAGACGAAAGATTTTTCCTACCCAAAGGTTTTCCAAGCTGCAAGGTGGACATAATTTCATGGTCTACCAGAATAAATGATTTGCAGCATACTATACAGCATTATCATAGATACTCCAGGGAAATAAAAGCCCAGGAAAATGATACGACCATTGGTAAAGCCCTCTCATCAGTAATTAGGAGGTGACTAACAGCACTCCACAGCTTAATGTTCCTTGACAGCTCAAGACACTTTCAACCCTAAGTCTTTTATTTTTCTTTTTAATCATCATATACTTTGTTTTCCAGTAGAAAATATGAACTGGTTTCCTTGCTCTGTTAGACAGCAGTTTGATGTATCCATTCTCCCATACCCACTACAGCAAATATCCAAACAGTTCCTAACGTAACTATTTTTCACAGATGGATTGATCCAAAAACACACACAAGAGAAAAAATAATGGCAGTTTTTTTTCTTTGTAGGTAGTAATCAAGGTGATTTGTTTGGTTAGTTGGGTTTTTCTAAACAATTATTTTCTTATCCAGAGGAAAAAGGTACTAGCTCAGTGTAAATGTCAACTTCTAAAAAGAAGTATGTACCTTTTAGACAAGAGGAAAATAGCTCTGATGTGGGAAGGAGGGAGGGTTTTTTTTTATGTTAATGAAACATTGTTCTTTTAAATGGCAATTGACAATACTCTTACTAACATCAGTCATAAAAAATTATTCACAAATAATTGTAGCAGAGCTTTGTGTCCCAGGCAGGAAAAAATGTCTCACAGAACTACAGATGACTTTGTAAGATAAACACCAGAATTTGTCATCTGGTACTTATTCACCACCTACTGAATGAAAGCCTACAAAGTTATTCTAAACTGTAGAATATTTCCATGTGAAAGATCCATTCAATGATATTTGTAGTCTCATAAATGAATTTCTAAAGATCATAAATACGCAGAAAATTTAAAAGTCAATCATCAGGCTTATTCCCCACCACTAGTCAGTGTTTCCCCTCTAGTGTAAAATGTCTCAGATTGATGAGCTTAAGACCTTCACAAATATTTTCACCATATGGCTTTATTTTTTCCAACTTATCTGTAATATCTGATGTCCTCCAATAGTATCTCTAAGTTTTGCTTCCCTGTTTTCCTAGCCACTATCCTGATTCAGCCCCCTCACTTCATCATGCTGAACTTCTTTAATTTCTCCAAGCTTTGAATTTCATAAATCCCTAGACCATAATTCTTCAACAGTTTTTCCACTACCCTGACTGAGGACACCTCATTTCCTTCTGGAACTTCTCCACCCTCCAGAGCACAGACCCATGACTAACCGCCCAATCCCCTCCAGCTGACGTTTTTTGGACAGAGATACTGTATGGATTATGCTCACCCCTTTCTGCACGTCTTGCTCCTATTCAGCTATATCTCTCTGCCATCTCATGTGTCTGCTCTCCAACAACCCCTCCCCGTTCCACCATCACCTCTTTTAAGTTGGGTTCTCTAGTATTGTTGAAAGAGCCTTTTATTACGGAACCATGTCATAGCATGCACGTTTGAACTACTTTCTGAATTAGATTGTTCTTCAAAGGCAGACACTATGACTCTTCTTTCTGTACCCTTTCTGGTATTTAATACACAGCCCCCAAACCAACTCTACTCAATCGATGATTATTGACTGAGGGATGATGTTATGGGTGTCTAGCATTGACTTGGATTGTATATATCCTGCTGTGGAGATAAAAGGTTCTCAGACAGGTATTTAGTACTAAGGTCATTGTCTACATGGTACATGAGAAATGCAGGAAAACAGTCACTCAGTTCTGCTTTTTCATAAGAACTAGCCTTTGCTTCCGTTATTTTTTGACATTTCAGATAAAAGCATTGAGGAAGAAACCGGTGTAAAGGGATAAATCTCAGATGTCTGAAAAACACTTTCAGTTTTTGATTGTACTATTAATATGCATAAATAAACCAGAAGCAGCCCAAAGAATCAAGAATTCCAAAAAAATTTACATCATGTGTGCAAATCCTGGTTTTACTCCTGTTGTTACAAACAAAATGCATTGTAACCTGAAATTCTCTCTTATTTGTGTGTATATACTGACCCTAACCCTAACCCTAATTAAAGACATTTGAGTTTGACCATCAGATTTGTTGATTTTTCAAACCATTCTAGTCTTCCTCTACATTCAGAATGAAATCATGTTTGGTAGTGACAATGTTGTCTGAAATTTCTCTTCACAAAACCTCCTTCAAAATTCAGACATCACTAAAGAATAAAAAGAGGAAAATAAAAGGCCATTTTGATATTAGAAAAATTCTTGTTCTTGTAGGAATATCTGCTGAATCAAATACCTAAAAGTCCTAAAAGTGAAGTAAAACATCCCTTCTTCTATCTGTGTTCCCTGGACCTGGGTCCTGAGCAGCGGCGTTACCTTCCAGAAGCCTGGTAGCTGGGCACGACTCCAAGTCAATCCAACAAAGTGGCAGTATGAGAAACCAGGAAACGTGGACTGATTTCTGGGGCAAAAAAACCTAAGCATTCCACAACCAGGTGGGAAAGGAGACCAAGGATATGGGAAACTCTTGGCAAAATTCTGGGAAGAGATACCAGGAGGGCTCATTATTTGCAGCAAAATTTGATGGAACTGGATCCCAACTATTAATGTGTGTAAGAATTATTACACGGGGCTCTTAATAACACTGTGGATTTCTAGACTTTCCTTCTTAGTGAGTCTGGGGCCAGGCCCACAAATGAGTATTTTCAACACACTCACCAGGCAACTGTGATGTGGGAAACCGCAATTTTGAGAGACACTGATCTACAGGAAGCACCTTTCACTTCTTTATCCTCTAAAATCCTTACAGTACTATCCTTTCTAGAGGTCTCTGGGCATTTCTGAGGAAAATAGGGAGAATTAGACAATAGGTCCTTTAATGGAACAAAAGAAGAAAGGTCAAGATTTTATTACTTCAGGGACTTCCCTGGCGGTCCAGTGGTCGAGTCCCCGCTTCAAAGGCTGGGGGGATGGGTTCAACCCCTGACCCAGGGAACTAAGATTCCACATGCCATGTAGCCAAAATAAATAAACAAATAAAATTTTTAATCTACTTTTTAAAAAAAGATCTTACTCCAAATTCTTAGGTCCTTACTAACATGAAAGCAGCACCTGGGCTCTCTATCTCACACCCACAAGCAAACGAGCAGATAAATAGCAGATTGAGGGAAGTTCAAACGCAGCTGCAGTCCCTGCGTTGTACAGACAGGCACGAGCCTCAGTTCTTCGAGTCTCCCCAGCAAAAAGCCGAGTACATGACGTAAAACAGACATCCAACAAACATTTGCTATAGACCAAGTAACTTTAGAGCAGTAAGTTCACCTCTTAAGTCATCAGGGAGATCCCTAGTAACCCCACAAAACTGAACTGAAAATGTCTGGTGTTATCAGCTGTGAAGGAAGTAAAACAATGAAATGCTAACTACATACAAGCAATTATGTTTCAAAATCACTGTTTTTTTTCCATCCATATATAGCCACCAACAGATATATAATAGAGATAGGTAGATAGATATAACAGAGATAATTGCATAAGAATGCATTAATGCTATCATATACATTTTTTAATTATTTCAACTTTTTTCCCCTTTGTTTGGCTCATCCTGGATAGGTTTCCAGAACAAACTCTAACACCTTAGTGTATATTAGTTCATATTTTTCTCTCTACATATATAATCTTAATCAGACATATAGAAATACAGACACAGACGCACAGAGGGAGTGTTTTGCAACTGATACACTTTTCTGTATCTATAGTTCTCATTGGGCAATATCATAAGGACATCCCAAATTTGAATGGCTGCATAATATCGTTCGGTCTGGGTTATCCTAATTTATTCTACTACCACTTTGTTGATGGGCTTTCAGTTTCCAGTTTTTTGCTGCCACAAACAATGCAGACCAAGAGATCCTTGCCCATATGCTTTACATGTTGATATTTCTTTTTCTACAGAAGAAATTTCCAGGAGCGGACCTGCTGGATCAAAGAGTATGTATATTTTTAAGGTTTAACAGTTGTTGCCAGACTGCTTTCTTTAAGGAAGTAACATTTCACATTTCCAAAACACTTAATATTTTAATCAAGACAAAATTGTGCTTAGAGGGCAGTGAATCCATAACCTCTCTGTGCCAGCCTCTAGCCTCTGCCCAGCCTCTATATTCAGCCTATTCTTCTCGGCTCCTCCCACTGGCTGACTTGACCACACTCCCTAAAACTTGGGGCTCTGATGACCTTTGCTGACTCATGAGCTCCCTGTAATTATAAAGTTTGCATATTTGTACTTCTATACATTTTCCAAAGGAGAATTTCAATGGCTTTCATCAAACTTCCAAAGGGGTCCCATGACCCAAAAAGAATGAGGGGCCACTGCTCTGGAGTCTGCAGAATAACAAGAGGATTGGGATATTGCTGATGACATGATTTAATTCTCCTGATGATAATCCCCCCAAAAGTGGATTTTATTGGAGAAGCTTTCCTGTGTCCATCAAACAACTAAAAATATTTTATCAACATTATTTTAAGAAGGAACAACCTCTACAAACAGTTTACAAAAGGGCACAGGTGCTGTAGAGTTATTTTCAAAACCAGATCATTTCTTCTCCAATATATAGTTTCTCAGAGCAGTTGGTATTTGATCCATGTAAAGGGAAAGAGAGTCGTTCTGGGCTTCCATTCAAAGAAAAGGTAAATATCTCATCAGAGAATGTGAGGGGAAGACTAGACAGAGTGCAGAAAAAAAAAACAACTGTTTACAGAATTTGGGAGAATATCTGTTGAGGAACTCAATAAACGCCTCTAAGTCAGGGGTCATGTCCCCCTCTTCAACACTGCTGGTTTCTGTCCACACACACCTTCACCCCAAGAGCAGGCAGTGTCTGGTCAAAGGAGGTATTCAGTAAATGTGTTTAAAGCAATAAATAATCGAAGCAACTTTATAGAGAATTAAATTACAGGAAGTACGTGTGGGTCCTTACATGAGATTACTTTGCTAGCAAAGGTTTGAAATCAAAAATGTCTTGATTTTTCTTGATCTGTAACTAATGCCAAGAAAGAGTTAGAAAAGCATCTGTCTACTTCTCAAGAAAGTATCTAATTCTTCATTCTTATAAGACTATTTCATTAAATTACTTTCTTTGTTTCTATTTCATTTCATACATTATCACCCTTATCATCAAACGGTATAAATATAATCCAGAACTGCTTAGCTGCATTATCAAGTAATAACCACTACATTAATAAGACCTCTAGCTTCTGATTTAAAATCTGAAACAAAGGATAAAGAAAATAGATATAAAAAACATTAAATTAATTAACAAACTACACGGAGAGTAAGGCCCGTCAAAACAGGTAAAGCTTTAATGATGTCTCTGCTCGTTATACTGTGAAAAGTGAGTGATCTGCCCTCTGGAATAGGTGATATTTTGAAAAAGCTCTCATTACCTTCCTTCCAGTAATAATACCAGCTCTGTTATTCCTTTTCACCTCAGCTAGTTCCTAAAACATATGGAATGACTAAAAGACACAGGAACTGCAGAGCTCATTTACATGATGGAAACTAAGATTTCGAATGGTGCAGCTGTTTCAGAGTCCGGCAGTGAATTAAATCATACTTAGTCATTTGATAACAAAAGAGAAAAGATAATTCACGTGCTCTAGTCTTGCAGGTTTTTGAGGAGACTATTTTCCAAACATTGTCTCTCTAAGTCAGCTTTATTATATTATTATATATATGTATATATATATGTGTCTGTATCTGCATATTATACACATACATATATACATGTGTATACATATATGCACAATGTATACATGTATGTTGTGTGCATATATACACATACATATAAACATTTTACATGTATTATGTGTAATAATATATGTAGTATATATACATACCTAAGACTTAAGTGGTATTCCTGTAGAGAATAAAGTATTCTAGAACAAAAATTCTCTCAGAGCCTTGGAGATTATCCAGTTCTAAACAAATCTTTAAAAAACGTATAGAAGAAACACAGATAAGATTTACTTTGGTTTTAGTTTTAATGATTAAAAGTATTGCAGCCATACTAGAGATTTTTAAAATCTGTATAGAGGCTCTGAAAAAGGGAAAGCGGTAGTTACTCAGTCACGTCTGACTCTTTGTGATCCCATGGACTGTAGCACCAGGCCCCTCAGTCCATTGAATTCTCCAGGAAAAAATACTGGAGTGGTTAGCCATTACCTTCTTCAAGGGATCTTCCCAAGCCAGAGATCAAACCCAGGTCTCCTGCATTGCAAGCAAATTCTTGACCACTTGAACCACCAGGGAAGTCCTGTATAGGAACTCTAAGATTGTTTAATTAAAAATAGGGTCCTTAGTTTCACTGTTCTTCACTTCTGTAGTTTAAGTATGTGAAATCTGGTATATTTAGTTGCTTGGTGTCTAAAAGTACTGTGTGCTTAGGAAGCTAAATCTGTAGCTAAAGGGGCTTGTTAAATTTTCCTTAGAAGATGTTTGCAGAGAATAGATTCCCTTGAAATATAAACAATTTCATATTAATAGGAATTCAGAGCACCAGTCAAACGGAGCCTAGATATCCCTTCTAGTTAGGATCAAATTTGAGTTACCTTAACTTCTGATCTACTATCACCCTTATGCTTGACCACCAGAAATTAAGACAGGCAGGACAGGATGAAGGAAGGGAGGGGAATTCTAATTGCTCTCCTCACCCACTAAAAAAAGTACAACCAATGTTTTTGGAAACTTAAGTAGAGATCTCATTTCAGAACACAACACAGTTATTGTTCCAAATGAAAGCTTTTTTAAAGAATGAAGCCTTCTATACACAATGGAGTATTACTCAGCCATTAAAAAGACTACATTTGAATCAGTTCTAATGAGGTGGATGAAACTGGAGCCTATTATACAGAGTGAAGTAAGCCAGAAAGAAAATGACCAATACAATATACTAACACATATATATGGAATTTAGAAAGATGGTAACGATAACCCTGTATGCGAGACACCAAAAGGGACACAGATGTATAGATCAGTCTTTTGGACTCTGTGGGAGAGGGAGCGGGGGGATGATTTGGGAGAATGGCATTGAAACAGGTATAATATCATATAAGAAACGAATTGCCAGTCCAGATTCGATGCAGGATACAGGATGCTTGGGGCTGGTGCACTGGGATAACCCAGAGGGATGGTATGGGGAGGGAGGTGGGAGGGGGGTTCAGGATGGGGAGCACGTGTACACCCGTGGCAGTTTCATGTTGATGTATGGCAAAACCAATACAATATTGTAAAGTAATTAGCCTCCAATTAAAATAAATAAATTTAAACTTAAAAAAGAAAGAAAGAATGAAGCCATCCTAGTTATCTTTCTGCACAGAATTTCTCAAGCCAGTTTCCGTCTGTACAAGGACCATGTAGAACTCCAGGGGGCAGTCCTTCTGAAGACAGCAGATGCTACAAGCAAAGTTCTGAAATAACATGAAATAATAATTAGACCAAATAATTTCTGGCAAAAGAACACACAGGGACTTTATGAGAGGTGAAAGACTCAGCGCACTCCTCAGGCCTACTGCGTGCTGCTGGCTACTACCAAGAGGACCCTTCTGAGTCCAACAGTGGACAATAGATTTGGTTTTGCTGATTCCATGATGAGACAGTGACCTCGGAGGCAAGCAAGGGTGAAGTGCTGGACCCAGGCGGACTCATTTTCTGCTCATTTTCTCCTTTAACTCCTCTGAGCTCAGTGGCATCTCCTTACCCGCCTGCTCCCTGGGCCCCTGCTGGCGTCCTGCCAAAGGCTATAGCTGGTGACCTCATGTTGTCTTCTTCCCCAGCTCAGAAAAGGCCTGCTGGTATTGGCCCCATCTCTGTCTGTCCTGGCTTCTCACCGAGGTCTCACTGGTCCTGCCTGCCTGCACACCATCCCTGGCCCCTGGAGCCCGTTATTCCTTCATGGCACTGCCCATGCCAGCTCCACAGCAAGCACCCTCGGCGTCTCTCTACTGTCTCTACGCCAGAATATCCATCCCCTTCTGCGCCACATGAGAGACTAAGACGTGGAGAAACAGCACTCAGGTTCCCTCCCTGCCTGCACGCCGCATAAGCCCAAGTATGCCATGGAGGCAGGAGGAGGTCTGCAGGATGTCTTGTGGCGTGGTCTTCCCTGCTTCTCGCCTTTCTCCACCCATCTACCATGCCTCCCCCATCTTCCCTCTCAGAGACTTCAGCCAGAAGAGAGAGGGGAGGTCACATCTCAGGCCCTGATTTTTTCCCACCTTCCTTCTACAAGATACCAAGGCCAGAAGGGAAGACAGGCGGCCCCTTCACCTGGGACCATATTTCCTCCTTCTCAAAGTGGGGGTTGCTCTTCTCCTTTCTCTGGAGCCATAAGTGTGAAATAGTAGGGCAGAACATGATTTATAGAAGACAAAGATGAAAAACTACATTGATGTTGTATTTTCAAGACAGTCTCCTCATCACAGCTGTTACACCATGACCTCAGAGCCACAGTATTGATAGGCTATATATTCAGATGCCTAATTAAAGGACAAGTCATCTGACTCTGGCACAGAATAAAAACAAGTAGCTTGCTGCCTGCCCTCCCAGAGAACTGCACCTCCACCCTCCACCCTCCACCATGGGCTGTGGGAATGATGTGGGGGGCAGGGGCAGGATGAGCCCAGGGTACCAGAGAACCACGCTGCTGGGACTCTGAGAACAGATGGAAAGAATATGGGTCATTTCAGGAGGATGAGGAGGAGACCAGGCTCCAATGATGAAAGGCTCTAAAACTCCATCATGACACAGCAAATCAAAACATCTTGGTTATTTTGCTGTCCGTCACCACTGACATTTTTGCCTCTTACATCATTTTATCCAGAAGTGAAAGAGAAAAACAATCTGACTTGTGGGAGATAGTGGGGGCGAGAGTTAACATCTGCACAGCATGTTATGTTCCCTGAAAGAAATGTGCCACATCAAGTGAATTAATATTTCTCCTTTGAAGTACTGATTCACATTCAGCCCTTCCTATATGTGAAACACAATCTCTCATCATTTTCACTGCCTCGAAACCTTGAAAAGAAACATGCCGAAGCTTCTCCCTGTGAACTTTTACCTTTACATACATGAGAAAGCGCTTATTGTGCGAAATAAGAAGGATCACCGGAGGATCAGAACACAGCATCAAATGGTGAAGAATCAAAAGATGGGAACTATAAAGCTGCCAAAATTAAGTTCAAAGAAAACAGAAAATTAAAAAGCAAATATGAAAGGCTTCTTGTCCGAGAGCAGCGGAATGTAAGCATTACCTACGAAAACTATCTGGAGAGACAATCTTCTGTTTAGAAGTCTGAGCTTGTCAGATGAGATAAGGAACAGTAAGAGGACCCAACAAAGAGCAAAGAATTGTCAGCTAAGATTGCGAAGTGGGGAAAAAAGAAAAGAGAGAGAGACACACTTAGAAATGGGATCCACATCTGGGCAGGAGGCAGCAGGCCACTCTGAGATCCCCTTATGTATCTGTCTGCTGAGAAGCACTCAGGCCTCTAACACCCTGAAAATGTTTTTAAACATAACTATAATACACACTGCTCACTCTACAGCTCTTGTCACAGTTGCAATTTTTCCTACGTTCGTTAACGTTTGTTAATTTTTTATTATCATCCTCTCCCCGACTAGACCATAAATCTCTGGAGAGTAAGGGCTTTATCTGATTTTGCTCACTACGGCATCCTCAATAGCTAGCACAGAATTTGGCATATCACTGGTGCAGATGAAAAACTCAGGTCAAATTTCTGATCGGGTGGGAACCCCTGGGGTGAGATTTGACACACATACAGAGGATGGACTCCAAAATAGCTCTTCAGTTGTCTTTCGACAATTAGTGATGTTCCCCAGTCATGGATCCGTTGCTTTGAAGGAAATCCATCCTCGATGATACCTTATTAAAAAGCAGTTGCTACCTGAGGGGAGTCTTGCATTAGGTAATAATTTAACAACTTCCTGGATGGATAGATGACAGACAACTGAGAGAAAAACCCTCTGGAAACGGAAGACAGAATTAGGAGACACAGAAAGGTGCCAAGGGCAAGCTAGAGAAAGGGAATGCTGGACACAGCCTTACCTCCTTGACCTTCCAGAGGTATGTATTAGACACATGCCTTCGTTAATTCCACAGAGATGTGTAACTATTCCCTATAAAAAAAATCACGCTACCTTCTCACCTTCCTACTATCATATATCCTGTTCCCTACGCACCATGTTTTGTATGCCTCCAAAGAAACATGGAAGATTAAAGAAGAATCATATGTAAAGTCCTAGCATACATATGTCATAAAATTTAATCTTCAAATAAACCTTGTGGTATAGATACCATCCACATTTTAGAGAGAAAGAACCAGATGCAACAGGTCATAGGTGTTTTCACTACTCCTTTACTTGACCTCCACAGTCTCCCTCCTAAACATTTGTATCTAGCTCATCCTCTGTCATTCAGCAAACCACCATAGATTTCTACTGTTAGTCTCTTTCTATTGGGTATGAATCTGTTATGTGACAAACTGCAACTAAATAGCAATGATACCAAACTTATGTTAATATCACAGTAAGATATTAATGGAGGAGGCAATGGCAACCCACTCCAGTACTCTTGCCTGGAAAACCCCATGGACGGAGGAGCCTGGTGGGCTGCAGTCCATGGGGTCGCTAAGAGTCAGACACGACTGAGCGACTTCACTTTCACTTTTCACTTTCATGCATTGGAGAACGAAATGGCAACCCACTCCAGTGTTCTTGCCTGGAGAATCCCAGGGACAGCAGGGCCTGGTGGGCTGCTGTCTGTGGAGTCGCACAGAGTCAGACACAACTGAAGCGACTTAGCAGCAGCAGCAGCAAGATATTAATAAGATAAAAGTAAGAGGATACAGGGTCCCAAACTGCTATCCTCACATTGCTTTGAAATTTTCACTTAATTCTGTTAAGAGAAAAACTTTAAGAAGATGCTAACAATATTAAAAACTAAAATCCAAAAATGATTTTAAAAAAAAATCACAGATTACAAAATGAAGGCCCAAAGGTTCCAGAATCATTCGTAATTGACTCATCATCATCTTCAATTTCATTTTATCAGGACTCGTAAATTACACACACTCCATTTAAGAATACAGTGAACCCCAATTCTCCATTATTTTCAGGACTGCAAACAACTAAGTCAAGTGGGAAAGTGTCTTTGTTTTAGCGTTGATTTTCAGAACTCAGCCCCACAGAGGCCCAGGGTTTCCTAAGACACTCACCCCAAGGCCCTGGAAGCGGAGGATGGGGAGAAGCAGAGGGAACACAGGGAGGGGAGTTTGCACCCCACCTTCCCTTGCTTCAGCCACAACTGTCCTGTTTTGCTCTCTTCCTAAGAAGACTTCCCCTCAAAATTCCATTTGAAGAACC